>NC_081556.1:117654936-118009686 GCF_963082655.1 Stomoxys calcitrans
GGTATAACTTAATGCTCCGGAAAGGTAGTGCGTGTACAGAAAAGGTTAATATGGGATATGGTAATTGCTCAGCGAACTTGAACTGAATTTTAAACATAGTTTCTGTATAATGATAATTGCTTTGTATAATGGCCAATATCCATTGATTGGTATAGGAGAAGATGATGTCTTCGTGGAAATTTCTACAATATTTGGATAGGATCTACAGAATTTTGATATCAGACATCAACAGCTTTTGTAAATGATAGTGAAGTTATTTACATATAGAAGGATACTGCGTGATATATATTGAAGACCAAAGAGGAGTCCATCAAGTTCACTGATTAGTTCAGACCGCTGAAAAAAAATTTTGCCGAAATCTTTTAAGAAACAATAAAGAAGAATTTAGCAAAAAAATTACAACTAAAGGAAAGCGATCTTTATATGAAAATGTAGAGTCAGTATATTATAGATAATTAGACGAAATCTTCCAAAAAAAGGCTAATAATTGTCCATCTTGTCCGAAATCTTCCAAAAAAAGGCTAATAGTTGTCCATCTTTGGAAATATCACAAGTGAATGAAGATTTTTTGTAGATATGTTGATAAAGTTGCCAAACTGGAAAAAACAATCTAAGACTATGACAGTATACGATTATTTCTGGAGGAGGACTAAGCATTCCTAAGCTTAGTTTAAGGAGTGAAGATTGTCATAGATGCCTGAGAACTAATCGAGGAGATTTTTTTCAACTAGTAATTCGTTGGATTAGAATCTAATAAGACTGGGGGTTTGGCACGGTGATTCAGAAGTCTGTCGAAGATTATTGTTGTAGACACATTTTCATGCGGAGATTGCGATCTTTGACAAGCTTCTGTAAGTGTAGAACTTCCCTTTAAGAAGTGTCACTCTGTGGCAAGGCTTTTCATCTCACAAATAAGAAATCCTTTATTACTCAAATTAAACAACTGAATGTAATAGCAGACATTGATACGAGAGCAGTCCACCAAGTGGCCAGTAATAGAATGGTTTCGACTAAATTTAGAATTTAGCTATACGTTTTTGTCATGATTAAAACAAGCGAGATGGGGAAGGTCAATAGTTAAGCATACTACATTAAGGGCGCAAAGGGAATTTTTTCATTGCCCTCTGCGAAAGCTGAGAAGAAAGCCGTCTATCAAGTTTTAAATAAACACCATCATAAGTAAGGCTAGATTGGGTTATGCCCACATATGGCGTACATTTAAAAAAGTTGACCATTTCTCTAGCAAAGCGTGCTAACTCATAGTTATATCAATTGGCCCTGACGGAAATTGTATGTTGATACCCAATCGGACTGGTGAGGTGGGACTAGATCACCTTACGGAAAATCTCTACCTGTTCATTAACGGCAACCTGTTCTAGTCCTTTTATAAATGATATAAAGGCATAAAATCGCACGATCTAGGCGGCCTATTGACCGCTCCCGAACTTGAAATGAAATGTTCACCGAACTCGCCACTCAATAAGTCCATTGTTACGCGTGCAGTGTGGCATGTGGCAGCGTATTGTTGAAACCACATGTCATGCAAGTCAGACTCTTGCATTTTGGGCAACAAAAAGTTGGACAGTGAGATCACTGTAGCGCCCACCGTTCACAGTTATGTTACAATTCACGTTATCTTTGAAGAAGTACGATCCAATGATGTCACATGCCCATAAACCGTGAATTTTTCTGAATGCTGTTGCTTCAGGCTGATCTTCACTCCAAAATCGACAATTCTTGTTATTTTCGCAGCCATTGAGCCAAAAATGAGCTTCGTCGATGCAAAAGAAGAAGCGCGCGATGAACTTTCTTAATGGAGCACGCATTTTGATAATAAAACTCAATAATTTGCAAGCGTTGTTCGTTTGTTAGAAGATTCATGGTTGAATTAAAGACCAAACTGAAGATGTTTGATAATGAAATAAAACACGAAACGTGCGTGAGCTGTTTAAATCAGTGTTGTCAAAAAGATAATAGCTAAAAAATCACCCTTTAGTTTTGTATTATGATTTGTTGTATTCCTTATGCTATAAACACATTTAAATACGAACTTTGGGATGGATGTTCCTTTATTGCGTAAATTGTGCCAAAACATATATGTGTTTTAAAAATTCTTGATATGTTTTCCTGTACCCAGCAGCCATTTGTTCGTTTTTGTAATGAATTTTGTCATTGAACATACCAGCAGTTTTGTTGCTAAGGCCTTACTTTAAAAATTATCGCTTCCGCACTCGACCGAGCTGCCAAACATACTCAATGGTCGTTGGTCAGTCAAAGAGAAAAAAAAAACGTTATGAGTGCGAATGGGTCTATTACCACTGTCGAGCTCACAATTACATTTATTTCATAGCCCATGGGCTTATTTGGGATTTTTTCTAGTGTACGTACACAGTAATTTGCAATTGCTGTGCTGTGATCACTGCTTTACACCCTCAAATAATCACCTATTTTATACCCACCACCATAGGATGGGGATGTACTAATCTAGTCTTTCCGTTTGTAACACCTCGAAGTATTGATCTGCAACCCTATAAAGTATATATATATATTCTGGATCGTCTCGACATTCTTAGTCATCTAGCCATTGCCGTCCGTCTGTCGAAATCACGATAGCAGTCGAACGCGTACAGTTAGTCGCTTGAACTATTGCACAGATACTTTTTACTAATGTAAGTCTTGCGAAATGATGCATGACGCAAATGGGCCATATCGGTTAAGGTTTGTCTATAGCCCCCATATAAACCGATCCCCCGATTTGACTTCTTGAAACCCTAAAAGCCTCAGTTTTCATCCAATTTGATACAGTTTTTAACATCCATGCCAATTTTCATCCGATTTGGCTGAAATTTGGAACAAAGACTTCACTTATGACTCTCAACATATATGCCAAGTATGATCCGAATCGGTCTAAAAACAGATATAGCCCATATAACCGATCCCCGGTTTTGACTTCTTGAGCTTTTGAAAGCCTCAATTTTCATCCGATTTAGTTTCAATTTGGAACAAAGGCTTGCGTTATGACTTTCAACATATATGCCAAGTATGATCCGAATCGGTCTTAAAACAGATATAGCCCCCACATAAACCGATTCCCGGATTTGACTTGAGCTTTTGGAAGCCTCAATTTTTATCCGATTTAGTTTCAATTTGGAACAAAGGCTTGCGTTATGACATTCAACATATATGCTTAGTATGATCCGAATCGATCCCCGGATTTGACTTCTTGAGCTCTTAGAAGCCTCAATATTCATCCGATTTGGCTGAAATTTGGAACAAAGACTTGAGTTATGACTTCCAACATCCATGTCATGTATAATTTAAATCGGTCTATAAACAGATATAGCCTCCATAGAAACCAATCCACGGATTTGAATTCTTGAGCTCTTGGAAGCCTCAATTTTCACCCGACTTGGCTAAAATTTGGAACAAAGACTTGAGTTATGACTTCCAACATCCATGTCAAGTATGATTTGACTATAAACAGATATATCCCCCATAGAAACCAATCCGCGAATTTGACTTCTTGAGCTCTTTGAAGCCTCAATTTTCACCTGACTTGGCTGAAATTTGGAATAATGATTTGAGCTATGACTTGCAACCTCCATGCCAAGTATGATCCGAATCGGTCTATAAACAGATATAGCACCCATATAACCGATCCACGGATTTGACTTCTTCAGCCCTTAGAAATCTGAATTTTTACCTGATTTGGCTGCAATTCGACCCATAAATCTATCTTATGACTTACAACATCAGCGCCAAGTTTTATCCGAATCGGTCAATATGGTGTCGATATGGTAATATGGGCCCCCAAAGTACCCATATCCCGATATGACTTCTTGAGACCAAAATAGTTCATATACAGACTCAGTTAATAAGGGCACATTTTTAGCGGAATCCATGGTGGTGGGTACCCTAGATTCAGCCCGGCCGAGCATAGCATGCTTTTATATGTTCTCTAGTAAGAGAGTTACAAGAGAATAATTATTGGTCCGCTAAATGAATAATCATTTGAGGCTATCAAAACACTTTCGCTATTAAAGGGTTTTTGATTTCACAACAAAAGAAAGGTTCTTTTACCGTAGGCGAAGCTCCTAAAGGATTTACAATAAACAAAGTTAGTTATATTCAATAATGCTACGTTTGTAGCTAACATTTGATATGTTGAAGCGAAACATTACATGGTTAAAATAAAAGAAAAACTTCATAAAGAAAGTATTTTGTTTATCGCTAAAATGTACCAAACATTTTATTTTGTTGTGTGTATAAAGTAATTGTAGTTACCCAGAAATAAGTCATATTACCGGGTAAGTCAGTGGGTAACCAGAAACAAGATTAACCACTTATTACTACAGCGGTCAAAAAAAGTATTCATCATTCAATGTTTTTTTTTTAATAAGTCTACAAAAGACAATTGGAATAAAAACATATTAAACTAATGATGCAGTAGTGCTTGTGTGATATATATGTACACAATTTCATTGTTTTTAAAGAAAAAAATAGTATTTATTGGAACAAAAAGGGCCATTTTACAGCTGAACACAAAAAATTAAACAAAAAAAGTATTCATCATTGCAAAAAAACAAAAAAATAAATAACATAATTTAAAAAAATTAATACTTTGTTATTCGACCACCGCGTCTTATAACTTCTTTTAAACGGTTTGACATCGATTGGACTAATTTAGCGGTTATATTTTGGTCTATATTAGTCCATTCCTCCATTATCACCTGTTGCATTTGACTCTTGCTCGAAAAATTCCGCGTTCTCAATTTGCGTTCGAGATGTTCCCAAAGATGTTCAATTGGGTTCAAGTCGGGACTTTGAGGAGGAGTTTTAATGACTTTGGGGCAGTTATACAGCATCCACATCTTGGTATTTAAAGCAGAATGTTTGGGGTCATTATCTTGATAATATTGAAAGTTATTACCAAGCCCAAGTTTTACAGCACTATCTTTTAAATTCCTCTTTAAAATGTCAATGTAATACTTATGAACCATTACTCCATTAATAATTTCAAGATTTCCCGCTCCTGAAGCCGCCATACACCCCCAAACCATTAAACCACCTCCACCATGTTTTACAGTAGCAACTGTGTTTCGTTCTTCAAGCTCTGTATTTGGTTTTCTGTACACTATGACCTTTCCATCGCACCCAAAAAGATTAAACTTGCTCTCGTCTGCAAAAATGACTGTTTTCCAAAATGATTCGGGCTGTTTTACATACATTTTTGCGAAGTTTAGCCTTTTCACTCGGTTTATTTTATTTATAAAGGGCTTCTTACGTGCAGTTCTTCCTCTGTAACTATGCCTTTTGAGTGTATTTCGAATTGTTTGTGTAGTAACTTCCTTCCCTAAATATTCCATAGTGTTTTTACGAAGAATGGTCGCATTTGTCTTCGGAGTTTTCTGAACTTGCCGCACTAGCCAACGCACATCTCCAACTGAAAGTGCTTTTGGTCGACCAGATCTTGGTTTATTGTCAACAGTTTTCGTTTCTGTCCACTTTCTGATGATGGATTGTATAGTAGATCGTGGTCTATTTAATATTTCACTGATAGTTTTTTGAGTTAAACCATTCCTGTGGTATTTTATTATCAAAACTTTTACCTCATCAGAAACCTCGTTTTGCTTACGACCCATTTTGACAAAAACTATATTTTCAATGAAATTAAATATTTGCTGTCAAGGGCAAAGCCTCCTTTACTAAATAAAACAGAAAAGGGGGATTCCCAAATAATATTTGAATTTGACTTTGATGATAGCACATCAATGATGAATACTTTTTTTGTTCTGTTTTTGGTGTTATTATATAAAATTGCATTTTTTGCGCTAATTAAATTTATTTTTTGAATTTATTTTAAAACATATTACGAAAAATAAACTATTGCATAAAACTGCATTATTTGTTTACTTTAAATTTTCTTCAATTACCCAAAATAAGTGAATTTATTATCAATTTTGCTAATGATGAATACTTTTTTTGACCGCTGTAGATATATCCGCAATAATACTTTAACATGGGCATGACTTTCAAGGAAAGTGCTTCAGAGTAACCATACCACCATATGACAAATAATGAGTTCTTCGTACAAACACTGAAGTGCTAAAAATAATGACATACCTCTAAACATACCGATGTATAGAAAATAATAGTTTCGATTAAATAATACTTATTGCCTTAAAACAATGGCATACCCGCAAACATACTAAATGTTGCAAAATAATGAATTACTTCCAAATGTAAAGTTACCGTGGTACTAAAAACCTTATTTTTGGTGAAAGGCCATGTTAAGGGCCCTTTGGGCCACTTATCTATGAGTTTGAAAGAATAGTACTGAAAATTAATGTCAGAAACTTTAATAAATAAATACTATTAAATGAAAAATAAATCCCAAAATAAAAGGTATGAAAACTATTATTGATTTCTAGAGAACTTTCTAATTACTTAAAGATTTAACAGACTTCTTTTCCTTTTCCAATTTTCTTTTAGATTATTGCTTAATTTTTGGGTATTCTTTATTTCTTATTAATATTAAGTAATTATTTAACTCATTATAGGTAACCCATTATCAGGTATTCCTACGAGTAACAAGAATTTGCTTACTGGTATGCCAATGTGTAATGACATGTTCTTACCTAGTTTCTGCTGGGTAACTTTGAAGAAGACATTAACTTGTAGAACACAACAGACCCCCCAAATACAAGAGAACAGCATTATTTAATAGACAAAGTAATGACTATATAAGCCAACTTTTCGCTCTAACTCGCTTAAAGAGATTTAAGTTATTTAGGATTCATTAGCAAAAACTCCTACTTTAACAGAAAAAGAAAAGTTTCATTTGCAAGATGAACATGAAATCACCCATTTTATTCACCATTTACCTTCATTTCAAAGATCCATCAATTACCTTATTTTAGAAACAGTTGCGGTAAAAATCATCAAAAGCTGGGTTCAATTAAGTTGTGAAAATTTTTAACACATTTTGGACAAGAAATTCGCTATGTACGTTTCCTGTTGAGATGATTTATAAATACATTTCTTCCACTGCAAAAACAAGGTTATCAATTTTTGTTGATCTCTAGGCTTTGACGCGTTTTTGTGGCCTCAGTGGCATATCGAGAAAAAAGCCATAAATCAATCAATCATTTTTGCTACATAAAAAAACAACAGTAAAATCGTCAAAATAAAGTAAAACGGCAGACAAGCTATTTGTGGCTTCCCTGCAGCAAGACTGATGAATGCTTCATTGCTTTTTTGTTGCTTACAAGTTGATGTACAATTCCATGAATCTCAAAGAAGCAACGTGAAACATAATTGGAAACCAATAACCGAATAATATAAATGCTATAAGGAATTCAGAGAGCAATAACAAAGCAAATGAAATGATTTCTTAAAACGTCAAAAATGATGATTTTAACAGGCGATAATTTAATATACGATTGTTGGAGGTAGACATGGTTCAGCAAGACATGGTCTGCAACATCACATCGCCCATGCATCAATATGACTACGTTGCTTATCAACGTACCACGCTTAATCATAATCATAAAAATAATCAACAATGACCCACCGAATATTTAAAATCATTTAAACAAATCAACATCACTCAGAAGCCAAACAAAATCAAATTAAGCCTAAGCCATAATCAGAAGCCAGACTATATCTTTTGTGCTTTTATAAACTCGACCAATTCCAGAGGCATTTGTGAATTAATTTTTGTATAATAAACTTTATTTGTCCACAAGATTAGGCCAATTTAAATGACAATGGCCCCAATAAAAAAACGATTGCTTAAAAAATACCAGTATTTTGGAAGCCTACAATATTTCGTGGGTTTCTTAAGAACTATATGACTTTGACGATTTTTTTTCTCTTATTATTTGTCAGGTGTAAATCTCGACAACAACAACATTTTCAACATTACATTTGCCTTTTCGTCAGAAGCGGCTTTTAAATGTTGTTTTCCTTTTTATTTCGAAGTAAGTAAATGTCAGTTTGCGCGGAAATGATTTACGTTTAAATGACTTTTAATGATGCGGCTGTAAAAGTAATTTCTATAAAAGTATTTTGACGTGATATTGTTGTTATTGGCAGAATTGCGTAAATCTTTTATGCCAAGTTTACATGGGCCACCCGCTTCATGATGAAGACAATTGTTTTTTGATTTACTTTAACTTGGAAGTAAGGAACTTTGGAGGAATATATATGACATTCAATTCAGTGACAAATTTTTTGAACAAAAGAAGTTTAGGTGAGAGAGAAAGGGGGATTTTTAACATTTGTATTTTACATTAAAAGATATTATAGATTAAAGGATTACACACAATTTGTTCACTTTTGTTGGCTAGCATATGATTATGTTTTAGATGAGGAGGAAAGTGGGATTTTTAACATTTGTAATTTTTTTTTGAAAGGATATTCTAGGTTAAAGGATTACTCACTATTTGTTACTATCTCTTTGCTAGCATATGATTATATTTTAGGAACAACTGTAGTTTCTTTAGCCTTGAAGTTCAGACAATTTAAGTTAGTAGTTATTCCATTACTGCTGCTTCTTTTGACTTTTTTTGATTATTCATAAATTTAAAGGTCCTCTTGATGGCTGGGGGATTTGACGTGGTTCTTATCCAGGAACCATAGGTGTGTGGAGGAATGGTTCGTGGACTAAGAATTCCGGGATTTAAACTTCTCAAGGTTGCGGGGAATGGGAGACACAGAGCCTGTATTGTTGCAAAGGGTAGTCTCAATGTTTTTCTTCTTTTGTCGCAAAGCACTGAAGATTTAGTAGTGGCCAGCCTTGAAAAAAAAGTCTCATTACTGGCTGGTTTCTCTATACATGGCATACGATTCAGAGATGCCGCCTTCAAACCTTAAGTCGCTGGTTGAAGCTGAATCTGTAGGGAAGAAAAGCCTTATTGTAGAAAATGATGCTAATGCACATCACCAGATATGAAGAAGATCGAATGTCAACGAAAGGGACGAGCTGCTTATTGAATATATTATAAGTTGCAATCTGGCAATTTGTAATAGAGGGGATAAACCGACCTTTATTACCAGAAACATGCAGGAGGTACTAGATATTACATTTGTATCGGAAGATATAAGTGGAAGAATATGCGACTGTGGAGGCCATCGTAGCGCAGAGGTTGGCATGCCCGCCTATGACGCTAAACGCCTGGCGTCGAAACCTGGCGAGACCATCAGAAAATTTTTCGGCGGTGGTTTTCCCCTCTTAATGCTGGCAACATTTGTGAGGTACTATGCCATGTAGAACTTCTCTCCAAATAGATGTTGCACTACGGCACGCCGTTCGGACTCGGCTATAAAAAGGAGGCTCCTTATCGTTGAGCTTAAAACTTGATAGGAAATGTAACTTCAAATCCAAAATTTTTAAAAGGGCGAGAAAGGCCACTGTTGCCCTATACAGCTGCAACAGAGCCATTAGCAAAAGTTGGGGGCATAGACCGCGTGTCATGCATTGGGTATATACTGCAGTTGCTATATAATGTAGTGGTCTGGTGGACGGCGCTTCAAAAATCCACCTACTGCTCTATACTTAACCGGATACAAAGGATGGCTTGTTTGTGCATCACAGATGCACTGAATTTAATGCAACATCTTATGCCTCTAGACATTTTGGCTACCAAAATTGCAGCGACCACTGCCGTGAGGTTAAGGGAGCTTACTCATTGGTCATGTGGCGGCTACCGAAACTGTGTAATTCTTGATACAATATCCGATGTTCCAGGCAGAGTGCATACCCTGTACAAAACTAATTTGTTCCTCATGTTCAGTTTCGACTTCTTGTTCAATAACGGGTAAAAAGCCGCACCAAATCTGGTCGCTTTGAGGTACACGCTATTCAGGTGATCCCTACAATTTAATTTTCTATCCAAAATGATTCCCAGATATTTCACTGTATTCTGAAATTGTAATTCCTGACCTCGTAAGGAAAGTTTACGGGAGGGGATCCTTTTCGGTGAGTTATTGGAAGGAAACAAAATGGGCTGAGTCTTCTGCTCGTTTATTTTTATTTTCCATTTAGAGAAATATTTCACTGTAGAGTTTAGTGCCTTCTGGATTCTCCCCAAAATAGAATTTGAAACTTCCCCTTACATATAGGCATAGAAAGTCGTGTCATAACCACTGATATTTTTGAAATCCGAAGTGTAAAGTGAATACAGTAAAGGGGACAGGATCGAGCCTTGAGGGACTCCAGCAGCGACTGGACGTTCCGTTGACAGACTGCCATTGACATCGACTACTAGCCTACGGTCGTTTAAGAAACTCTTTATGAGCTCTGTAAAATTTAAGGGAATATTCGTCCCATGCAGCTTAAAAAGAAGACCTTTGTGCCCCAATCGAGTCAAAAGTTTTCTCGATATCAAGGAGAACAACACCAGTCGAAAGCCTCCTGCTCTTATTGGTCTTTATCATGTTGAGCACACTTTTGATCTGATGAGTGTTGAAATGACCAGTCCTAAATCCATACTGACAGTCATGAATCAAATTATTCTCCTCTACAAATGATGGGAGCCTTTGAAAGATAATCTTTTCAAACAATTTTCCCAATGAGCTTAAAAGACTGATTGATCGATTATAGCATGGCAGCCGTCCATCTTTAACTTTTTTCTGTATGGGGATTACTTTAGCCAGTTTGAAACTTTTTGGAAAATAAGATTTCGAAATGCAGAAATATAGGCAGATCTTTTTTATAAGAATATTCTTAATCCCATCAAATCCAGGGGCCTTCGAGTTCTTGAGATAGGAAATAAATAGTTTGATTTCACCAACATATGTCTGAGTAAGAGATTCCTCATTATATGAAAATTCCTCTTCTAATATTCTAACTGCAGAGTTGACCCTATGTTCCATTGGACTATACATGGCTGTGGTAGTCATGTGAAACCTCTAAAATTGATCAGCAATAATATTACTCTTTTTTTTTTTGCTGCAGACCTCTTTGCCATCTACGACCAAACTCCTCATTACATTATTAACGCCTTTCATCCGCTTCATTAGCTTCCAAAATTTCCTGCTCCCCACAGGCAGATTCGACAAAAATTTTGACCACTTACACATTTGTATCAATCAGCTTATTGAGTTCCCTTAAAATCGCCTTATATGTGACTCTGATATTGACATCAGAACATCTCTGAAGAAGTCGCCTGTATCTATTCCTTGTTGGAATTAATAATCTACTCTGTTTGGATAAAATTAAGTGCGATGCCTTAAATGATCTAAGTGGAATTGACTCTGAACATGCTACTTTTAATAGATGTGTAAATTCTTCAATTACTGTATCATTGTCAGAAAGATCAAAGTCATCTTCAAAAACTTCGGATGAGATTAACTCGAGTTTATTGAGGTCTTAAATAGTTTCCAATTAGCGTTTTGGAAATCTTAATACTATTTTGGATAATGAGAAATCTCCGCATGAATGGTGAGATTAGAGATCAGAAGATCAATCAATTACTGTATCTATGTTAGAAAGATCAAAGTCATCTTCAAAAACTTTGGATGAAATTAACTTCGAGTTTATTGAGGTCTTAAATAAGCTTCAAATTAGCGTTTTGGAAATCTTAATACTATTTTGGATAATGAGAAATATCCGCATTAATGGTGAGATTCGAGATCAGAAGATCAATCGTAGAGGCCCTTCTAGAGGAAAGATTTTTGGGGTTTCTAGTATAATTAGCCTGGTTTAAAAGAGCATTTTTTAGTTTTCAAGTTCTAAAAAACGGTATCGATAGTTATTCAAGGCATACTTATTAAAGAGGATTAAAGAATCTCGTATGGATATTCACTAAAACTAAAAAAAAAAATTAAATTAACTTCATCTATTCATCTTTGCCACTATTACAATCATCATTTGTAATGAAAATTTCAAATTACCAGCGACAGAAGTTGGTGGTTGCTGTTTTTTGTTTTCTCTGAACTTTTCCATCAATGAAAATCATCGATATCGACAGCCAGCTACTGGAAAATTATTCTACCACCATTTCATTTGTCGCCAGTTATCACCGTCACTGTCACATTGACAATGTAAAACTATCACTAGGGAAACATATCAAAAACATGCTCAATAACAAAAAAGCAGAGAAATACATATTTGCAAGTGTAAAAGGATGAAAGAGTTTTATAGCAACTAAAAGTAGAAAAAAAGATATTGCGAAACATGATATATATTTTTTTACTTATACACCACAAATGTATTGAATTGCATTTTTATATGATGTTGAAATAAATTACAAAAAAAAAGTCCATAAAAACGGGTCAGTGATATAATCGAAATTGAGATACATTTCATTATAAAATTGTGACAAATGAAATGAATGTTGACAACATTTTAAACACATTTATTTTTTCTCTCTAAAAAAGTATCAAATTTTTTTCTGATCTCCTTTGTATTGAAAGTTTCCGAGGCATAGTGTTTTTGTGAATAGTGATATAATGATACTTTTGTAGATACGATATTATAATTTCAAAGGGGTAAATTTTTAAATCAGGATAAACAGATGCTACTCGCTGAATGTTGTATTCAACTTCACAATCAAATTGATAAACTCTTTTATATTAATTTTGTCATTGAAATGTTCTTCATGATGAAATTGAAGCGAAAGAATGCTAAAATGGAATTGCTACCTACAGGAAGCAATGGTGAAGCTCAGATGTTTTCGAACCTTTTTCTGAAACACATTTATCTAGAAATGAGGCCTCAATTGCAGTATTTCTTTCTGGCTTTGTAGAAGCTTTATAAATCTGACCCCATGCCTCTTTTTTTTGGGGAACCGTTTTGTTGATGTTGATGCATATTAAGTCTACTGTTCAAACCGCAATAGGCGTCGGAGTGAATTTAATCAAGAATTATTAGGTTAGGTTGAAAAGAGGGTGCAAATGTTATTCCGCCCCATGCCACTATGGACATACACCTAAGCCAGTAATCGTCTTGTTGTGCGCTCTAAAAACTTTAAAGAAACCTCCAAAAAGAAAATTTTAAATAAGGAATTCCGTGTTACTTACAAAATCCTTAATTATTTTCAATACCACTCCTCTAAGTCGGTTCATGTCTGGTATTGTGTCTCCACCTAAGTGCCGGTATCTGTTAGACGCGAAAGCCGCCTGCAGGACCGTATTATGGTCAGGCAGTCTAAAACAGATCTCAGTCCCTGAGTTCTCATTGTAAACCCCCAGGCCCACTCTGTCCTTTGATCCACCCGTGTAACATTATCTTCCAGATGGCAATACTAGGGTTCCGTCAATCCTAGACTGTGCCGATGGCAGCAGTGCCTAGCACTCGACTTCAAGGTTCATCTCAAGTATCCGATCGGAAATCTCTTCCCTTCCTTCCAGATTTCCTATCGTCACCTCGATTCAACCGCGATGATATGGGCTGCTCCCATCCTCAATCATAAAGATAAGTCAGCTTACTTTGTTTTATGGGAATGATATATGTATTAATTCAACTATTGATACATTGTATGGGCATGTTATTTTGAAAGGATTCTTGAGCTAGTCATAATTAGTAAGTGCAATGCTTTGACAAATATTAATCTCCTATTTACTACATAAAGATTTTCTATTGTATACACTAAAATTCGTATATATAGATTTCCATAAAGTTTTATTGATATTTTATACCTAGCTATAACTGTTTTATTAAATATGCATTCATTCATTTGGTGAATTGTCATAGTATTATTCATGAATGCATATAACTTCTTGTCATAATCTGCCTTGAACCACATTTGTATACTTTAAGGAATTTTTAAATAATTTTAATTGCAATTGTTTTCTAATTATTTGCACTTGTGAAGTTTTAATTAATTTTTCAAGAGTTTGCATAAAACTGTACTTTTGTTTGTCATCAAGAAGTGTGTAGTTGACCTAAATGTTGAAGATTATCACAAACTTTTGACACTTAAAAGTAATCAATTATACATAGTATTTGTATGTTGTATGTAGCAATGATAATTTATCCTTTTGTTAATATGCATAATGTGAATTTACATTTTACTTGAACTTTTCAAAGCATTCGGTTTTGTCATAGATACATAGGGTATGTGATTTATGAAACTAATGTGATTCATAAATTTGCAAGTATATTTATTCAATAACCATCCTTTGGTTGAGAAAGATGTGATTGTGAAAGTTGATATGACAAAATTCAAAGAGATTGGGGTGAAAAGTTTCAGAAACCTAATGTCATTTAATGTTGCTCTCTTTCATGGAATTAAAAGGAACAACAATAGTCAAAGTCGTGTCTTTTAATATACAGCTATGATTTTATTTGCTCTTATTATTGCCTGCGTATAGTATACTTTATACATATTACCTTTTTCCTAAATGGTGTCTAATACATTTCAGTTTCCAAGATATCATAAATTTATTTGTCTTCTACAGATGTCCTAGATTTTTATATACCATTATTATTATGTTCTAAAACTTGATACATTACATACAATATATTGTTATAGTTTGCAGTGAACCTTCCCAACATGCACTTATGTATGTTTATATCCCAGGAAATGCTCGAAACTTAAAATTTTGAAATAATAAGTGTCATAGAAACAAAACATTGTGATTTATTAGCCGTTGCCCCAAATGTCCAAAAATGCCAGAGATGAGACAGAAGTTATTTGTGATTCTTCAAGTGTTATAATTATTTAAGAATAACCTTCGATACTACACTCTCTTAGGAGATGTATAATAGAAGAGTTAAAATTTTGGTTTGCCCAAAAAGTTATTCCGGATTTTTAATATAGTCGGCGTTGACAAATTTTTTCACAGCTTGTGACTCTGTAATTGCATTCTTTCTTCTGTTAGTTATCAGCTGTTACTTTTAGCTTGCTTTAGAAAAAAAGTGTAAAAAAAGTATATTTGATGTACTTGGTGTTTTCTTTTGACTTCCAACGACTGTGCCAGGTACGGTTTAAATCGGTCTTAAACCTGATATAGCTTCCATATAAACCGATCGTTCCGAACATTTTTCTGATGTTCACCCATGGGTTTGATCCTAGACGTTCGGCGTTTTAGGCGGACATGTTAACCTCTGTGTCACGGGGGCCTTACGGTGGGGAAGTTTTAATATGGCAGAATACCTCACAAATGCAGCCAGCATTAGTAAGGGGATATAATTTTTCTGAAGTTCATGCCGGGATTTGAACCCATGCATTCGGCGACATAGGGCTTACCTCTGCGTCTCGGTGGCCTTCTGACCCAACAATGTATATATATTCTGGATCGACGTAAAATCTTAGGAATATTTAACGATGTCTATGTCTGTCCATCTGGGTGTCCGTCAGTTGTAACTTGGCACAGATTTGTATTTTGTCTTTATGCAGATTAAGTTCTTGAACGAGCAAAATCGGATCATATTAAAATGTAGCTGCCATAGAGGCCGATCTCCCGGTTTAGGGTATTGAGCTCATAAAAGCCGTGTTTAATATCGATTTCGATAAAATTTTGAACCGCTAGTTGTACTAACGCCCCGTTATCCGAACCGAAAATGGTCCATATCAGGCCATAACTAGATATAGCTGCCATATAGACGAACATACCGATTTAAGGGCTCTATTATTACCCGATTTTTTGAAATTTAGAACAGTGGCATCCTTTCGACATCCCCAACGAGTTTTGTCCAGATCGAACTATATTTAGATATAGCTGATATAAAGACCGATTTGCCGATTAAGGGTTTTAAATTCATAAAAGCCCTATTTGTTACCAGATGTCGCTGAAATTTGGAACAGAGAATAAAGCCAGGCCTCTCCTTGTCCGAACTGAACATTATCCAATTCAAACCAAGTTTGGATACAGCTGCTATATAGACCGATTTACCGATTTAGGATCTGAAGCCCATAAAAAAGTGTATTTTCCTATTTCGCTGAAATTTGGAGCAGTGAGTTGGACTTTCCGTTGTCCGAACCAAATTTTGTCCAGATCAGACCATACTTTGATACAAATTTGGAACATGAAATTGCACTAGGTCACCCGATATCCGAACCGCATACTGCCCTATTTGTTACCCGATTTGGCTGAAATTTGGAACAGAGAGTAACGTTAGGCGTTTCATTGGACATAGTCCAGATCGAACATTCTTTAGATAGAGCTCTCTTATAGACCGATCTGCCAAATTAGGGTTTTAAGCCAATAAAAGCCCAATTTGTTACCCGATTTCGCTGATATTTGAAATAGTGAGTTGCACTAGGACTCTCATTGTCCGAACTGAACATAGTTCAGATCAAACCAAATTTGGATACAGCTGTCATATAGACCGATCTACCGATTTAGGATCTTAAGCCCATAAAAAAGTGTATTTTTCTATTTCGCTAAAATTTAGAGCAGTGAGTTGGACTTTCCGTTGTCCGAACCAGATTTTGTCCAGATCAGACCATAGTTTGATATAAATTTGAAACCTGAAGTTGCACTAGGCCACCCGATATCCGAACCTCGTATGGTCCTAATCCGACCATATTCGGATTAAGCCATACAATCCTCAGGTTATAAGATGTCCTTTAAGCGCAAGTTTAAGCTCAATAATAAGGGTCCTTCTTTTTATAGCCGAGTCAGAACGACGTGCCGCAGGTCGACACCTCTTTGGAGAGAAGTTTTACGAGGCATAGTTCCTCAAAAATGAACGCAGGCGGGCGTTCAGCGTCATAGGCGGACATGCTAACCTCTGCGCTACGGTGGCCTTGCAATGAAATTTTAGTTTCATTTATTTCATAAATAATATAACCTTTGACATAACCAAGTGGTACGCGGGCCACTAAGACTCAACTAATAATAGTTAAGCTAAAATCGGACGGCATATAAAACAAGTCTCCCAGTCGCTACTTAATCACCAAAATTTTATATAACATTTTTCTTTGGCTATCCCAAAAAAAAGCTTATATACATTTTCTTCAAAGCTACTCGCACATAAAAATATTTAAAAACAAATTACAACACATAGTTTTGCTAGCAATAAAATAAATTCAACATTCTGTACAAGTTGGGGGTGGTGCAAGTGTCATCAAAAATGTGATTTGCATAACACAACATGCTGCTGTCATATCAATGGCGATAAGGCGATATAGTCACAGGTTCAAAAACGCATAGAGGCGTTTGTTTGGCTGGTTGGCTGGTTACGGGTTATTACTTTATTTTGTCACAACGTTATTCCAAAATAAATAAAAACTGACTGACGGCCTCGTTTGGACGAATGAATGAATGGGTGGTTGATGATTTTATACCAGCATCAGCTGGATCGAAAAAAAAACCAAACAAAATTGTCACAATTTTCCCCGGATATCTTTACACAGCAGCAACTATCACAAACTGGGCTGAGTGACATTTGTGTAATGGTGATGTCTTTTCACATTTAAAGCGAAATGTATCTGTGATATGTCACTCGGGGTGATTGCCATTCGTAAATTTCTCACACCATTACCGAGTAACTTGTAATATTCAAATAAACCAATAAGCAACAAACAAAATGGAAAAAATGTTGTTAAAAAATATGTATTTCAAAGAACGTGACAAGTTCGTTTTGTCGCTAGACAAACACAAAAAAAAAACAAAGTACCAAATGCCAATAACATTTGAAACAATTGTTGGATTTTGTCATCTATAAGGCAAAGAGTGTCTGGCAAATAAATTCAAAAGCAATAAACAAATAAAAGGCAAACAAAAAAAAAACGAACCTCTCCAAAGACATTGTTGCCCAACACATAGAGATAGTGTACTAAACAATAAAAAATATTATTTTATTACTTAACGCCATATACAGTGTACGAAAACAATGAAACCCTCTACCCGTACTGTACATCTCCCCCAGCAGAGACTTTCATCCCACCCACTTGCAATGACATAAAACCCCAAATAGACAAAGTGAAAAAATAACATGAAACATTTAAAACGTGACTGAAATTCGTTTCTTTTCTAAGGGTATCCCAAATTCGATACACTTTAGCATGGCCCGGTCGGTGATGGTGATGTCTTGGGTGCTGAAAATCATTTTGGAAGCGAAATCAAAATACACAATAAAATCATGTTTTCAGTTTTTGACAAATATTTGTCCATTGTGGTTTTTGTTTCTATTTTGCTCAACTTTGAAAATATTAGTGCAAATTTTTCATATTGTCTTTGGGTTAATTTTAACAAAAGCAAAAATCATATTGTGGTTTCAACAAACAATTGTTTGTTAAATTGGTAATTGTTTATGAAGATCGTAATAGCCAGAAAATGATGATTTTGTTTAGCCATGGTTCGCCAGTCACTGCTCACTTCGTCAATCCATTTGTAACACCTCGATATATTGAGCTAAAACCAATATACACGTCATTCTCTTTGGAAGAAAGTAGTCGCGTATGCTGACAACGTAGCTAATGCGATTAAGAGGAAGTGTTCCGGTACTCTTCAATAAGCTCTATGTACGACAGTGAAGTAGAATGACGGGAAATGTCTAGGCATTAACCTATTTAAAACCTAGGTTGTTCTTTTCAAGTTGCCAACCACTTTTCTGCTTGTGAGGTCAAGTGGTTTCATTTGCTGAAAGTATTTAATACCTGGATGTCTTGTTGGGCGGGAAATCAAACTTAAAATCCAACATTGTTGAAAACAAACAAAGGAAAACTCTTTTGCAGTCCTTGGGGATTTAAACCCCGTGTCATGCTGGGTACTGCGGTTTTCTGATCTGTAATGCTATATAGTGTTGTGGTGTGATGGACGAGCGCTGTAAAAATTCACCTAATGTTCAATAGTCATTCTTATCCATAGAAGGGCTTGTTAAAGAATCTCGTCCCAATCTGATGTACTGAAGTTAATGATACACTTTATGTCTCTGGATGTTAGGGCTAAACACATTGCAGCAACTTCTACCTCGTGGTTAAAGGAGACAAAAACGAATTTTCAGAAGAGAACCTTTTGTTCGATTAAGGAGCTACAAGCGCTTTAAGTTAATGTTTATTGGCTATTGCGGTTAAGAAGCACCTAATCACCTGTTAACCCTTGGTAGTATATAGTACTTAGACTTCTTTAGGGTTGATCCCAGACTAGATGTACCATATGGGCTGGGGGGTATATCCTTTATATCTAGGACTAGGTATATTGATTACTTAACCAATCAAGAATGTATGTTTTAAGCAGGCCACCGTAGCGCAGAGGTTAGCATATCCGCCTATGACGCAGACCCCCAGGCACACCCTGTCATCTTGATTTGATCCATCATGTAGCATGAACTTACAGATGACAATACCAGAGTTCCGTCAATTCAAGTATCGTCCCAGGAATCCGATCGAAAGACTCTTCCATTTCTTTCAGGTTTCCTATCGTCACCTCGACTATACCGGGAGGATACCTGCTCCTATCCTTTATCAATTCTTCCATCGCCTTAAGTCTCATAGCCTCAGTGGCTGCCTCACACCAATGTCCGGGTGGGCTTGGTTCTCATCGCCTTGCATATACCAAAACAACATGTTCTCTGAACTAGTTGTGTTATCCTAACATTGTACTTTTTCTCCATTGTAGTCCACCAAACTATTGATTCGTTATTGCCGTAGAGTCAGTGGACTATTCTCGAATTCAGGCCCCATTTCGAGCCTACCTACCGATATGCTCCTGAATGTGACACTTCCAGTTCTGTTTTTTGTTTAAGATCTCTCATAAGCATTTGACTTTGTCAGAAATCACATTGGTCTGCTGTAGAATCAGTGTAATATCCTCGAAATCAGGTCCCATTTCGAGCCTATTGCCTCTCTACCTTCTCGGTACGCTCTTGAAAGTGACACTTCCCGTTCTGTTTTTTGTGTAAGCTCCCTCTTAAGCATTTGACTTTGTCGCTCTGGAAATGAGTCGCAGATTTTAGTCTTTTCTATGTTATCTTTGAGACACCTAAGTCTAGCCCAGTGGTATGCCATCTCCAAGACCCTTTCGGCTTTTCTACTTTGCGGATCCTTACCCCTTAGAAGTATAATAACATCGTCTGCGTAACAGACGGATTAAAATCCCTATTCAATCAGCCTCCTTAATAGGTTGTTCATGGTGGTCACCCATAGGAGTGGCGGTAAATTGCCCCCTGTGGCGTGCCTTGTGCCACTTTTCCCTTTTATTTATGTCATGGGACCCATAATGTATCCACCTGTTCCTTTGCATATAGTTTATCCAGTCTCTATGGATCCGGTGCACCTGGTAATGGTCTAAGGATTTGATTAGTGTGTCAGTGTGCTAAACGCCGCCTCTATGTCAATGCATACCGTCAATGTGCACGCCTTGGCATCGAAGAATTCTTTTTTTCTATGCACAACCTCGTGCAGGGTAGTCTCAACCGACCTTCCTTTGACATAGGGATTCTCTTTGTATTTAAGCAGTTTGCTGGATGTCCTACTCTTTATCGTGGTATCCACCTTTTGTTCCCTGGTTTTGAGTAGAAAGTAGAAAGGAGGCTAATAGGTCTGTAGGCCTTTGGTGTTGTATAACTTGCCTTGCCGGGCTTGGGTATAAATACTACCCTTGCCTGTTGCCAGGCTTTCGGAGTATTAGTACTAGATAAGTCGTCAGATGGTCGTCCTCCTTTCTATAGTAACGCGGGAAATATTCCATCAAGTCTGGCGGAATTAAATAGTGGAAATTCCTCAAAGCTTCCTTTACCAAAAGCTCTGTCATGATAAGCCTTCGTTTAACCTCACTTTTCTAAGATTCCAGTGTCTCCGTAAGTTCCGCTGTATCCTGTTGAAAATGCGTTTCTATATACAGTCTCATCAAGTTCTCGGTTGTCCCAGTTCTCATTCCCATGTCGTCTACTAACGTTTAATTTTCGACATGGGGTTTTTAGACAAACTTCTTCATCTTGGTGGCGTCGTTCACTCCATTGACCAGTTCGCAGAAAAGCTTCCAAGTGACGTGATTTACCGTTCTTATCATTTTATAGTATCTGAAAGCTGAAAATTTGCACAGATTCTTTTTTATGTCTAGAGAGAGGTTAAATTCGAAGATGGGATATATCCATCTGTTTGTCTGTCTGACCATCGGTCAGTTTAAATCACTCTGCTGCGTTTAAAAATAGAGATGTCGTGCTGAAATTTGTCAGAGAGGGTTAAGTTCGAAGATGGGGTATATTCGACATTTCGACATGGCCTAGATCTCTGTTCTCTCCGTCTATAATTTTATACAGCTGCGATATATACCAATCTGCCGATTATAGGTTTTGGACCCATAAAAAGCGCATTTATTATCCGATGATTTTCAACTTTTTTCATTGGGTACCCCCTTATGAAATTTTCAAAATTTTTACATCGAGATTTTTTTGTCGAATTTCAACCTGAAATGGGTTTTTATGCATTCGTTATGCGTCGTTAATCCAAAATAATTTAGTCTTCCCAGCCAAAAATCGATCAAATTTTTACAAATTACTAAAAATGGTATTAAAATTTAAAATTTTTCCCTTCATAGCCGAAATGAATTTCAAGTTTCTGTAACTTCCTCAATTTTTCGAATTTCCCGAAATGTTTTACATCAATGGATTTTTGAAGGAAATCGCTTTTCATATTGGTGTCACTCGATTTGATACTCAAACATATTGTAGCCTTTTTTCGAAATAAGTGGCAAGTCGATGATTTTCAACTTTTTCATTGGGTACCCCCTTATGAAATTTTCAAGACTTTTACATCGAGATTTTTTTTGTCGAATTTCAACCTGAAATGAATTTTTATGCATTCGTTATGCGTTCTTAATCTAAAATAATTTAGTCTCCCCAACCAAAAATCGAAAATTGAGCAAACTTAAACAAATTACTAAAAATGGTATCAAAATTTCAAATTTTTAAATTCCTAACCGAAATGAATTTCAAGTTGCTGTAACTTCCTCAATTTGTTGAATTTCTCGAAATGTTTTACATCAATGGATTTGTGAAGGAAATCGCTTTTCATATTGGTATCACTCGATTTGGTACTCAAACATATTGTAGCCTTTTTTGGGCATTCCATTAAGGAACTGGGGCATATTTCTCACAATTCAATGAATGATGTCAATTTTAAGCTCAATGATAAGGGACCTCGATTTTATAGACGAGTCTGAACGGCGTGCCGCAGAGCGACGCCTCTTTGGGGAGAAGTTTTTACACGGCAAAGCACCTAACAAATGTCGCCAGCATTAGAAGGGGATAACCACCACTGCAAAAATTTTCTGATGTTCCTGCCAGGATTTGAACCCAGGCGTTCAGCGTCATAGGCGGACATGCTAACCTCTGCGCTACAGTGGCCTCCCGATTAAAATTCTTGGGCCCATAAAAGTCGCACTTATTAAACCACTTCGCTGAAGTTTGATATCGTACGTTGTATTAGGACCTTCGCTATCAATATCGAATATTGATTAGGTCGGACAATATCTTGATATAGCCCCCCAACATAGACCAATCTTCTGATATGAGGTCTAAAACAGAAGACGCATTTATAACCCGATTTCTCTGAAATTTAGCACAATGAGCTGTTTTAGACCTATCGTCATCCTTGCGGAGTAAGGCTTAGATCGGCCCTTATGTACATATAGCTGCCACATATATCGATCTCCCGAATTAAGGTCTTTTATCCACAAATTTCGTATTTATTATCCGATTTTGCTGAAATTTAGTACGGTGAGTTGCATTCGACCATCGGTATCCGTTGCTGGTTTCGAGCTAGATTGAACTATATATCTATACAATTGGTTTTTGCATTTTGTCTCTTACATTAACGATTTGTTAAAGTTTTGATTTTTCTTTTATTAGGTTGCCCAAAAAGTAATTGCGGATTTTTCATATAGTCGGCGTTGAATAACATTTCTCCTTTTGTCTTTCTCTGCAGAACATTTTTTTTTTCAAATTATATAATCAAAAATATTTAGAATTGTATTGTATGCTTGGTCATTCAACATATGCTTCATTAATTTTTGTTCCCAGTATTTTAAAATCCTTACCACAATATTCTAGCATATGCAAATTGTATGGGTTTTTATAATCTTTGCGTTTTTTTGTTTAATCCCTCTGTATTCAAAGCAAAGGATAAACTCAGCTGCTCGTGATTATTTATTGTTGCATATTTATAGATACATATTGCGTGACATGTTTTCAGAGACTTTACAACATTGCTCTTACAAATGTATAGCTACTGCCATATATCAAATATCTTGCCTCGTCTGCCTTCTCGATATGGCAGCACTTTGGCTACTTCTTTTTTCCTATGGCTCCGAAAAAGGGGAAAGAGAGGCGTATAGGTCTAGTCTATCAATGGACATGATGTTGGTGTTGAAAAATCATCCTCATTGAAGTTGAGATTTTTGTTTTGTTTTATTTCTTCTTTAAATTATGCCAAAAACAAAACGATGCTAAAGAAACAAAGTGAATTTAAAGACTTTCAACAATTTGTTGGATGTTGTGGTTTGGTGGTTTTCCTACAAGGCACATTGGGGGGGAATTTTTATTGAGATGGCAAATATTGTGTGCTAAATTTCTTGCAAATATCATATTAACCCAAAAGAGCGAATCCTGCTTATAGAAGAGTTGTATAAGACTGAAATACTTATACTCATGACTAGTGTTGCCACTCAAGAAAATTATTTCCTGCCAAAATTTAAGAAAAATCCTACCAAACCCTACCAAATGTACTCCCAGCCAAAAATGCGGTATATGTTTTTATACCCACCACCGAAAAGTTGGACATTTTTCCAATTTCATTTGGAACACACCAAATTGTACATTTTCAACACTACACTGATAGAAAAATTACGGTACTCTGCCAATACCGACTGGTAATATTTTGTTTGCGTCATTGCCAAAGATTTTTAATACCATTTGGTATCAATTCAATACCAGACAAAGTAGGCTTTTAAAAATTGACAGCGTCACATTTATATTCATGTCATCGCGCCAGAAGTGTTGTTTAGCTTTGCAAATAAATAAAAAGTTTTTATACAATTTGAGTGTCTAAAAACCTGTTAAAATATTCGAAAGCGGTGAAAATGGAAATAGTACAAAGTCTAAGGACACTTTACATCGAAAACATGATAGTCTCTTGTGTGGAAAACGATGCTGTGTTGATGTATTCATATGAAAACCAATTCTGGAAATCAATGGATATGGAATCAATTGCAGAATACAAAGAATTGAGGTTCGTCACGGTGTAACGTTACTTCTTGTGATTATTAACATAAACAATCGAAATGAAATTAAATGAAAACTATTTTCAATGTTTTTTTTTTGGTTCATAAGGGGGGTGGAATAATCAATAACAGTTTGGTACTAAAACCAATAACGGTCTGGTGCTACAACCAATAACAGATTGGTATTTAAACCAATACCAGTTTGGTAATAAGGCTAGTACCAAACGGTACTAATCATTTTATGTTGCATCCATAATATCCGGTATTGTTTTTGTACCATACGGTATTGCTTTACTATCAATACCGTATGGTACTGAAATGAGCACGTTTGGTATTAACTTTTCTTTGGGTGTACAGATTCAATAAACAAATTTCTCGAATTTTGATGAACCAATCTCCCGATTTAAGTGTTTGAGCCCAGAAATGAGCTTTACTAGCCATTTTCGCCGTAGGGATCAGATCTGAACATATTTGTATACAGCTGCTACATAACCCTGTTTTCCGAATGAAGACAGAGAACGCACAATTTCCTACCCAGAATTTGGAAGGAAATTTGGAGGAGATCTCCCACACGCGTACCAGTTATAGTCAATACAGAATTTAAGCCCTTTTTCCTGAAATTTGAAGCAGTGAGACCCCTTGTAATAGTATTTGGCCCTTCGATATCCACAGTTTTATTCTGCGCTCTTAACGAATACGCAGGAAGTTATCCCCGGCGAATTTATTCAGCAGTTAACTTGGTATTTATATATATATTGGAAAAATCTACCAAAAATTGAGGTCAGCCTACCAACCTACCAATTTTGGTAAGATCCTACCGAAAAAGGCAACACTGCTCTTGACCAGCATAAAATGAGAGGATGAACACTGATGTGCTGCAAAGAATTCGATTCGAGGGTTTGTGTATCATCAGCGTTTGTACGAGCAAATATTCTTCAATTGGTTGATTTTTCTTAAAAAAATACTAAAAATAATTTTTTTAAAGAAATTTTCTGGAAATTTTGTAATGTAACAAAGTTTTCAATTCATTGAAGATTTTCCCCTAAAAGTTTAACTTTTTGGCAGTATTTGCTACCCAATTTACCCTATTGTGCTTTGGCTCCTTATTCCCTTAACAGATTTTTGCATTAACGCCCTCCAAGCGCATCTTTAATCGCCGACGACTGCATCGTTTGGTTTTGTGCATTCTTCGTAACCACTTGACCATATGCTGGGACATAAATTTCTTGATCCGTTGGAGTTTTTAATTTTTTTTTGTTTTATTTCTTCTTCCTCCTTTATGGTGTTTCATGTGGTCTTTTGGCATCATAATGAAATGCTTACATTATAATGATTATTTTTACAAGTGTCCTGACTTTGGAAGAGCCACCAGCAGCCGCAGCCACAGCATTGCAGGGCAAGTGCCGCCAACACCTTCATCTTTGCCTCCAAGACGCTGCGATGCGGTTATTTCCTTGGATGGCTGCGAATATGCGAATGTCTGCAAAAACGTTGAAGCATATAAATGGCAACACTTTTGTAAACACATCGTCGTCATTGTCGTCATCGTCGAGGCAGGCATAAAAGCAAATATTTTCTTAATTTTTTCCCCTTCGTCTGCTTTTATGAAATGAATGGAAATGGAATATATATGGGGATATTATTACACATATGTTGTGGTTATACCATGGATGAATGATGGTGACGAAGATGATTCATTAAGAATTCAATGTGAAGACAAGACTTTGGGTTGGTTGAAATATATGGATGGATGTGCGTATTATGACATCTTGGGAAATAACACAAAGAATTGTTGCCTCAATTTCGGTTCAGACAGAGGATGGAGTTGAGGCATTGTCGGAAATTTTAAAAGTTTCTTTTGTAAGTGTTATAGAGCTAGATAGAGAAAGTTGAAAGTCGTTTAATATTACCTACAAACATAAAATATTCACAAAAATTGTCTTTACGGACAAAATTTCAATGAAATGAAATCTGTAAAAAAAATCTTTTCTAAACAAAATTTACAAAAATTTTGTTTGGAAAAAAAATTTAAATTTCATTTAAACAAATTTTCAAAAAAAAAATTAACTAAAACTTCAATAATTTTTAAAGATTTTCAAAAAAATTTCAAAAATTTTTTAAAAAAAAATAATTTCTAAAAAAAAATTTGAAGAAGAAAATTTGCAAATACTTTTTTTTTAAATAATTTTTTTATACATTTAAAATTTTTGTTTTAAAAATCAAAGCAAAATTAAAAAAAAATCTCTCTCCGGTGTCAGTCCCTTCCCCACTTTTAGGTCTATGAGTCTTTCTAATGTTTTGAGTAAAAACTATGACAGATTGACGGTTGTATAAATCATATTGGGTTGCCCAAAAAGTAATTGCGGATTTTTCATATAGTCGGCGTTGACAAATTTTTTCACAGCTTGTGACTCTGTAATTGCATTCTTTCTTCTGTCAGTTATCAGCTGTTACTTTTAGCTTGCTTTAGAAAAAAGTGTAAAAAAGTATATTTGATTAAAGTTCATTCTAAGTTTTATTAAAAATGCATTTACTTTCTTTTAAAAAATCCGCAATTACTTTTTGGCAACCCAATATATAGGAAAATAAGAGTACCAGATTTGCCCAAAAAGTAACTTCCTCTACCTATTGTAATTAGATTTCACTTTAATAGATTTCAGATTAGATTTCACCTTGCTGAATTTTTAATAATTCCATTTGCCAAAAGCAAAATTTTAGGATATAATAGATTTTCACAAAAAAAAAGCTGCCTACTTTTAGGCATTCTTTTTAATGCAATTATTAATTTAGACTTTAAATTGATAATTAACAAATAAAATTTGGATATTTGCATTTTAAATATTGATTAACGCATATGCTCTCTATCATGTAGCAAAATGCAAGTAGGGAACATATTTCTCAAAGCTCCATAAACAAAAGAACTGCTTCGACAGAAGGTCGTTAGTGTCTCTTCACTTTCTCTTCCCTCGGCTCCCTCAATTTATTCTCCGCTTCCTGTTAATTTTTCAACTCGATTATCTCATTGATATTAATTGCATTTGCCCAATGCATATTTTCAGGCTATTACAAACTTTGCAAAATTGTTGCCTACTTTCAGTCACTCTTAATAATATTAATGCAGTTACATTATTTATCATCAAAATTACAATTATGGTCCTAAGTTTTGATTGAGTTGGCTTTGGAATTAAGAAAAATTAATGAACCAGAAATGTGGTAGCACTCAAAAAGTAATCTTAAATCTTAAGCGAGAACTTTACTCACATTGTGTTATAACTTCAAATAAATCCACATGAAATTCCTAAGGGATTTGGACTACAATTACAACTTTGAAATTATGACCATTAAGTAGATAAAGAAAGATTCTTTGAAAAATAAAATCTGACCAAAAGTTTGGTATATTTTAAGGACTTAATGCCAATTATTTTTAATGAATCTTGTTATGGTGACAGTTGAATGGAAGTGCCGATAGGGGAGGAAGATAAAAGACCAAAAAAAACCGAAAGGAAAGTTAAATGAGATTCCAGGATTTGGCACTTAAAAAAGTAATGTGACCATTAGATGTAATATGGCTGTATTTTTTTTTTTGGCAAAAAATGTTGCATATTTTTGGGGTGTGAGATATAAAAATCCTAAAAGATTGTCTACTTTTAGGCCTCAAATACATATTGTATACTCTTACTTCCTGTTATATTTCAAGGTAATTTATCATTTCTAATGATATTGCTCCTCCTCTTCGTCCTCCTTCTCCCCCTCTGAACAATGCTCCACCCCGATAAAAAAGGTAAATCGAAAAAATAACTATTATTGTCGGCAAGGTAAATGATTCATGAGATTCATATGTTCCCGTAGGGCTACAGGCAGTGGGGGGAGTTGGGCAAAGGGAAGTTTGGCCAAATGGCAGGTTAATCTTATACACATACATATGCATTTATACCAAGCACCAGACAGACGAACATAAAGTCATTGATTGTTTTAACACCATGCTACACCCCCCTAGCCAATGGATAATACGACGCGACACTATATTGCCATTGGGGCAACAGAATGGGGGAAAAAATGAGACCGAAAAAAATACAACTTTGCCAAAAAAAAGGACGAAAGCAAATAAATGTGTGTGTGTGGGGTATACCTACGTGCATGAGTGTTTATATGAGCAGAAATAAAAACTAACTAGCCTTCTAAATGCATAAAAATTGAGGGTTGTATTTAGACATACTCAAATACAAACATGCCAAACCAATACTACCTGACAATAAGCAAAGAACGTGTGTAGATTTTTAGGCATAACATGTACACATACATACGAATGCACAAACACAGAAGAGCATACCTTTTGCCACCCACACACAACATGGCGTATGATACAAATATGCCCTGGTAGTCTAAGACATTTGGAAGGGGAAAATAACGACTTTTTACCACACATTTCTCCCAAAGCAAGCGGAAGTGGGAGACGATTCTTAAATAGAGGGCCATTCAATTCCCCTTCCAAAACAATTCCCAGCAAAACACACTGTTGCCTGATGACAGAGAAGAAAAAGGCAAGAAAGCAAATGCACAGTGGACAAAAAAAAATTGGCTCTTGTACTGTTTTAGCAAACAAAATCCGTTATAATAAGGAACAAAGCATTAACATTGTTTTCATCAAACAACAGACTTTTTGGCAGTCAGCATGCTCTTCTGAAAATGCAAACACGTTTGCTATCACAGCCAAATTATTTATTTATTCATTTATTTTCCTTTTTTTTATTTTATTTATTATTTTATTTTATTTTATATTATTTTTATTTTATTTATTTTTTTATATTATTTTATTTTATATTATCTTATATTATTTTTTTATTTTATTTTTATTTTATTTTATATTATTTTATTTTTTTTATTTTATTTTATTTTGTTTTATTTTATTTTATTTTATTTTATTTTATTTTATTTTATTTTATTTTATTTTATTTTATTTTATTTTATTTTATTTTATTTTATTTTATTTTATTTTATTTTATTTTATTTTATTTAAATTAATTTAATTTTATTTCATTTTATTTTGCTTTATTTTATTTTTTTAACTCCCCTTCGAACAACTCTATAAACTGAGCAGCAGCTGTCTTCATCAAACAATGAACCTTATGGCAGTCAGCCTGCTGTTCTGAAAATGCAAAAACGTTTGCTATAACAGCCGATGTATTGCTGTAATATCTGTCAAATTAACTACTAAATGTCAGCAGACAGTGTTTGCTATTATCTGCAGACTTTTTTCTGTGAGTGTATAAAAACTTGACTTTCTCCAAATTTTTATTTTCAAATACTATACAACTCATTCATTCACCTTACATAAAATGTTGATTTTTATGTTTGTATGTTTCTTGTACTGAAAATTGGTTTCCTTTGGTTTTCAACAAATTCTGTTGCATACTTTTAGGTCTTACTGCAAACATAGCCCAGTGTATTTACCTGTTAGTGTGTGCGTGCTTGACTGTATTTGTCTGCATTTAGACAAGGTGAAAGTTATTATTGAAATTGACATTTTCAGTGCAAAAGAAGCAGAAAATGCTCATAGAGCTACCAAAAAACACACGGTGGCAATACCCTGCATACAGCCCTTACACGGAAGCAAACCGACAACTAGAAACAACAAGGAGTCAGAGGGCGGTCATAAAGTAATGAAAGATACTGTTGACTTGGGGTAGAATGAAGGAATTGAAGGAGAGTGTATAACAAACAAAGAAAAGGAGGAAGCAGAACAACATCAAAAACAACAACTACAACAACAAAGAAAATAATTTTCTTAAGTAATGCCTTAACAAGTGTTAAAGCGTAACCTGAACCCTGAACAATGCTTTGCAGGCAAACAGAAAATCATTGCGAAGCAAAAATAACTGCTTAGCAACACCTTAAAGTAGGCTTTACTTCTTTCCGTTTTCTACCAAGTACGCATCTGCCTCAAAAACGAAATTAAAGGGAGTGCGCTCTAAGGGTACGCCTAAGCTTTACGTCTTCTTACTTCTGATGAGATGTTTCAGGTTATCCTTAACTTCGTTGGAGCAAAAGCAGGGATGTGGGAGAGGGTGTTGGTGTTGGGCATTGGAGTTTTCCACTCTGCCAAGGGAGGGAAGCAAGCAGCAAACATAAATATTTTTAATTTCATGGTTGCTATTTTGTGTCTTGTCTTTTATTCCTTTATGTGCCTGCCATGACGTTCTGTAGCTCTCTCTCTCTGGCTGCCATAACACTGTTTGTGTGTGTGTGAGTTCGTCTTTTGGAGAAGTGTCTCCTCTGGCTTTGTTCCTTTGCCTGGCTGGCTGGTTGGTTGGTTGGTCGGTGTGTCATTCTCATTTTTTATGGATAGAAATTGTAATGAAATTTGGCATTTACGAATTACTGACAATATTGGGATAGTAATAGTAATGTCTTTTCTCCAAATTGGATTTTCGTTTTTTTTTTTTTCATTCCCTGTCATGATGTTGTATGGAACCTGCTTCTCTAGATAGTACATACTACCTACCATTCATGTGTCCGTTTGTAATGATATTTTTTCGACAAGATGCATTGGATTTGGTTTTTTATTTCATAAGCTTATTGGTTGGTCGGTTGCTAAGGCAGAAGCGGGGGATGGTCAGGCCGTTTGAAGGGTCCACTATTGGTTTTGTTGGTTGCGATGTTTTAGTCAAGTTGATGGCAATAAATGATAAAATTTATGTTTGTCATTAAATTTTAGTAATAATTTTGTAAAATTTATTTGATTTTCCATAAAATAGCCATGGTATTGTTTTCGGGGAGTGTATTTTTTTGTTTTGATTGAAAGTAGAGCGAGAGATTTCATCGAAATTTATAGTAGGTCTTATTTCTTGCCATTTAAGAAATTGGGTATTGATCCCATTTGTGATCCTCTAGAATGAAAGGAAAACAATTTTGTCCATCCTTCTTTAGAAATCACTTGAAACGAATGCAGCCATAAGCATAAAATTTCGCACAGAAACTTATCATCGATGTAGGTACTTGGTGATTGCAAATGTCACACTTTTATCTCGAACACTGTCTATTTGGTCCTTCGAGCTGGATTGATCTTTCTCTATCACGGCAGGCACGACAGCGGATTATCATGCGAAACACAGCTGAGTGCTACCGGGAATGTAAATAGATTGCGGATAGTGGAAAGCTTCTTAGGTTTCCAGAGAAGAGTAACAGTAAAAGGGGGTTTCAACTAGCATTTCTTTAATAAATTAATTTAACGCCGAAACGTACAATACACCAATTTCAATTCAATGTTACAATAATACAAACTCGAATTCGCACAACTCCATTATAGTTTTTTGTTACGACCTCTGTATCCGTTGTGCTATAAATACAACAGAAAATTACTTTGAGAGTTGTTGTTTTCGCACATTTAAATACATACTTTGGAATGGATATTACTTCATCGCGCAAATGTGTATGCCTAAGAAATTCTTGTTGTGTTTTCTTGTGCCTGGCAGCCATTTTTCTGCTGCTCTAATGATTGTGGTCATTGCACATACTAGTTTTTTTCGTACCTAAGGCAAAATTTAAAAATTGTCACTTTCCAAGTTTACCATCCGCTCTCGCCCGAACTGCTCAATATAATGTTGTTGTTTTAGCAGTGTGTTGTACACTGAGGTGGCAGCCCTTGCCGATGAAGGACTCCAGAGGGTCAATCCGGTACGTACAACTGGCTGGCATGTGATTGGCTAAATATAATGACTGCTCCTTGCTCTTTTTTTGACAGAGCAAAGAGCTCAATATAATGACTGCTCTCTGCTCAGTCAAAAAGAAAGGAAAAAAATGTTGTGTGTGAGAACCAGTGAAGGGCACACAATTACAGTTATGTGCAAGCCCATGGGCCCTTGTGTACTTGCACAGTAATGTGCAATAGTGTGAGTATTTTTGTCCATCACTGGCCTATACGCTTAAATATTCACCCTTGCTCTTTAGTAGGAGGACACACGAGAATAATTAGTGGTCCGGTTTGCTGCTGGGGTCCGAAGGTCGAAAAAGAAAAGATGCCTTCTAGTTTCTACCGTTGAACCACCCAGATCGCTTTAAAAAGCCCTGCAACTTGCGAATATTCTCATCCGCTAAATCACACAAGTTCTCAAAAAAATGAGAACCTAAAGTGACTGTTAGCGCGTGATACACCCACAGAAGGTGTTCTATATTCTCTTCTTCTACGATGTCAGAGCTTCTACAAAAGTCGTTGCTGGCAACTTTCAGTCTGTCAGCATGTTTTCCGATATACACAGTAACCTGTCATGATGGATACAATGACTGAGACGCCTGTTCTACAGCAAAGGGGTAGACCTCTTCAAGTCTAGATTATGCCACATAGTTTTGGAATGCTCACAGCCCCCTCTTTGTGACCATCTATCATTCGTTGCGCTTTGGGCCTAGTCCTGAAAACTTAGCTTACATGTTGCTAGAGTTATACCCACAGATTCCAGTTTCCCTGGAATGCATTAGGTAGTTCCTTGTCTCGCAAGCTCGCCCGCTTTACAATTCCATGGGATATCTGTGTAGCCCGGCATCCAGAACAGGTGAATTTTGAACTGTTCAGCCATCTCGTTGAAAGATCTGCGACAGTCGAGGTCGATTTTTTAATACATAGATACATTTTCCAGGGAACATCTGACATCACATTGCCCGCAGCCGTCACATGACCAAAGAGAAAACCTTAGCCTCTCAGCAGTGGTCTCGCCACAATGTCCACAGGCATTAGATGTAGCATTAACTTCAGTGCGTCGGATGGTGTCTTTCGGCTGTGATGCACAAACAAGCCATCCTTTGGATCCAGTTGAGTATTGAGCAGTGGGTGGACTTTAAAAGCGCCGTCCACCAGACCACAATACCATATAGCATTATAGGTCTGACAACGGCAGTATATACCCAGTGCATGACGCGCAGTTTTAACCCCCAAGTTTTTTCAATGGCTCTCTTGCAGCATGTCCGCCTGGATGGATTACATCAGCCTGTCGAAAACATCAGAAAATTGTTCAGCGGTGGTTATCCCCTCCCAATGCTGGCAACATTTGTGAGATTCTGTACCATTTGGTATGGGAGCCATGTAAAAACTTCTCCACAAAGAGGTGTCGCATTGCGGCTCGCCGTTCGGATCTGGGTAAAAAAGAAAAAGCGAATGTTTCGCTTAAATGCGATGTTCGATGTTGGCTCTGAGCTCTTCCAACGTCGCACAGTGGGAGAAAATCGAAAAAACTAGTAAAAAATATGTGAGATCGGGTGAAGAAATCTCTTTGAAATTGAAATGAAATGCAAAATTTCAAAGCCCAAGGTTTTCCGGGCGCCTTTTGGCATTCCAGTATTTCCGTAAAAATTGTTCGGGCTGCCAAATATTCATTTGTGGTCCAATTCGCAATAGTGCTCAAAAATCCCTACAAAAAAGTCCGCTTGAGAGTTTTAATTTTTTTTTCTTGAAATTTTGGCCGAGTTTTGCTTCGTGTTTCGTTCGATTTTAATTTTTATGCATGATTTGGATTCGTGGCAACATTTACAACGACTGTGCCGCAAAAAGTGTCCACATTTGATTACTCAGTTCAATGTTATGCTACTTGCAAGTGAAAAATTGTGAAAAAAGTGTACTTTTTGCATTTTTTGGTCAAAAAACCCAATGAGCATGATTAACGCTTTTAAAGTAGCGGTCATCGAGTGAGTAAGCCTGGTGCGTAGCGTTGCCTTTTCATGGTAACGTGACGATTGGCATATTTGACAAAGAAGTACGACCCAATGACGCCGCCGGCATGTGCACCGCATTAAACAGTTATTTTTTGAGGATGAAGTATTGATTCGTTAGGTACATTTGAATTGTCATCTGAACAATAACGCAAACCCAAAAATGATCTTCGTTACTCAAGATGATTAACGCTTTTAAAGCAGCAGTCATGGAGTGAGTGAGCATGGTGAGTAGTGTTGCACTTTTTACGGTAACGTGGCGATTGGCTTCTTCGACGAAGAAGTACGATCCAATGACACCACCAGTATGCGAACCGCATTAAACAGTTATTTTTTGAGGATGAAGTGTTCACGTGCGAATTGTCATCTGACCAATAACGCATATTTTGCATATTGACGAATTCGCTAAGCCAAAAATGGCTTCATTACTGATAATGATTACGCTTTGAAAGTAGCAGTCATCGAGTGAGCGAGCATGGTACGTAGCGTTGCCCTTTCACGGTAACGTGACGATTGGCTTCGTCGACGAAGAAGTACGACCCAATGACACCATCATATGAATTGTCATATGACCAATAACGCATATTTTGTTTATTTACGAATTCGCTAAGTTAAAAATGAGCTTCGTTACTGAAGATGATTACGCTTTTAAAGTAGCATTCATCGACTCCTAAATTCGGTAGTTAATTTGTATGATTTGCAGAAGTTGTTCCGTCGTGTACTTAACCATGATGAAAGTGTTGAGTTTACTGAATAAATTGACAGTGACAGTTCGACGATTCGTGTAAGAGTGCATTCACAAATTAAACTCAAAGTTGTCTAAGTTGGAAAACCAAAGTTGGATATTCGTACGGAAAATATTCTAGATCGGACTATATTTGGATGTAATCTTCGTCTTCGTTCTATATAAGCCGCTTTTTTTTACCAGATTTCGCTGAAATTTAGCACAATAAATTGAGTTATGATCCCTGGCTTCCGTGCCGAATATGGTTCAAATCGGTTTTTTATATAAATATAGCTCCCATATAGGCCGATCTCCTTAATTAAGGTCTTAGGCCTATAAAAACCGCATTTAATGTGCCGATTTCGCTGAAATTTGGCACAAACAAATACAAATTTTGCCCATGAACATTCCACTAAGGAACAGGGGCAAACCCCATATAGACCTTACTCCCGATTTTAGGTCTAAGACCAATAAAAGTCCTATTTATTACCCGATTTCGCTGAAATTTAGTACATTGAGTTACGCCAAGACTTCCAATACGCTTGCCCACTATGCTCAAGATCGGACAATACCTTAATACAGCCCTCATATAGAGCCCCAGTTGTACGGCCTTAAACCATAAAACGGATTTCTTTGACATTTGACGTGCCTTATATGGTTTAGATCGGACCAATATGGGTATATCCTCCATAGAGATCGATTTCCCGGTTAAAGGTCAACAACAGTCCTATTTATTACCCGATTTTGCTGAAATTTGGTACAATGAGCTACATTAAACCCTTACACATATCTAATATCGCGCAGATAGGATTATATTTGGATATAGCTGTCATACATAATGTTTTCCTGAATTACGATCTTGAACTCATATCATACCTTTCTATTACTGGATTTCCATGTAATATGGAACAGTGAATCCAAGAATCCAATTTCGTTTATATCAAAACTATGTAGTGGGTATCTAAAGTTCGGCGAAGTTAGCACATTTTTACTTAATACGTGTCGATATTTTGTAAGTGATCTGTTTTAGAAATTATCTTCTGTAATTGCAATACATACCCTGCACTTTTCTATGTTTTCCCTTTTTAAATCGTTAATGCTTTAAAAATCTCACCTGAAAATAAAAAAATAAATTTATATTGAGAATTATGGTAATCAAACAATAATAAATATATTTTTGCAGAAAATAGTAAATTTTGATAAGAATATTTCTGATATAACATGAATATCACTTTGTTTAATCGGTTAAAGTATTTCTCTACTTTAGGGTAGAGTTAGGCTTTAATACAACATACCTACACCCACCCATTTATATCTATATCTTATATATTTTTCCTCTTTTCTTTCTTTACATCGCATTTATGTATGGTCAATGACTTCTTCAACTATTGCCTACTTTGCGGCAAATATTATTTGAAAGGCATAACAACATTGCCCACCTCATTACCTTTTATTTCTCTGCCTTCTTGCCATTTTCTGAACAAACATACATCTATGAATGTCCAGTGGCTATCTGTTTAGAATTTATTTAATAGCATGTTCAAATATTTGCGGTATTTTTCCATACAACTTTTTGTGGCATATTTTTAGGCTCTTCGGAAAAAATATTCATATTAGTCAATTTCGTTGGCTAAGCTATCATTAGAATTTATATTAGTAATGTTCTTGCATACTTTATGGAAGATATTCATATATATTGGAATTATGGTTATTACAAATTGTATTTTGTATGCAAAAAAAAATTATTGATTTTTGGGGAAGAATATATATATATATATAAGGAATGTTGGAAATGTGTTTGTCGAAGGAGAGGATTAAGTGTAAAAGCTAGGTTTATACTAAAGATAAATTTGTTTTTGAAGATTCGGAATGATAAGTAAGGTGTGTTTGAATGGCTTGCTCATCAAAAATGAGAGATAATTTTGAGGCCGGTTTTTGGTTTAATGTGAAATTCTAAAAGGGGGAAGTGAAAGGATGAAGAATGAAAATCCTTTTAGAGATATTAGACCCTCAACTTTCCTTGAACATCAATCGTATTCGAAAGAGAACCTCTTTCAACATGTTGAGTTTCACCAGTCTAAGTGGCAACTTGATTTTACAATTCTGAATCCCGGCACGGTATAGCTGTTAGCACCACACAGGCTGGAACATTGAGGCCCAATTTGTGTGGTGTTCATTGCTGCCATCAGAAGCTTAGCTGCGAGCTACCGGGCTCGTCCACAGGTTGCGGATAGTGGAATGCTCCATACGGAGTAGCTACAATGGCAGTGTTGGACAATCAGCGGTATCGAGTGGAGAGTCTCAGTGAGAGGCCGAGCGGCACCGGCTCTTCCTCAAATACTTAGTGCATATAATGCTCGATATGACAAGGCGAGTTTTTGGCGCCTTTAATTAACCAATAGCCACCCTGTTCTCGCGGCTATCAGTCCTTTGTATCGTTGCGAGTTTGCTGCTCTACAGGAGCTTGACGAGAATCGCCACCTCCACATGAAAATGTGGCTACAACAACACCAAGAATTCTGTATTTTGAACTCATTGAGCTGTATAATTGGAAATGCTTCCAATCCAGTGTGTGCCTCAACCAAAATCTGATTCTTTAATCCGAATTCCGATTTTGAATCTTTTTGAACTCTCGATGACCGTGTAAGGCCACTAGCTCATATTTCAGCTAACTCCGCATTAACTGATTGTCTATTTAATTGCTATTTAACATTTGCCTACTTTCAGGCTAAAGTGACTGAGCAACAAAAAATACTGCCTACTTTGAGGCTTTGATTTTAATGTCATATAAAATATTGCCTACTTTTAGGGTCACTACATAAAATATATCTACCAAAAAATGTAATCAATGAAATAAAAGCTAACGAGAAAAAAAAGAACAAAACAAACAACAAGCAATTGGTGGTTTTTTCATTTCCTTAATGTGAAAAAAATTAATTAAATTTTATTTCCTTAAGGTTAAGTTATACAACATGCAAGCATTTATTCATTCAAACAACCACCCATAATGACAAGCGCAGACCATGGCATCACAAGTCATCAATTTTTAGCCAAGGAACGTGACTCATTTAAGGCTTTGTTGCTGTGGAGTCTTTAATGCACGTGTATTATGGGAAATTTATAAGATTTTCTGGAAAATATTTTTTTCATTAAATTTTTCGCTGGTCATAAAGGAAAACCTTTGAGACATCATCTTGCTGCCCCGGCCATCTCACACCTTCTTTCCGCCATAGCCAGAATGACAATGATGGCGCTGTTGTTGAAATGTAATAAAACCGAGCTTCTCTTTGGCTTTGGCTGGCCATGTAATTGTTTCAACACATTGCTACAAATCTTTCCCCTCCTCTACTCCCCTCCCCGTTTTCCCCGGAAGATGGGTAGAGTTAGGTATAGCTTAAAAAGTAACAATAATTTCTTAAGTGTGTTTTTGGAATTTTGTCTCGAGAGTTATGCCACTGCATTTGATGGAACCCATAAAATAAGTCCAGAGTGGGCCAACAAGAAAGCTCAGCGTCGTCTAGCTACTGTTGTTCACTTCAATCCATGATGATGCTATTGTGTGTGTGTGTGTGTGTGCTTGGATCTGTTCTCTGTTTTATTGGCGATTCCATTTCCAAAAAAGGCGTAACTTTGTTAACGAGACGCTATAAAAATCCGTTTCTATGTAATGCCACAACTAAATAGACAAAAAGTCTACGCGTGCCTCTCTACTTCTTTTGCTGCGGTAGGCTAGATTGTTTATGGCCAGAGTACATAATTGTATGGCTTGGAAGCAGGGCGTCTTACAGTCTGTCAAGTGTTTTCTCGTCCACCAATGACCAAGGGTAGGCAACAAAGGAGGTGGGCTAGATTTCCTAAGACATGTCTGAGTCATAAAATGGAAACGAAATTGCCAAACAGCAGCAACAACACTGTCCCATTTATTTGTTTAGACTGGGATTATAATCATAAAAAAAAACAATAATACATATTTTTGGAAATAAAACAATTTCCTTTTCTTTAGAGAAAAGGAAAATTTAATCTTTACAAAAATACACTTCTTTGTAAGTGCTACCTTAAAATTTTATTACTACACCAGACACGATTTTATTGAATTATTGCAAATCTCAGGTGTACCACTTAAATAAAAGTGAAGGGATTTTAAAGTAGTAAAAGCACAACAACAAAAAAAAAAACAAGAAATCTTGTCAAGATTTGACTACAATGGTAGACCAAGCTGAAATTTCCAGATTTTATTTCTTTAAAAAAAAAAGAAGAATTTTACCCCAAGTGCCGCGGGCCCGCCTCACCCCCCAAAATCGTCCAAAAATTAAATGTTAACTAATTGCGGCAATATGGGTATCAAATAAAAGGTAATTGGAGATAGAATACGAAACTTATATACAAAGTCCCAGGCGGCCACTGTACTCCAAAAACTACCCCCTCAAACGGACATGTAGGCCGATCGCAACAATATGGACTACAAACTAAAGATACATGGAAGTAGAGACCCCAATTTTTTATAAAAAATTTCGTACTCTACTTCCATGTATCTTCCCATTTTGCTGTGATCGGCCTACATGTCCGTTTGAGGGGTGGTTTTTGCAGTACAGCGGCCGCTTGGGACCTCGGCCCAAATTTTTATATAAGCCCCAGCCCCACAACATGGGGCGGCCAACGGCACTTTTACCTGAAAACGGATATCAAATTCGTTGTTTACTCCTAAATACCGTTGATTTGAGCTTCATATTGCCATAGTAGGGAATGAAGTTCATTTTAGGGGGTGCTATAGGGCGCAACCCCAAACACTTGGCTCCAAAATGGATATAAAATTTGTTTTCTAAATACCTTTCATTTTAGCCCCATTTTACCATAATGGGTCATTTAAGATATTCGACGTATTTTAATGGAGAAAAAGCGCCACCTAGACTTGATCGCAAGTTTTAATGTCATACTCGTTGTCTTCGCCCAAATACCTTTCATTTGAATACCATATAGCCATGGTCGGCTGATATGCCCATTTGGGCGTACTTCGGAGGTGGGGTGACCTAATTATACCCTACACCACCACTGTGGTACAGGGTATTATAGATTTGTGCATTTGTTGGCAACGCAAAGAAGGAGAAGACCTAGACCCTTCGATAAGTATACGGATCGTCTTAGAATCACTTCCTGATTCGATTAAGCTATGTCCGCCTGTCTGTCCAAGTATTGTTGTAATCAAGGTACAGGTCGCATTTGTTGTCCGATTTTCACAAAATTTTGCATAAGTCTCTTATTTGGTCCAAGGACGAACGCTATTGATTTTGAAAAAAAATCGGTTCAGATTTGGATATAGCTCCCATATATATCTTTCGTCTGATGTGCTCTTTTAAAGCTGTAGAAGCCACAATTTTGGCACAAACTGTTTTTTTTTATGTCCCAATATGTGTTAAAAACTTCATTGAAATCGCTCCAGATTTAGATATAGCTCCCATATATATCTTTCATCCGATATGCCCTTTTAAAGCTGTAGGAGCCACAATTTTGGTCCGATCTTTATCAAATTTGGCACGAAGTGCTTTTTTGACATCCTAGTATGAGTGCAAAATTTCATCAGAATCGGAGTGCAAAAGTTCATCAGTATGTAACTGATGAAGAAGAATTGGAAAGAGAGACAAACTGGATTGTTCAAAGAAGTAAGAGGAACAAATCCAAAACTAAAAAAGATAACACCAGCGAATCACAGCAAACACAAATAGAAAAAGAAAATAATATCGAGAGATCCGAAACAAAAGATGGTAGGGCAGATAAACCGCCCCCTATAAATATTGTTGGCATTACAAGTTTTGAAGAGATTAAGAAATTAATTAAATCTGCTCAAGTACATGATTTCACAATCACAGCTTTGAACAATAATGTATGGAAGATTAACACGAATTCACCTACTGATTACAGAAACTTGTCACAAACATTGAACACAATGAAAACTGAATGGTTCACATACGAAAATAAAAACGAAAGGCCAAATAAGGTCATTATACGTGGTCTCCACCACACTTGTACAAAGGAAGATATAATGCAAGATCTTCAAGAAAAGGGCTTTAAACCTTTAGATGCCGTCAACCTTTTAAAGAAAGAACGAGTAGAAAATAGCAGTTCCTATCGATACAGAAATCTTCCTATTTTCCGAGTAACTTTCCATAAAGACGACAATATAGATGAAATCTTTAAAATAACAAATATCCTTAAAATAAAAGTTAAAATTGAAGCAGTAAGACCTCAAACAAAACTAATACCCCAGTGTAAACGCTGTCAAGGCTTCAATCACACCAAAAGCTATTGCCAGAGGGAAGCAAGATGTGTAAAATGTGCAGGAAAACATGACACAGAAAATTGCGAAATGCCAAAATCTATAGTTCCTAAATGCATTAACTGCAAAGGTAATCATCCTGCCAGTTATAGAGGTTGTGAAGTTGCAAAAGAGCTTCAAAAACTCAGAAATAAATCTCGATCCGTCAAAGATATCCATACAAATAAACATAATGTGGAACCTCTCGTCTCAAATAACGGAGCAAACCAGCAAGTACTCCAAAATCCGATACAATTACAAATTCAAACATCCAACCAACAAACATTGCAGCAGTCAGTGCAAGCTACAAGTCGCCAAATCTCTCAAACAAAGAGCTACTCTGGTGTATTAGACGCCAAAAATTTGAATGCTTCTTATGAAGAAACCCCAACAATACTGGGTGTAATATTGAAAAACATGGAAAAAATTAATCAACGCTTAGATTTCCAAGCTAAGCTGAGTGAAAAATTGATTGATAAATTAAACGCTATAGTCGTTAATTCAATTAATTCTAATCCACAATAATGGCTATGCTACGAATCGCTACATGGAATTGCAATGGTTTATTGCGCCGATTAAATGAAATTGAATGTTTTCTATATGATGAAAAAATTGATATACTACTCATATCAGAGAGCCATTTAATTAAAAACTCGTTTGCAACTATCAAAGGTTATAAGATCTATAACGCCTTTCATCCTTCCTTAAAACCCAGGGGAGGAGCTTCGGTCATAATAAAAGAAAATATCAAACATCAAGAGGAGCAAAAGATTGAGGACGTCATGTTTCAAATAGCGTGCGTATCGGTTCAACTTAAACACAACAACTATTTCAAAATTTGCGCACTATATTCTCCTCCAAGGCACAATATTAAAAGTGAACAGTATATAGAAACATTGAAAAAATGTAACAACCATTTCGTGATGGGTGGCGATTTTAATGCCAAAAATAAAGTCTGGGGTTCAAGACTCACTTCTCCAAAGGGATGTGAACTATACAAAGCATGTAGATCTCTTAAATGCGAGATATATTCGGGAAACAAACCAACGTATTGGCCTTCGAACGGAAATCTTATACCTGACTTGATTGATTTTTTCATCATAAAAAATATACCTAAAAATTATGTGTTTATTGAAAACTCAGAAGCGTTATCATCATCTGATCATTCTGCTGTAATACTGACTGTAAGTGACAGCGCCATTGAAATGGATCCTCCAAATTTTCTTATAAACAAAAAAACAAACTGGCACTTTTTCAAATATACTTTATCGGAGAAAATACATTTAAATACCAGTCTCAAGACAGAAGCCCAAATTGATGAAGAGCTAGCGAAATTTATTGAAGCCATTCAAATTTCTGCATGGGAAAGTACTCCTACCCAAAATTTGAATAAAATATATCATACGCCTACGTTTCCGAAAGAAATAAGAATTTTATTATCAAAGAAAAGAAAAGCACGAAAGAAGTGGCAAAGAGAAAGGACGGCAGAAAATAAAGCCGCCTTAAACCGTCTTGTTAATGATCTTAAGAAATTAACAAGTGAATCTAAAAATAAAACTATGTCGTCGCACCTAGAAAACTTGTCTTCAACCAAAGCAACCAACTACAGTTTGTGGAAAGCAACGAAGCAATTCAACCAAGCTTCACCAAAAATGCCTCCAATCAAAAACGTCGATGGAACATGGATTCGTAAAGCTGATGAAAAAGCTGAATTATTTGCAGATCATTTCTATAATATATTTAAACCACTGGAAGACAGATCTAATAACGAAGGTACCAGCAAAACCCAAAAATCGGACCATCTCACAATCAAACCAGCCACACTAAGGGAGTTGGAGAATGTAATAGCAAAAGATATAAGTGCTAAAAAAGCGCCTGGTTACGATTTAATAACAGGACAGATATTTAAAAAGCTTCCAGCTACAGCTCTAAAAAATCTATTATTTATTATAAACGCATGTTTCCGACTGCAGTATGTTCCACTAGAATGGAAAGTAGCCGAAATTATTATAATCCCGAAACCTGGCAAACCAGACCATCAAATAACCTCATATCGGCCTATATCTCTGCTACCTGTTATGTCGAAAATATTCGAAAAACTGCTCTTAAAGAGACTTGTACCACTAATAACAAATAGACGTCTCATCCCAAGCCATCAATTTGGATTTCGAACTGCACATTCAACCATTCAACAGGTTCACCGCATCGTAGATGTAGCAGAAAAAGCTATTGAAGATAAGCGCGTTTGTTCAACAGTATTTTTGGATGTTGGGCAAGCATTTGATAAGGTCTGGCATGAAGGGCTTTTGTGCAAACTACATAATGATCTACCACATGAGTATTATCAAATTCTGGCTTCCTACTTAACCCATCGCCACTTTCGAGTAAAAATTGAAACCCAATACTCAAATCTGAGGCCAATTCGAGCTGGTGTCCCACAAGGGAGTGTCTTAGGCCCAATACTATACCTCTTATATACGAGAGATATTCCAACATCTCCTGATGCAACCATTGCAACCTTTGCTGATGATACGGCGGTCCTCACCACTGCGGACACTGAAAAAGAAGCCACAAACAAGCTCCAAGTTATTCTTTCCAGTATTTTAAGCTGGATGAAAAAATGGAGAATGCATTTAAACGAAAGTAAATCAACGCACATTGTGTTTACAAATAAACAGATACTTCAAACTCCACTTTATCTAAATGGCACTGTGGTACCTTTCGTGAATAAGGCAAAATATCTTGGCATGACCCTAGATACAAAACTAAAATGGAAAGAACATGTGAAGATAAAGAACAAAGAAGTTAAAATGAAATTCAGTCAAGTATACTGGATATTAGTGGATAGTAGAATATCACTTAAAAATAAACTGCTGATTTACAATCAAACAATTAAACCTATATGGTGTTACGGCATACAGCTGTGGGGCTGTGCTGCAAAGAAGGAGGTGGATATTATACAGAAGACCCAAAATAAAATACTACGTACTATGGTAAACGCCCCTTGGTTCATACGCAACAATGACCTGCATCGGGACTTGGGAGTAAAAACCATCGCTGAAGAAATTCATATCAACGCACAAAAACATGTCCTCAAGCTACAAAGTCATATAAACAGTGACTTGAACAATATTGTCAGCAACTATTCCAGCACAAGGCGACTTCAAAGAACTTTACCCTTAGATTTAGCCACATAAACTCCCTTGATTGTACACAATTAGAGTATAGTTATTGAACTACTTCTCATTAAAATGTTATATACTAGGTTAACTATTCTAGTATTGAATATGTATTGTTAACATTAAATTACTAGATGAGTGCAAACTCAGTCGTAATAAAACTGCATTAAAAAAAAAAAAAAAAAAAAAAAAAAGAATCGGATAAGATTTATATATAGCTCCCATATATATCTTTCATCCGATATCCCATCGTTTTTTATGCCATATTTGTAGTCCACTGCCGAATACTTTTCGTTTGAGTCCCTTATTGACTTGAACGTCGAATATATCTATTTAGAAGAGTTCTGAAGTTGGGGCGGCCCGCTGAGTACTTGGGCCCTAAATTTTAATACGATATTCGTTTTCTAGTCTCCAATACCTTTCATTTGATACCCATACAGTGCCTTTCGGTCCACTTTTGGTTTTGTGTGGCGTTTTTGGGGTAAGGGGGAGGGTTCGCCCACATACGATATCTAAAAATTATGTTACCTATGTTTCCTTCTAGTCCAAACTACACAATTTGTAAAAATTTTAAGAAAATCGGTTCAGCCGTTTTTGATACTATGGAACAAACAAACACACCGAGTCCCATACAGTCATGATGGGTCATATGCCAATTTTGGGGCGTTTTTGGGGTGACCCCCTATTTTTTGACCCCGATTTTGTATGCCAGATTCGTGATCTACTTCCGAATACCTTTCATTTGAGCCCCTCCTTCCGGCATTTCGCTCTGAATATGAAAACAAATTTGTGCTCTTCTTGCATCCCAGTGAGAAAACTAGTGAGGGCTGCTTAAATGATAACAGCGCTTCAAAGCCTTTTTATAAAAGAACCGCATGGATATTAAATTGAAGCTTCTAAGAGGACTATATTGCCATGGTCAGTAAATAAGTCCATTTTGGGGAGTGTTGTTGTTGGTGGTGCGAGCCATCAGACAAGTTTCTTAATCCACTCTTAAAAAGCTTTCATTTCAGCCCCATATTGCCATGGTCGGTAAATATTTCCTGATTGGGGGTGTTTTGGGAATAGGGCGACCCCCACTAAAATTGAATATCAGTATCGTTTTTTGCTTTCAAAAACCTTTCATTTGAGTCTCATATTGTCATGATAGGTCCATATATCCTTTTGACGGGTTTTGTGGGTAGGGCGTCCCCCACAGGTACCCACCCCAAATTTGGATATTAAGTTTTTGATCACCTTTGGGATTTGGCATTTTTGAAAATTACGGTAAGGCGGAGGGTCCGCCCCTCCCCTTCAGATATGTACGCTATTTTCACCGCCACACTACAGGACCATTCTACATCATCTATGAAAATTCCAAGCAAATCGATCCAGCCGTTTTGAACACATGAAACAACAAATAGACTATTTGCCCCAAATCGGTCCAGATTTGGATATAGCTGCCATATAGACCGATCTCTCGATTTAACGATTTGAGCCCATAAAAGGCCCACTTATTGTCCGATGTCGTCGAAATTCGGTTAAGTGAGTTGTGTTGGGGCCTTCGATATCCTTCTTTAATTTGGCTCAGATCGGTTCAGATTTCGATATAGCTGCTATATAGACCGGTCTCTCGGTTTAAGATTTTGGACACATAAAAGGCGCATTTATTGTCCGATGTCGCCGAAATTTGGGACAGTGAGTTGTGTAGGGCCCTTCGACATCTTTCTTCAATTTGCCCCAGATCGGTCCAGATTTAGATATAGCTGCCATATATACCGATCTCTCGATTTAAGGTTTTGGGCACATAAAAAGTGCATTTATTGTCCGATATCTCCGAAATTTGAAAGAGTGAGTTGTGTTAGGCCTTTCGACGTCCTTCTTCAATGTGGCCCAGATCGATTCAGATTTCGATATAGCTGCCATATAGACCGATCTCGCGATTTTAAGGCTTGGTCCTATAAAAAGCTCATTTTTAATACGATTTCGCTGAAATTTAACACAGTGACTTATGTTAGGCTTTTCGACATCCATGTCGTATATGGTTCAGATCGATCTACATTTGGATATAGCTTCCAAAAAGACCAATATTTTGTTCTACAAAATGGAACAATGACGTGTACTTATTAGACCACTCAATTTCCGTGCCGAGTTTGATCCAAATTGGATCATATTTCGATATAGCTGAATTTTTTATGAATTTTCATCGGATTATGACGAAAGGTGGTTTCGGCCCGCCCGAACTTAACGCCTTTTTATTTGTTTATAGAAATTTTTTTTTTTTTTTAATTTTTGTTAACCTTTTTGGTTTTGTCAATGGTTTTGTTTTTTTTGTTTCTAAAAAAAATTTGTTTTTTTTTTTTTTAATTTTGTATTTGTATTCGGATTATTTATCTTATCTGCTGATTTTCCCCCGTATTATTTATTTGTTTATTTATTTTTTTTAATGTATTCATTTATGAAGGGAAGTTCAACTATTATCACAAATTAGCTACTACCATTTTCAAGGCTCAGTGAAATTTAAATCGTCTACATATGGCGGCAAAATATTCAGTGGAACGTGTCATCCATTTCACAACTTTACCCAGTCACACTTTTAGTGCTTACAACAATTTTCCAAATCTTTTGCTTTGCCCTTCCCCCCGCCGCCACACCAGTTCAACTCAATGCCTGATGGTGAGATTGAGTATAAGTAGTAGGGAAAACTTTCCCTTTTAATTTCCTCAATTTATTCATTTGCTGAGAGGATGGCAAGTGATAGCACATCAATTATGTTTAAGAAATTTTCTTAACCATTTAAATGAAAATTTAAATTAGATTTTTTTTTTTGCTCTGCTCTTGGTTAAGGGGGAAGGTTTTGCCTTCCCCCATGCAGCCACACATTGTGCGCTATACCGCCAAAACCAAGACGAGTGGCAGCCCTAAAACGGAAATGAGCCATGTTTTATTTGTTTGGTTATCTGTAATTGTGGTGGTGTAGTGGGTGAAATAAAAGGCTATGGCTTTGGAAAAGATGGGTGTATGGATATGAGTGAGTGAGTGTGTGCGCTTTCCCGCAAAGTTTACATGTGGGTGTGCTGGTCTCCCACTTTTTCTATGGCCGCCAGCCCTACTGAATGCGGTTAGAATATGCGTGCTCGGGTTGTTGAGTCGATGCGAGTTGAGTTGTGTTGCGTTGCGTTGGTTTTCCAACTTTTCTGGCGGTAGTGGGCAAAGTGGCGGTGATAAAGGTTCCCGGGCTGGGTGCTGATGTAGCTGTCAATGGCTCGCTTAGTTGTGAGGGGAGGGTGCTGTTGTCGGCCGCTACAGCTAGTGGCTGTCATTCAATTGGGCTTAATTAAACTCAAGTTGACCAATTTGTATGCAAATGATCTGAAATGATTCATATGCTAATTTAATAACATTTTATGAACTTATTTAGCAGTGTTTTTTCTTCTCACTCTTACTCTACCTACTGAGTGTAGTGGCTACCTCCCGTTCTTTTTTTCTTTTTGGTCTCTTACTTAAACTATGTGTCATTTAATGGCGCAAACGGGGATAATATGCGTTTTGTGTTGTGCTACTCCTACTCCTTGGAAAAAAAAATGAAAAACAGCAAACAAAAACTTCTCCAACAATAACAATGTTAATAATAATTTGCATAGTAATGGTTTAATAATCAAATATGGCATAAATGCTTCAGATGGCCAATGCCAAGGCAAATGAGATAAGGAAGAGAAAGAGAAGATAGGCAAGGCGAAGAATAAAAAAAACAAACACCCAACTCCTTGATCTCCCACCACTAGCAGCCATTAAACTTCAGATGAAGTTTGAAGGCGGCAACAACTACTACAGTTAATTTAAGGTCCAAACTGGCTTAGAATATAAACGACGACATTGTCCGTCCGTTGTATGGTGTATGGCCTAGAATAAACAAAATATTTACATAAATTTATTATAAAGGAACCTAGAAAAACATTTGGGTCTTAAAACAGCAAAAAAAAAAAAGGAAATAAAACAAAAAGGACATACAATGCGGAGTTTTGGGTTAGCAATAGATCCTAAAAGTATGCTATAATTTATGTATTACAAAAAACAAACGCCTGACAGTATGCCTTGAAAATAATATAATTACTTAAACTTCGAGCAGCCTTTTTGTTATGAAGAACGATTTCTCTTACTTTTTTGTTGTTGTTTTTTTTCTGGTTTCAGCAAAGGCCATAAAATCATTTGATGTCATGGCAAACTTAGGAAACACAAACGCCAAAGCTAGAAAACAACAAAAGGAAATTAAAATGCGCAAAAAGGTTGTCTCTTTGTCCTCTTAGCAAGTCTGCAGAATTTATAATAGGCTTTAAAGTTTGTGTTTTAAACGAAATTGCATTTGAGTTTATTATTCCAAGAATTTCTTTCATTTCTTCGTTTTTGAAAACAATAAATAATGGCGATTTGATCTTAAAATCCCCAAACAAAAAGTTTCAAACGTTTTATTGAAAGAAAATCTAAATAAATGCCTTTTTCTGTTTTCTTTTTTTCGTTTTGAGGGAGTTTTGTAAAAATCTGTTTGCTCAGAAAATTTTTAATAATAAATTACAAAATAACATTTCACAGGCTTAAAAGGATGTACATTTCAAGATGCCTCTCAGCGATAGGGAAATCATACCCAAAAAAAAAAAATGAAATCAATAAAAGCTTGCAAAGTTCGGCTGGGCCGAATATTGTATACCCTTCTCCATGAATGGCATTTGTCAACTTCTTCTCCTGGCATCTCTTTAAAGGCAAACAAAGAATAATGGATAAGAACTGCCACGCTATTGGAGCTATATCATGTTGGAGACCATAGTAGATACACTCTGCACAACTTCAACCAAATCGGATAAAAATTCGTCCCGGGGCTCAAGATGTAAAATCGGATGATCGGTTTATGTGAGACCTATATCAGATTATGGACCGATTCACATCGTAGTTGGCATGTATATTAGAGTTCATAGAAAAAGTCACTATGCAAAATTTCAGCCAAATCGGATAGCAATTACGCTCTCTATGGGTTCAAGAAGTATAATCGGAAGATCGGTTTATATGGCGCTCCATCAGGATTTTGACCAATTCGGACCATAGCTGGTACATATGTTACAGTTCATAGGAAATTTTGGACAAATTAGACAAGAACTGTGACCTCTAGGGGCTCAAGAAGTTCACTCGGGAGTTCAGTCTATATGGGAGCTATATCAGGATATAGACCTATTTGAACCATACTTGGAAAAATGTCAGCCAAATCGGGGGTACACCTTATAGAGGCTCAAGAATTCAAATCTTGGTATGATCTCCCAACCAGAAATTCGGAGCGCGGCCGGAGCGGGGTCGGAGCTAAAACAGAGCGGCCTAGTTTTTCCCAAAGAGGCAGTGAAATTATTTTTGTTCTGAGTGAAATTGCTTCCAATCTCAATCCCGCTTCGGCCACTATGATCCCAAAAACGCTCCACCCATGCTCCGCTCCGGATTCCTACTTCCAACAACCGTGCCAAGTATGGTTCAAATAGGTCCATATCCTGATATAGCTTCCATAAAAACCGACCTCCAGAGTTGATTTCTTGGGTCGGAGCTAAAGCGAAACGGCCCAGTTTTTCCCGAAGAGGCAGTGAAATTATTTCTGTTCTGAGCGGAATGGATTCCAACCTCAATCTCGCTCCAGCCATGCTCCGCTCCGGATTCCTACTTCCAACAACTGTGCCAAGTATGGTTAAAATAGGTCCATATCCTGATAAAGCTTCCATATAAACCGATCTCCCGATTTGCCATGTTGAGCCTCTAAAAAGCGCAATTATTACCTGATTTGGCTAAACTTTGCACCAAGACTTCTTTGGCAGAATCGGTCTATAACCTGATAAAGCTCCCATATAAACCGATCTCCCGTTTTCGCTTCTTGCTCCTCTAGAGGGCGCATTTCCTATCCGATTTGGCTAAAATTGCTTCTTCTACTATGGTCTCCCACATCTAAACCAAGTATGGCCCGAATCGGTCCATAACCTGATGTAGCTTCAATAGCATAGGAATTATTATGCATTATCCTTTGTTTGCCCATTAAGAAGTGCCGAGCAAAGAATTTGACAAATGCGATCCACGGTGGAGGGTATACGAGATTCGCCCCGGCCGAACTTAACACGCGTTCACTTTTCGGTTTGTTTGGTTATGTGTTCCGTATAGACTCAAAAACGGTTCAATCGATATTCTTGAAATGTTAACAGATGGTGTAGAATGATCCTGTGTTGAAAATAGGGCACTTCATTTTTTGATAGCTGTAGGGGTGCGAAATCTTTCCCTTACCATAATATTTAAAAAAGCTAGACAATTTTTAAAAAAACTAGATCTCGGAGATGGGAGAACCGATTTGAGCGAAATTTTGTTTGCACTGTTGGTTAGGTTAAGTAAGAGTGTTGTAGGTTGGATTGGGTAAGAAAGTCCTTTGCGTACTCATTTAGACAATTTTAAGTCCATAGTCTTACCTCAGTAGCGACAGACCCAGGCTACTGGTGGGAATTGAACCCTCAAACCTCGACGTAATGGTAATCCGAGGATACTACCAACTCGGCTACCGGGGCGCCTACTGTTATAGTAATTTAAAAATCAAAATTTGGTATCCAAATTTGGGGTGGGATACCTGAGGGGACCTCCCCCACCAAAAAAAAACCGCTCAAACTGATATATGCACCGATTAGCAATATATGGGATTCAAATGAAAGATATTTGAATGCAGAAAAAGAAAGTAAAATCCATTTTTGGGGCGAAGTGTTTTGGGGGGCCGCCCCATCCCTATTTACCCCCCCCAAATAGGGTATCTTTCTCGACCATGCCAATATAGGGTTCATATGAAAGGTCATTGGGAGTACAGCATGAATTTGATATTAACTATAGGAATCAAGTGAATGGGTGGGCCACTCCATGCTCATTCTACCCCCAAATAATCCGTATTTACCGAACATGGCAATATGGGCCTCAAATAAAAGATATTTTAGAGTAGTATTTACCGCCCATCTGGGCCAATATGGGCCTCAAATAAAGGTCATTTTAGAGTAGACCACTAATCTGATATTTTTTTCGAGCCAAGTCTCTGAGCGCCGCCCCACTTCCTAAGCTTGATGATGAGGGGCCCCCTTTTTTATGGCCGAGTACGAACGGCGTGCCGCAGTGTGACATCTTTTCAGAGAGAACTTCCAACTTTTTTACAGGCATGTTGGCAGCATTTAGAGGGGAAAACCACCACTGAAAAATGTTTTTTCTGATGGTCTCCGAAGAATTCAAACCCAGGCCTTCAGCGTCATATGCGGACATGTTAACCCATGCTCAAAAATGCAGTGCAATAATTCTGTATAGGAAAAATACGCTTATAAGAAAAAATTATTGGATTTTTTTTTTTTGAGTTTCTTATACCCATTGTCTACTGTATTTGGGAGTAGGATACGAATCTGTCATCAACTTTAGCGATCAATTGTATAGGGGTGCGTATTACAACCACCAATTATGATGTAAAGGGGGATTTTTAAGCTATTATCTTATTGAAAACACTGATTTAAACAGCTTACAAACGTTTCGGGTTTTGCTTCACTGTCAAACATCTTCAGTTTGGTCTATAATTTAACCATGGATCGTTTTATTATCAAAATGCGTGCTCTATTAAGAAAATTCATCGCGCCCTTTTTCCATTCCATCGACGAAGCTCATTTTTGGCTCAATGGGTATGTAAATAAGTAGAATTGTCGATTTAGAAGTGAAGATCAACCAGAAGCATTGCAAGAGCTACCAATGCATCCAATGCAAAGTCACAGTTTGGTGGGGCTTATGGGCTGGTGGCATCATTGGACCGTACTTCTTCACAGATGATGCGAATCCCAACGCAACTGTGAATGGTGAGCGCTACCGTGAGATGATATCCAACTTTTGTTTGCCCAAAATGCAAGAGCTTGACTTGCATGACATATGGTTTCAACAAGACGGTGCCACATGCCACACAACACGCGTAACAATGGAATTATTGAGAGGCAAGTTCGGTGAACATTTTATTTCACGTTCGGGATCGGTCAATTGGCTGCCTAGATCGTGCGATTTAACGCGTTTAGACTATTTTTTGTGGGGCTATGTTAAAACTGATGTCTAAACAGACAAGCCCGCTTCAATTGACGCATTGGAAGAAAACATTGAAGCGTTTATTCGTGAGAGAACGTCCGAAATGTTGGAGAGAGTATGTCAAAATTAGACTAAGCAGATTGACCATTTGAGACGCAGTCACCGTACTATCGATTCAAACAAAGATTTCTTGCATTTTTCTGATTTTTATGTTTTTTTTTAAATTTTTTTCTAAAGTTCTTAAAAAACCACCCTTTATTTGATGATTTAAGGTTGTAGCACGATGCTGACTATTTTTCGGAACCCATCCCCTAAACTCCCCCCAAACCGAACATATTTGCCGACTATGAGGTGTTCAAATTAATGGTATTTAAGAATAAAAAATGAATTTGGTATACAATTTCCCCTTAAACTAATGGCAATATGGGACTCAAATAAAAGATATTTGAGAGTAGAGCATTATGCTAATATTTTCAGTATCTGGGTGACCGCCCCACCAGAAAACCAATCACCAACTGAACATTTATGCCGATTATTGCAATAAGAGGCTCAAATGAAAGGTATTTGAGAGTAAATCTAATACCTGTTTTATGGTCAAGTGTTTGGGGGACGACCTTATTATCCCTTAAACTCCCCCTAAACCAAACATACATATATACCAGTGTGGGGCTCAAATGAAAGGCATTGATCAGAAAAACTTGCCTTCGTTGACATCGTACTGGGACTTAGTATCTAAGAAGATTTCACTTAATCGTTGTGCATAGATCTTACCTACAGAACAACAAACGCTGTGATATGAACGGTAGGCCAGTCAGATGGGCGGAGACGATCCATGATGGCGTTGAAAATGAGTATCTAACCAATAATCGAAACGCGTCCACCAGTGGTCTGGTAACTGTATCCTGATTTGTCTGAAAAAATCTGGTAATTTCTTTTCTTCAAAACTCATTTAATAATCTTCCCTTTGTGTGTAATATTTGATTGGTCATTCAGCTCGACCAAAATACGAGATTATATAAATTGATTCACATGATCCGGCTGTAAAAAGCCAAAAACAAATGAGAAGTCAACATTTTTTATATAAAAAACATTTTTGATTATTTTCTTAAAAAAAAAAAATAATAAAATTTCTAATGCAATGAATTAAAAAGAAACATGGGAAAAACAAGTAAAAGCACTTGGATCTCAAACCATAGAATAACTTCTTCAAATATATGGGAGCTCTATCAAGTTTCGAACCAATATGGACCATACTTTCTATGGCCGTCTGAAGACACATAAAATACCACATTCAAAATTTTAGGCTAATCGGATAGTAATTACGCCATCTAGAGGCGGAAAAGGTCAAACGGTTTATATGGGAATTATATCATAGTTTGGACCTATTTGAACCATTATTGTGTCTCAGATTAATATTTCGATGTGTTTCGAACGGAAAAACTTAATTAGTATGCCCCCATCCCATGGTGGAGGGTATAAAAGTCTGTAAAAAATTTTTTTTGGAAATTTTCAAATAAAATTCTATTGGATACAGAAGTTTGGGACGTTAACACTTTTGCTGTTTTTTAAATTTATTTGTCATATTAAGTTTGTTTTTTGTTAAATTTTGTAAGTCTCTCTATGTTAAATTTTTGTTGTAATAGGCAGTAATCATGTGCAACAAAACAAGACGTGTTGGTGTAGGTGCTGGTGCTGGGGTTGAAAATTTCAAAAAAATTTAACCCAAATTGTTTAAGAATGAAATAACGAAATCTTTGAACGATTATTAAATGCTAAACGTTACCCAAAATATTTAATATGAGGGTGGAGGTATATAGAAAATTTATAAAAGCCATGATGAATGAGTTAATAATACTTACGATTTGGCCTTCTAAGGTCCGATCTTTACAAAACGTAACGTAACGTTTAGGATGTCATATAGTCGGCTACGCCCGACTTTTGCCTTTTCTTACTGGTTTTAACAATATATGGGAATACAAATTTTTTTTACCCACCACCATAGGATGGGGGTATACTAACCTAGTCATTCAGTTTGTAGTACCACGAAATATTAATCTAGGACCCCATATAGTATATATGTTCATGATCCTCTCGACATCCTGCGTCGATCTACCCATTTCCGTCCGTTCGTCCGTCTGTCAAAATTACGATAGCGTTCGAACGCGTAAATCTAGCCGCTTGAAATTGTGTACTGATATTTAATATTAGTTTTACTCGTTGGGGATTGAAAATGGGCCATATCGGTTCAGATTTGGATATAGCTTCCATATAAAGCGTTCTTCCGATTTGACTTCTTGAGCCCTTGGAAGCCGCAATTTTTGTCCGATTTGGCTGAAATTTTGCACATGTTATGAACCTCAACAGCTGCGCCGATATAGCTCCTATATTTTAGCAGAATCCAAGATTCGGCCCTATATCAGGTTTTAAACCAAATCTGACCACACCTGCTATGTACGTTGGAGGTCATAGGAGAAATCATTGTTCAAAATTTAAGCCAAATGGGTTAAGAGTGGTGCCCTTAAAGGACCGCACGCATTTGAGTTGTTGCAAACGAAATGACTGGATAAGTATATGCTATGAGGGTGATTTTTTTAGATCTATAAGAAAGTTTTTCAAATAAAAAAAAACATAAAATTCAGAACAATGCATGAAATCTTAATTTGAATCGATAGTACGGTGCATATAATTTAGAGTTTGAAGATTATTTCATGCAAATGTTGACCTCGACTGCGCTTAAAATGTCCATCCGCTTGGCATACTCTATCCAACATTTCGGCAGGTATCTCATGAATAAATGCTTCAATGTTGTCTTCCAATACGTCAATTGAAGCGGGCTTGTCTGTATAGACATGAGCTTTAACATAGCCCCTCAGAAAATTGTCTAAAGGCGTTAAATCTCACGATTTAGGCGGCAAATTGACCGGTCAACAACTTGAAATAAAATGTTCACTGAACTTGTCTCTTAATGTTGCATGTGGCACCGTCATGTTGAAACCACATGTCATGCAAATCAAGCTCTTGCATTTTGGGCAAAAAAAAGTTGGATATCATCTCACGATAGCGCTCATCATTCACATTTGCGTTAGGATTCGCATGAAGAAGTACGGTCCAATGATGTCACCAGCCCATAAACCGTTCCAAACTGTGGCTTATTCCAGATGCATTGGTAACTCCTGCAATTCTTCTGGCTCCTCTTCACTCTGAAATCGATAATTTTGCTTATTTACCCATTGAGCCAAAAATGAGATTTGTCGCTGTAGAAGAAGAAGAAGCGCGCCATGGACTTTCTTAATAGAGCACGCATTTTGGTAATAAAATTCAATAATTTGCAAGCGTTGTTCGTTTGTAAGATGATTCATGGTTAAATTATAGACCAAAGCGAAGATGTTTGACAGTGAAACAAAACACGAAACGTGCATGAGCTGTTTAAACCAGCGTTGCCAAAAATATGCAAATGCAAATTTTGCTCATGAACATTCCACTAAGGAACAGGGGCAAACTTCTCACATATCAATGAGTGCAGTTCGATCCAAGTTTAAGCTCATTGACAAGAGGCCTCCTTTTTATAGCGGAGTCCGAACGGCGTGACGCAGTGCGACACCTCTTTGGAAGAAGAGAAGAGAAGTTTTACATGGCATAGTTGCCAGCATTAGGAGGGGAAAACCACCGTGAAAAATTTGTGTGATGGTCTCGCCAGGATTCGAACCCAGGCGTTCATCGTCATAGGCGGATATGCTAACCTCTGCGCTAGGGTGGCCTCCGTTGCCAAAAATATATTAGCTAAAAAATCGACCTTTCTATAAGATTCGCCCCAGATGAACTGAACACATTTTTACTTGTTTGAATTTATGATTTTTCCCATTGCAAAGATCTTTCAATCTACCCTATTATAGCCTCATATATATTATTTGGCAAATCAACTCAACTGTTGGTTTGCTGCCAATGCAGTGCATGAAAAGAAGTCAATAACTAAGGTGTGCCGACGACTTCAATGGTTCAAAATTAATAATAAGCTTGACACAAAATATTTTGAGGTCTATTAATTTTGCGTTTTATTTTTATTTTGTCAAAAAAAAGTGTTTTTTTTTACGAAATCAACTTGGGAAAAATATTTACTCCCACTAAAGTCCCACTAATAGGTTTGCTAATTACTAAAGTGTTCTTTTGGGAAAAACAAAATAGACAAAGAGATTGCCAAAGTCATTAACCATTCAACTATTTGTTGTTAATAAAATTTATTGGCTAGCAATCCAATGGACCAAAGGTAGGTGGGTAGGTGTAGATGGGAAAGGTAGACAATGTCTGATACAAATAATTTACTAGAAAAAAGAAGTGTGATAAAATGTGTTTCACTGGAATGACACCCACCCATTTTTTGTGGCATTTTGGTGGCGGTGTTAAAGCGTAAATCTTCCCTGGCAGCAAACAGAGTTATTTTTATGGCATTTTGAAACAAAAAGCTCTGGGGAAAATATCACTCATTACACATGATGATTCTGATTCTGGGGAAAAAGGCCTGGGTGTTCGTTCACACTTTAAAATTGACTAACAAATCAAACAGAAACCAAGTCCAAATCCATGTTGACTGTTTTTATGGTACCCTTTATGCTGTTAAGGCAAGACTTATGGACTTGCAATGAAATTCAGCGTTTTTTTTCGTTGTTCTTGCTTTTGTTGTTTGCGATAAACATTAAATTTTTGTTTATATTTTATTGGTTGGTTGTTTTAGCCAAAGCTCTCTCCCATGTGTTGCCCCCTTTTAAGTATGGGTTGCTGTTTCATTGTGAACTCATTTCAAATCATAAATCACTTTTTTTTTTGTAGTTGCTGTGCGGACTGAGGTGTCACTCGTTTTAGGTTTTTGTGTTCTTCTTCCTCCCCACACCTTACCCACTACGATTTTCTGTACTCATTTGAAAGCGGCTTCTTTTATTTTCATTTTTATGCTTTAATTTTTAATTTTGTTATTATTTTTAAAGTTGGTAGTTATTCTCAACGCTTCCCCCTGCCAACAAAGCTCTTCAATCATCTGCCTTAGCAGATTAAAGATTAATTAGTAATTATATTTTTCGTTTTTTATTTTTGGTCTTGGGCGGCATTTTTTTTAAATTGTTTTTTTTTCAAACAGTCTTAGTTACGTTGTGTGGTCAACAATAGGGCGTGCTTTTTATATCCTCTGCTTAAAAACTTCCTACAACAACAAAAAACAGCAACAATTTATTACTACCTTATACCGCAGTGTACTTAATCTTCGAAATGTATTTTATATATGCGGTTTTGTAACAAAACAATAAAGACGGCCACAAGAGGTCAGTTTACAAAAAGACAAATTAAAAGCTTTAACCAGCGACAAAGACCTACTATCCATCATCTAGATAAAGATCGCATCCAAATTTGGGCAAGTACTTAAATGAGAGAGTGGACAATTCTGGTTTATTTCATTGCCTATCTTTGTGGTCGTTATTCTTTCGGCGTTATTAGTGATAAAAATAGTTATTGGGTTGCCCAAAAAGTAATTGCGGATTTTTCATATAGTCTGCGTTGACAAATTTTTTCACAGCTTGTGACTCTGTAATTGCATTTTTTCTTCTGTCAGTTATCAGCTGTTACTTTTAGCTTGCTTTAGAAAAAAAAGTGTAAAAAAGTATATTTGATTAAAGTTCATTCTAAGTCTTATTAAAAATGCATTTACTCTCTTTAAAAAAATCCGCAATTACTTTTTGGGCAATCCATAATTCACATATTCTTATAAAAATAATTATTTTATTATACCCTCCACCATAGAATGGGGTTATGCTAATTTTGTCATTCCGTTTGTAACACATTGAAATATTGATCTGAGGTGTTTAGAATTTTGCGCAAATCTTTCTTATAAGTTTAGGTGGGTTGGGATTGTAAATGGCCCAAATTGGTTCATGTTTTGGTATAGCTGTCATATAAACCGGTATCGGATCTTGACTTCCTTAGCCTCTATGGGGCTCAAATCTTATTCGATTTTGTTAAAATTTTGATGGGTTGGTAGGTTAGTTGGTATTGTAAATGGTCCAAATCGGTCCAAGGTTTAGTATAGCTGTCATATAAACCGATATCGGATCTTGACTTCTTAAGCCTCTACGGGCCGAAATTCTTATCTGATTTTGTTAAAATTTGACATATATTGTTAGATTTGACTTCCAACTTTAACTGTGCCAAGTATGGTCTAAATTGGTTCATAACCTGTTGTAGTTGCCATATAGACTGATATTCCGGTTTGACTTATCGAACCTCTAGAGGTCGTAATTATTATACAATTTGGCTGAACTTTTGCTCGCTTAGTTTTGCTATGACTTCCAACAGCCGTGCCAAGTATGGCCCAAATCGGTGCACAACTTTTTATAGCTCCCATTTAAACCGATCGCCGATTTCATTACTTTAGCCTCTTGAGGACTCAATTACTATCCGATTTGGCGGGGAAAATATAATCATTTATACCGGTGAATAACATGGGAGCTAGTTATTTCCCGGTATAAACGTTTATATTTTCAGCCACATCGTTAAGTAATTGAAAAATTCATTCAAACAACTTGTCACGTGCGATCCATGGTGGAGGGTATAAACGAATCGGTCCGGCCGAATTTAACGCGCTTTTACTTGTTATACCCACCACCATAGGATGGGGGTATACTAATCTAGTCATTCAGTTGTTAACACCTCGAAATATTCGTTTAAGACCTCGCAAATTGCATACACAGATACAAATAATTTTGGAAAACAACAACTTTGGTCGAAAAAACAACTACGAAACTTGTTAATTTTCCTGCAACAATTTATTTTGAATCTCAACGACCCAAAGTACAAATTTATTGTTGAAAGGCACTCTTTGCAAGCCAATATACAACAACAATATCTGCATAAGCAAGGCAAAAAACCATCTAGCCAGCCAACTCATGTGCTTTGCATCTTGCATGCATCCTCTAGCCTACGGACATCATCTTCTTTATAATTAAATAATAGCTCTTGAACGGGTAAAATCGGGCCATATTTGGATATAGCTGCTATAGAGACCGATCTGCAGATAAATGGTCTAATGCGCATAAATACTTTATTTTCTATCCGATTTCACTGAATTTTGAATTTGAATTTCGGAGTATCGGACTATATTTAGATATAGCTGTCATATTGATCGATCTCCAGATAAAGGGTCTGAAGCCCATAAAAGCTTTATATATTACCCGATTTCGTTGAAATTTGAAAAAGGGAGTTATTTTAAGCCTCCCGACATCTGATCTAAATATGAATTAGATCGGTCTATATTTAGATATAGCTGCCATATAGACCGATCTCCCTATTAAGGGTCTGAATCCCATAAAATCTTTATTTACAACCCGATTTCGCTGAAATTTCATACAGTGAGTAGTTTTAGGCCTCCCAACCTAGGACACAAATATGGTTCTGATCGGACTATATTCAGTTATACCTGTCATATTGACCGATCTCCCGATAAGGGGTCTGAAGCCAATAAAAGCCTTATTTATTACCCGATTTCGCTGAAATATGAATCAGTGAGTAGGTTAAGGCTTCCCAAGATCCGACCTAAATATGGCTCTGATCGGACTATATTTAGATATAGCTGCCATATAGACCGATCTGCCGATAAGGGGACTGAAGCCCATAAAAGCTTTATTTATTACCCGATTTCGCTGAAATTTGAAACAATGAGTTGGTCTGAGCCTCCCCTTATCCGACCCTAATATGGTTCAGATCGGTTTATATTTGGATATAGCTGCCAAAAAGGCCACTTAATGTCCGTGCTGAATTTGGGAGCTTAATTTATTCAATTTTCACCAGATTGTGACGAAATGGGGTGTACACATATATCCGAGGTTTTGGGTATCTAAAGTTTCGGCCAGAAATTTTGCTCGTTGTGTTTTGGTATCACTTCCAACAACTGCGCTAAGTATGGTTCAAATCGGACCATAGCCTGATATAGCTGCCATATAAACCGATCTTAGGTCTTGACTTCTTGAGCCTCTAGAGTGCGCAGTTCTTATCCGATTGGAATGAAATTTTGCACGACGTGTTTCGTTATGATATCCCATAACTGTGTCAGGTATGGTTCCAATCGAACCATAACCTGATATAGCTGCCATATATACCGATCTTGGGTCTTGACTTCTAGAGCCTCTAGAGAGCGCAATTCTTATCCGATTTGCCTGAAATTTTGTACGACGGATCCTCTCATGACCATCAACATACGTGTTTATTATGGTCTAAATCGGTCTATAGCCCGATACAGCTCCCATATAGATCGATCTCTCTATTTTAATTCCTCCGCCCCCAAAGGGCGTAATTCTTATTCGAATTGGATGACATTTTACACAGGTCTCCAGCATATAATATAATTGTGGTCCAAGCCGGACCATATCTTGATATCGCTCTAATAACAGAGTGAATCTTTTCTTACATCCTTTTTTGCCTAAGAAGAAATGCCGTGAAAAGAACTCGACAAATGCGATCCATGGTGGAGGGTATATAAGATTCGGCCCGGCCGAATTTAGCACGCTTTCACTTGTTTTGGTTTTTTTTGTTTTATTAAATTTTATTTTATTATTTTATTTTATATATTTATTTTTTTATATTGTATTTTTATTTTATTTTACTTATTTTTTTTTTAATTTAATTTTTTTATATTATATTTTTATTTGTATATTATTTTATATATTTTTTTTTATTTTATTTTATTTTGTTTTTCATTTTAATTTATTTTATTTTATTTTACTTTACTTTACTTTATTTCGCTTTATTTTATTTTAATTTATTTTATTTTATTTTATTTTATTTTATTTTATTTTATTTTATTTTATTTTATTTTATTTTATTTTGTTTTGTTTTATTTTATTTTATTTTATTTTATTTTATTTTATTCTATTTTATTTTATTTTATTTTATTTTATTTTATTTTATTTTACATTACTTTACTTTATTTAATTTTATTTTTTTGTTTATTTTATATTGTTTTATTTTTTATTTTTATTACTTTATTTTATTTTGTTCTATTTTACTTTATTTTATTTGATTTTATTAGATTTTATTTGGTTTAATTTTTTTTTTTGATTTTATTTGATTTTATTTTATTCTATTTTATTCTATTCTATTTTTTGTATTTTTTATTTTGTTTTATTTTATTTTACTTTATTTTATTTTATTTTATTTTATTTTATTTTATTTTATTTTATTTTATTTTATTTTATTTTATTTTATTTTATTTTATTTTATTTTATTTTATTTTATTTTATTTTATTTTATTTTATTTTATTTTATTTTATTTTATTTTATTTTATTTTATTTTATTTTATTTTATTTTATTCTATTCTATTCTATTCTATTCTATTCTATTCTATTCTAATTTATTTTATTTTATTTTATTTTATTTTATTTTATTGTATTTTATTTTTTTTTATTTTATTTTATTTTATTTTATTTTATTTTGTTTTGTTTTATTTTATTTTATTTTATTTTACTTTACTTTATTTTATTTTTTTATTTTATTTTATTTTATTTATTTAACTTTATTTTATTTTATTTTATTTTATTTTACTTCACTTAACTTTATTTCATTTAATTTTTTTGTTTATTTTATTTTATATTATTTTATTATTTTATTTTTTATTTTTATTACTTTATTTTATTTTGTTCTATTTTACTTTATTTTATTTAATTTTTTGATTTTATTTGGTTTTATTTTTTTTTTGATTTTATTTTATTCTATTCTATTTTTTTGTATTTTTTATTTTGTTTTATTTTATTTTATTTTATTTTATTTTATTTTATTTTATTTTATTTTATTTCATTTTATATTATATTATTTTATTTTATTTTATTTTATTTTATTTTATTTTATTTCATTTTATTTTATTTTATTTTATTTTATTTTATTTTATTTTATTTCACTTAACTTTATTTGATTTTATTTTTTTTTATTTTCATTTCATTTTATTTTTTTTGTTTATTTTATTTTATATTATTTTATTTTTTATTTTTATTACTTTATTTTATTTTGTTCTATTTTACTTTATTTTATTTGATTTTATTAGATTTTATTAGGTTTTATTTTTTTTTTGATTTTATTCTATTTTTTTGTATTTTGTATTTTATTTGATTTTATTTTATTTTATTCTATTTTTTGTATATTTTTATTTTATTTATTTATTTTATTTTATTTTATTTTATTTTATTTTTTTTGTTTTATTTTATATAAAAAAATTATTTATTTTTTTTAATTTTTTTTTATTTTATATTTTTATTTTATTTTTTTTTTTTATTTTATATAAAATAATTATTTAATTTTATTTTTTTGTTAATTTAATTTTTTTATTTTTTTATTTTAATTCATTTTATTTTATTTAGTTTTTATTTATATAAGTAACTAGATATCTTACTTTGTCTTCCGGCACTTATTTCCTATCTATTGGCCCATTTATGTAAAGACTTCGATATTTTTCTCACATTCCAACCCAAACTTTCCCATGGTCTTAGTAGTACTATGCCTAAGTAAAAAAAGGAAAACCCTTAAACATTTCCTTTCATCTTAAGCATATCTGGAAAATTTCCAATTTTTTTATAGTAATGAATCGGACTTAGATTTTTCCAGACCAATACCAAATCTAAAGAGACACTTTCGATATATTCAAGTGTCTTTTATTAACATAAATTGTAAATGTTAATAATTCAATATGTATACATCCATACATAGTGAAGTTATTGTCATTTGAGTTTGGTGGTGGTGATGGTGCCCCCTTCCGAGGCTACCATGACATTGATATATGAGCAAGAGTTGGTGTTGTTGTTGTTTCTGTTTTGGTTCCTCAGCTGCCGATAATGTTGCTCCCAAACATGAACATGAAAAATTACCAACACTTTGCGGATACATATATTACGGGAATAATGCATATATTCAAAAATGAAAACGCATATAAAAAAATCCAAAAAAAAGAAACTCAAGAAGAACAAAAGTCCCAAACGGCTTGTCAAGAAACCCTTCTTTCCTCTTTTGTTTTTGGGATTTTAGAAAATTTATTTGAATTTTTTTTTTTTGTTTTTTTTTTTTTGCTTTTCTATATACAAACAAAGGTGCACTCATGTGTATAACCTTTGTTTTTCGCTTCCATTTTCATGTCTTTATTAACAAAACCAATCACGTTATTAATCGTTGTTCAATCTTCGAAAGGCTAAGCTGCTGTTGAGTGCCTTCAAATGTAAACACCTTCAATTTTGAAATTTGAAATGGAGAAAAAAAAAAACAGTTTTTTTGAGTTATGTTTTTTTTTGGGTATTTCAAATTTACTTATGCGAGGGAGGGAGATTCAACAACAAAAAAAAAAATAAATTACCAACGCATAAACATAAATAATTGAAATTGGAAATCGAATATAAAAATAACATAAAAATATTAGACATTTTTAATTTTATGGTCAATGTAAATGCCTAAACACTTGTTCCAACAAAATTAATTACAATGTTAGACATAAACTTTAAAACTTCAAATAACCGCTCCTTAAAATAAGACAGACATACAACATGGCTAATTTCCAGAGAACATTAGTTATACGCACATATAAGGCTTTTTATGTAAGTCGTGTTTTTTTTTTGTAAGCTAAAAAATATCAAATGTCTTGAAATCATTGACTTGAAATGCCCATGTATCATTGATGTTTAAACACTGGCTTATTTTCGTTCCGCCCATTTGGCTGTCATTTGAAACCCCTTGTAATGATCTTCACGATTTTGTTAAAATATTTGTAAAAATCACCTAAAAATTTTTATAAGGTGTTTTTGTTTTTTTTTCTCTCGCTGTCATTTGATACCGTTTCCTCCTTCTACACACATACACACACACACACACACACACACACACACACACACACACCACATTTTTTGTTTGAACTACAAAAACCCTCCGAGTTGTGTTGATTTTAATGATTTTTGTTTCTTAATTAAATAATTACGGTGCACTCTGCTTTGAATGGGCTCTGGCTAGATAAGATTTCATTTCCAAGGAACAGGTACAACATTTAAGGGAAAGCAATAATCTATGATAATTTTAAAAGTCTCCTATCACATTGAACGTTGTGTTTGTTCCAAAGAGAATTCAAAAATGACTTTGGATTTGTTTGTTTTTTTTTCTTTTTCCACCTGTAGGATATTTTTAAGTGGAGTTGTATTAGCCCTAAGAATGTTAGGACATTGATATCAAGTTGCACCGAAAATGGCAGATGTATTGGTTAAGGCATCATTATGTGTTGCCTGTGAAGTGCCTAAAGGTCAAAGGTTTTTTGAAAAATCCATTTTTCTAAATTTTTTGACGTTTTCCTTCTACCCAAACATTAAATTGCCTATATTCATTGCGAAAAGAAGTTTTGAATAATAATTTAGAGAAGAAGTTGATTTGATTCAAAGAGCAATCATTTCTATATCACTTGTTGGATATGAGACTTAAGGCGATGAGAGAATGGATTGAGAATGGGCGCAGCTCATACCATCACGGTATAATCGCGGCGACGATAGGAAACCTGGAAGGAAGGGAAAAAGTTTCCGATCGGATAACTGAGATGAACCTTGAAGTCGAGTGCGAGGGACTGCTGCCCTTGGTACAGTCTTGGATTGACGGAACCCTAGTATTGCCATCTAGAAGATCATGTTACACGGATAGATCAAAGCTAGATGACAGAGTGGGCCTGGGGGTCTACATTGAGAATCCAGCCACTGAGATCTGTTTTAGACTGCTTGACCATAATACGGTCCTGCAGACGGAGAACCGGTCGATCACGGAATGCGTGAAGTGGTGTGTTGCTAATGCGAGGACGTCGAGTATGAATATCTTTACGGACATAAATGTTGAGTTTTACGCAGATACCTGCCATCATGGCCCAAACCTGCGAGGCCCAAGGCTCAAGGGTGAATACAATGCGTCTACCAAGGCCCCCACATGTGGTAATCCACACATGGGTACCAATTTGATCCCACGTATTTGGACGTGTTCACCTCCTTGGTTAGGAGCGGAGCACTACCTAAAACTCCTTCCGATCTATGGGTTACGGCACCCGGTTGAAAACGCAACTCCACGCCGAGCTTATGCTCTACCCGCGATTTGGGTACAAACCTCACCATTGTCAGACTGGAACCAAAGTTCCAGGGGCTCCTGACACCCGATGTACCAGATTAAAGTCTCCGGTCAGACTTCGTAGCCTTAAAAGAGTACTACCAGTTGAACCCCAAACAGCCAGCATACAAAAGTATGCATCAAACATACAACGGAACGATATACACAAACACTAACAGGACACGGCAGCCCTCACGGGCTACGCCACATATCAACAGCATCAACATGGGACTTTACAGTCAACGCGGCCACCCTCACGGGTGACCGAACACAACCACAACAACTAAGGCAACCAACAATGCGCAAACGCCGCTGCATCAAAATGGGCAAGGCAGGTGCCAGGCCATGTCATGCGCAGCACCAAATCACACGGTCGCGCCAGTGCAGCAACACCTCGTTATAGATAACTAGCGTGTATTCATCCCTCCACTAAGTCTAGTCCGCCTCCTAAGAAATACTTCCCGGGAAAAGGTGGCCAGCCTTGCAACAGATGTCTCGTCCCGTCAGTATGAAGTCCAGACTAAGGCCGAAGCCAAAGTCCGGGCGGCCTCGTACGAATGTCGCATCACGAATAAATTCGTAAGTCACCCGACCATTGTCACTGTTCGTCCATCTAGTTCTCCACCTATCATCAAAACGATCCAAAAGGAGTGCCTTGAGCCGCCTAACTTCCCCATCTGCAAGCTCCGAAGTGGAGAGCCAATCCTCACGCACTAATGGAATTCCCTTTTTCACACTGTACAGAAGGGCCATGTAACTCACGAGTAAATCAAGCGGGCGGCGCCAAGCAATACCTGTAATTCATCTGTCGAAACAGTCCTACACACAGGCAAGCAAGCCAGCATTGCCACCCCCTGACAAAAAAGGATCTTCTTTCGTCCTAAGACTGTCGCAGCAACTTCGTGCCATGCAGGCGCTCCATAAGTTGCACAAGCAACAAATAGACCACCATATATGGATCGAACAGCGCGACGACTAAGACCCCGATAGCTTCTCAGAACCCGCTTAACTGTACAGGCTACTACAGTCATCTTCTCCTTCACCCGATCCAAATGGACCAGGAAACCCATTCCCTCCGAAACAGTCACTCCTAGATATTTAACGAGTGCTACATTCCTGATGCTAGCTCTACCAGATCGAATCGTGGGTGAACGATTCCGCGACAAAATGCCGTTGAGCAACATTGTCACGGTTTTGTCCTCTGCGACGTCAACATCAACACGATCGCTCCATTCGCGCACTATGCCCATGGCAAGCTCATCACGAGTTTCCAGATCAAGTCTGGAATCTCCTTCAACCAGGATGAGCAGGTCATCCGCATATGCGCTGATTTTGAAGGACTCAGCGAGACGTCCCAGCAGGGGATCCATCATGAGGTTCCATATGTATGGAGCACAGATGAAGCCCTGAGGGCAGCCACGCTAAATATCCTTCCAACCCGTATCGCTAGCACCAACCACGCTTTATTCTTGACCATAAATAGAACGGGAGAATGAACGTCTGAGTGCTCTCTATTCATGGCGCAACTCAATAGACAGGAGTTGGGAACATAGACCAGCAGCCTATGAGCGCTTGGTGTGACACCGGGTCGTGGAGAGGGTGAGTCTACTCGTTATGGTGGAGAAGGTATAGGGTATTGCGGCAATGTTGATATCGGAGGCGGGGAGGAGTGCTCCGAGAACAGCACTGAATGTGATACTCTGATAGGAAAGAGGAAAGTTTTGCCAACATTTTATCGTTAGAAGAACATGTGGACAAAATTTTAACTTAAAAAAAAGAACAATTTGTTAAAATTTTGTCTCTACCGAAAATTTCGCCCAAATTTAGATTCGAGAAAAATTTCCACTGAAATGTAAAAAAAAATTGTAAAGGGTGATTTTTTTTTAGCTATTATCTTTTGGGAAAGTTCTTCACGTGCCTCGTCTTCTTCAGCGGGGAAGCTCATTTTTGGCTCAATGGGTACGTAAATAAGTAGAATTGTCGATTTTGGTGGGAAAATCGGCCAGAAGCATTGCATCCAGAAAAAGTCACAGTTTGGTGCGGTTTATGGGCTGGTGTCATCATTGGACCGTACTTCTTGCAAGATGACACTTATCGTAACGTTACTGTGGATGTTGATCGCTACCGGCAGATGATATCCAACTTTTTTTTTGCACAAAATGCAAGAGCTTGTTGTTGAAACCACATGTCATGCAAGTACACAGTGCCGCATGCCACACAGTACGCCTAACAATAGTCTTATTGAGAGTTGAGTTAGGTAAACATTTTATTTCAAGTGCGGTTTATGGGCTGGTGTCATCATTGGACCGGACTTCTTCCAAGATGACACTAATCGTAACGTTACTGTGAATGTTGATCGCTACCGGTAGATGATATCCAACTTTTGTTTTGCCCAAAATGCAATAGCTTGTTGTTGAAACCACATGTCATGCAAGTAACAACACGGTGCCGCATGCCACACAGTACGCTTAACAATAGACTTATTGAGAGGTGAGTTAGGTGAACATTTTATTTCACGTTCGAGACCGGTCAATAGGCCGCCTAAATGGTGCGATTTAACGCTTCTCGAATATTTTTTGTGGGACTATGTTAAAGCTGATGTCTATACAGACCAGCCCGCTTCAATTGACGCATTGGAAGACAATATTGAAGTTTTAAGCATTTATTCGTGAGATACCGGGCTAAATGTTGGAAAGAGTATGCCAAAATTAGACTAAACGGATGGAGTATTTGAGGCGCAGTCATAATCAACATTTGCACGAAATAATTTTCAAACATTAAATTATCTGGACCGTACTCGATCGATTCAAATAAAGATTTCATGCATCTTTCTGAATTTTATGGGTTTTTTTTAACTTTCCTATGGCTCTTAAGACATCACCCTTTACCTTTCATTTGAGTTCCATATTGTCCCGATGGGCCCATATGTTCTGTTGGGTAGTTTTTTGGGGCTACCAAACACTTCCAAAACTCAAGCAGTAGTCAGTATTTATAACATAAATGGCTCATATTAAGACGCCACAAAGGCGCTGTGAGTAACATGTCCTCCTATGATGCTGAACATTTGGGTTCGAAACCTGGAGAAAACATCAGAAAAGTTTTCAGTCGTGATTACTACCTCACTAATGTTGGCTACTTTTTGTGGTATTCAGCCATATACAACTTTTCTACAAAAACGTGTCGTCTAACTCGCATTTCGAACTCGGCTATAAAAAGGAGGGTCTTTATCATTGAGCTTAAACTTGAAGCGGATATGCGAGAAGTTTCCCCGTTGTTCCTTACCGGAATGTTGGGGGACAAATTTCTTTTAGCGCCTCTTTCGAACTCGGCTATAAAAAGGAGGTCTGTTATCATTGAGCTTTAACATGAATCGGGGGCACTCCCGCATATGCGAGAAGTTTTCCCATTGTTCCTTACAGGAATGCTCCTTTTGCAAAATTTTTGGATTTTGTTACGGATGGACGGACAGACAATAAAATTGAAATTTTGCAATAACTTTGAGTTATCTTTCTGTTCCGCATTAAGATTTCAATTTAGCAATGTCATAGGCATAAGTTGGTGTTTGCGGTCTTAACTACCCGTTACTAGTGACCAAATCAATTATCATAAGGTTTTTGTCATAGTGTACCAAAACTATATAATTAATATTGGGTTGCCCAAAAAGTAATTGCGGATTTTTTAAAAGAAAGTAAATGCATTTTTAATAAAACTTAGAATGAACTTTAATCAAATATACTTTTTTTACACTTTTTTTCTAAACTAAGCTAAAAGTAACAGCTGATAACTGACAGAAGAAAGAATGCAATTACAGAGTCACAAGCTCTGAAAAAATTTGTCAACGCCGACTATATGAAAAATCCGCAATTACTTTTTGGGCAACCCAATATATTCCCTGATAATGATCCGAATGATTTGATTATTGCAAGGAATTTCATTAAATTTTGCACGCCGTCACACTGCTCAAATAATTAATTAATCCAAGTCGATGCTGTATGGCTTGTCTCTCAGCCTGCAAATGATTAATTCCGAATTATACAGTTCATGGTTAATTATGGAAGTTATGCTTGATGTGAGGCATGTGAGTCCAACCATAAAGGGCCATATGTTTTATGGACCTACAGTTTCACCAAAGACAACAGACATAAAATGCATAATTTCCTTGTAACAAAAGGTGTGTGTCCGCTGTGTTGCCTTTATTTAGAATTTGGTGTCAAAATCAAGGATTACAGTGCGTTTTTTTGTTTTTACCCTGGGCTTACCTTAACAAGTCAACCGCAACAGAACCCGAAAAAAATACACACACAAAAAAAAAAAGGTGGCAAAAAGGGAATTGTAGCCACCACCGCTAACACCATCATTGTCATAAAACACACATATTGTTATTTCATAATTTTGGTCTTTGGTTTTTTTTTAAATATTAATTATCATTTGTGTAAAAGGACATTGTCATCGTTTATGGGTGGCAGCAAATCTAACATGAGATTTTCTTTTTTTAGACTTTAACATAAACTCTGCATTAGCAAAGCCAGTGAGACAGGCACAGACATTGACATTGATAATATGCGGTTGCCAATGCCAATTTTTGTCTAGAATCAAAATGGGAATAAATATAGACAGAAAAAAATACACCCCAGGCATCAAAAAATAGGAGTAACGCACAAACGCATGGACTCACACAGACAGCCCTAGGGCAAAACGGAAAGACAGACAGACAGTCGCACTTACACAAACAGACATTGTCGTCTAGCAGCATATGAACCAATTTCGTGCATTCTTTTGTTATTGCTTGTGTGATGGAAGGCGTTAGTTTCATTACAAAAATAACAATAAAATTGTGTTTTCTTTTTCCAAGGGTGCGCAAGCATCAAATGCTCTTGCCCTTTTTCCACCGGAGCAGCAAAAGGACAAAGGAAAATGCTGAGCCATCATTGAAAGTTGCTTTGCTGCAGCAATATGGAATACAAATACAAAGAGTGAATGGCATGTTAAATGCACTTTTGCTTTGAGAATGATATGAAATTTTCCACTTTTTCCATTTACTCCATGTCCTGCAGGATACTCAGGATATATGCATTGCTAACCTTGTTATGGCCACACTTCGTTTTTTTTGTTGTGTTTATTGGAAAATTTTTTTCTAAAAGGCAAAACACCATTAAGGTTTTCCCTGCCATATCCGGGGTAGTTTTCCGAAAAACAACAACAAAAAGTGTCAGAAAAGGAAATTATTCGAGAGTAGCCATGGCTCTTGGACATGTTAGCAAAGTATTGAACACAAATTGGAATTTGGTGTTTTTAAACTCACCACCATAGGACGGAGGGTATACTAGAATCGTCATTCGGTTGGTAACGCCTCGAAATGTTTGATTAAAATCTTATAACGTATGTGGAACTATTGATAGGACCACGAAATCCTTATGGTAGATCTCTATAAGGGATCTCGAAGTCGAGGCTACTACTGAGAGGAATCAGAAAGGAGGTCAGTTTGGTAGGTCACATAGCACTACGAGCGCAGTTATGCCAAATAGGTGCTGCATGTGACAGCCTGTTGTGTTGGGCATGTGGGGAAGATGATAAGACCTCAATGCCCGACTTTTGTACCTAACAGACTCCAGCACTTAGGTGCGAATATAGTATTCCAGTATAGTATCCAGACTGTAAACAACATAGGCCATGGAATGGAAAACGATTAAAGGTTTTATGAACAGCAGGAAACTCCTCGCATATACAGCGGTCAAAAAAGTATTCATCATTCAATGTTTTTTTTTTAATAAGTCTACAAAAGACAATTGGAATAAAAACATATTAAACTAATGATGCAGTAGTGCTTGTGTGATATATATGTACACAATTTCATTGTTTTTAAAGAAAAAAATAGTATTTATAGGAACAAAAAGGGCCATTTTACAGCTGAACACAAAAAATTAAACAAAAAAAGTATTCATCATTGCAAAAAAACAAAAAAATAAATAACATAATTTAAAAAAATTAATACTTTGTTATTCGACCACCGCGTCTTATAACTTCTTTTAAACGGTTTGACATCGATTGGACTAATTTAGCGGTTATATTTTGGTCTATATTAGTCCATTCCTCCGTTATCACCTGTTGCATTTGACTCTTGCTCGAAAAATTGCGCGTTCTCAATTTGCGTTCGAGATGTTCCCAAAGATGTTCAATTGGGTTCAAGTCGGGACTTTGAGGAGGAGTTTTAATGACTTTGGGGCAGTTATACAGCATCCACATTTTGGTATTTAAAGCAGAATGTTTGGGGTCATTATCTTGATAATATTGAAAGTTATTACCAAGCCCAAGTTTTACAGCACTATCTTTTAAATTCCTCTTTAAAATGTCAATGTAATACTTATGATCCATTACTCCATTAATAATTTCAAGATTTCCCGCTCCTGAAGCCGCCATACACCCCCAAACCATTAAACCACCTCCACCATGTTTTACAGTAGCAACTGTGTTTCGTTCTTCAAGCTCTGTATTTGTTTTTCTGTACACTATGACCTTTCCATCGCACCCAAAAAGATTAAACTTGCTCTCGTCTGCAAAAATGACTGTTTTCCAAAATGATTCGGGCTGTTTTACATACATTTTTGCGAAGTTTAGCCTTTTCACTCGGTTTATTTTATTTATAAAGGGCTTCTTACGTGCAGTTCTTCCTCTGTAACTATGCCTTTTGAGTGTATTTCGAATTGTTTGTGTAGTAACTTCCTTCCCTAAATATTCCATAGTGTTTTTACGAAGAATGGTCGCATTTGTCTTCGGAGTTTTCTGAACTTGCCGCACTAGCCAACGCACATCTCCAACTGAAAGTGCTTTTGGTCGACCAGATCTTGGTTTATTGTCAACAGTTTTCGTTTCTGTCCACTTTCTGATGATGGATTGTATAGTAGATCGTGGTCTATTTAATATTTCACTGATAGTTTTTTGAGTTAAACCATTCCTGTGGTGTTTTATTATCAAAACTTTTACCTCATCAGAAACCTCGTTTTGCTTACGACCCATTTTGACAAAAACTATATTTTCAATGAAATTAAATATTTGCTGTCAAGGGCAAAGCCTCCTTTACTAAACAAAACAGAAAAGGGGGATTCCCAAATAATATTTGAATTTGACTTTGATGATAGCACATCAATGATGAATACTTTTTTTGGTGTTATTATATAAAATTGCATTTTTTGCGCTAATTAAATTTATTTTTTGAATTTATTTTAAAACATATTACGAAAAATAAACTATTGCATAAAACTGCATTATTTGTTTACTTTAAATTTTCTTCAATTACCCAAAATAAGTGAATTTATTATCAATTTTGCTAATGATGAATACTTTTTTTGACCGCTGTATATCTACAAAAATGATTTCTGCTATGGCCCTCAAGATCTATACCAAATATCCCCCTAATTGGTTAATAATTTGTCATAGCGTCTATATAAACAGATATTTCTGTTATAATTACTGACCATCTACCGAACCGAACGAGGATGATCGAGAGACTGATTTACGTCGAAGCTATATCAGGCCATTGTCTGATTTGGACCGTATTTGGCACAGTTATGCTCAAATTCAGCCAAATCTGACAAAAATTGCGGCTTAAGAAGTCAAATCAGTAGATCGGTTTATATGGGACCTATATCAGGTTATTGACCGGTTTGGACCGTACTTGGCGCAATCATTGGAAATCATAACAGATCACTACTTGCAAAATTTCATTCAAATCGGGCAAAAATTGCGGCTTGTAAGGGCTCAAGAAGTCAAATCAGGTTATAGACCGATTTGGGCCATGCTTGGCAATAGTTATTCGAAATCTTAACTACGTGCAAAATTTCAGCCACGTCGGACAAAAATTGCGGCTTCTAGGGGCTCGAGAAACCAAATCAGGAGATCGGTTTATATGGGAGCTATACCAGGTTATAGACCGATTTGGACCGTACTTGGCACAGTATTCGGAAATAATTACATAACAGGAATCGAGCCCTTCCAGGGGTTCAAGAAGTCAAATCGGGAAATCGGTTAATATGGGAGCTATATCAGGTTATAGATCGATTTGGACTTTACTTATCACAGTTAATAAAAGTCATAACAGAACACTACATGGAAGATTTCAGTCAAATCGGACAAAAATTGCGGCTTACAGGGGTTCAAGAAGTCAAATCGGGGGATCGGTTTATATGGGAGTTATGTCTAAATATGAACCTATATGGCCCATTTGCAAACCCCAACGACCTAATTCAGCGAGGGACATGGCTAGATCGACTCTGAACGTCGAGACGATCAAGAATATTTACACTTTATGGGGTCTTGAAGGAATATTTCGAGGTGTTACAAACAGAGTGACCAAATTGGTATACCCACATCCTATGATGGTGAGTATAAAAAAAAAATCCAGACGTATTTTCTTTGGGTTCGAATCCTGGCGAGAACATCCAGGTGATTTTGTGTGGTTGTTAACCCTTTCTAATTATAGCGATATTGGTAAGGTGCTGTGCCATTTGAGAAAATAGCTTAGCAGCCATGTAAAAACTTCTCCCCAAGAGAGGTTTCGCCCTGTCGCACACACGTCCGGTATTGGCTGTTAAAAGGAGGTCCCTTATCATTGAGCTTAAACTTTAACCGGACAGAACTCATTGTATGTGAAAAGTTTGCTCCCCTTGTTCGTTGATGGAATGTTTATGGACAAGTTATCATTTTCAGTTTTTTCTGTCTATAAAGAGAAATCATGCAAATGGGATTCATGGTGAAGGGTATAAAAGATTCGGCACAGCCGAACTAAACTCTAAAACAGAACTGAGGCAGAAGAGATTTGGGGACAAGCTTATATAGGAAAATATCATTTTCGGTTTTTTCTGTCTATAAAGAGAAATCATACAAATGTGAAGGTCATACAAGATTCAGCCCAGCCGAACTAAACTCTTAACCAGAACTTAGGACAAGCTTTTAATGTTAAGAAGAGGAAGCGGAAGGAATCTCGATTAGTGTAAATAAAAATTTTATTTAACTGAAATAGTTTCACTGAATTGTTATGATATAAAAAAAAAATTGGCCCAAAAATATGCAACGTTTTTTGTGTTAAACTATATTCCCAATATATGCAATAAATTTTTTTAATAGGACAATCTCAATTAATTTAAATAACATTTGAAATTAACTGAAATAAACTTATCGAATTATGATGGGAATTAATGAAAATATATCCTGAAAATATGCAACATATGTTGTGTATATCTTTATCTCAAATGTATGTAAAATTTTTTTAAGCTTTAATTTTGTTTTTTCTTAAACATTTTATTGTGGTGCGCTCCAGAAGCTATATTGTTTTAAGCTGTATTGAATGAATGAAAATTTATCCTGAAAATATGCAACATATATTGTGTAAAAATTTATCTCAAATATATGCAAAATGTTTTTAAGCTTAACTTTTTTTTAATTTTAATCATTTTACTGTGGTGCGCTCCGGAAGCTATTTTGCTTTAAGCTGTATCCCAAATGTATGCAGTGCATTTTGTGCTTATTTTTATTTTAAGTTTTTTATTGCCTGTTTGGGTGAAGATCATCTAATTTTACATTTTTTTTTTGTCTTTTGAGACGAACTCAAAGAGTGAGATTTTTGCAATGGAAAAGGTAAGGTAGGCAGAGATCACAACACACACTAATCACAGTGGGACGCGTTTCGTCATTTGGTTAGAATAGGTTAGGTTGAAAAGAGGGTGAGGATATTAATCCGAGCCATGCCATTATGGACATACAAATGGTTAGAATTGGTTAGAATAACTCGTTGGTCATATAAGGTGTGGAGGTTTCAGGGGCCATACATTGGATGGTTGTACTTATACCGAAGATACCGCGAAAACATTGCCTACGATTTGAAAACGACACAAACACAAGTCTGATAACTTTTACACCAGCTGTTCTCTTCCAACGCATGTATTTTCTTTGTAGTGATGGACTTTTTCTCTATTTGACTAGTTAGCTTCCAAGGCATACATATGTGCGTCATCTGTGTGCATCTTTTGAAAATTACATTGAAGGCTTCGAATGCTAGACAACGCCAACGGCTCTTGCTGCTGTAATTAAATTTTTTTAATTGTACAATCTTAACTTATTGCGATGATATAAACTAAAATAATCTTGTTGAATAATGATGATACTAAAAAAATATATCCTGAAAATATGCAACATATTTAGTGCACAACTATTTCCAATATATATTCAATATTTTTTGCTTAATTTTTATTTATTTTTTTTTTTTAGAAGCTGAGTTAATTGTGAAGCATAATTTCTGTGAGTTAGGATTACTAATGCTAAATCCGAGCTCGCTACCATATCTGCTATTCATATACTCAGCTATATAGTTTTAAATAAAATATCTTGAATATTTCTAGGGTAATTTTCAGTTGGATACCACCATTATTCAATGAGTTTACCTTAGTTAATTCCAATTTCTTTGATCCTATTTCATTAAAGACTATGGTCTGTCCCAACTATGGTATCACAATTTTGTCTTAAATTATATCCCAAATGTATGCAATACATCTGGTATATAATTTGTTTTTCAAAATGACAATCTTCATACATTTAAAAATATTAACTTTGCCGTTATAATCTTACTAAATAATTATCGTATTAAAAGAGAATGTGGCCTAAAAATATGCTACACACTTTGTATACTCCATATGCATATACATTTGTTTATAACTTTTTTTATAGTTTTTCCACTATCTAGTTTTGAAGCGCTCCGGTGGCTGGGTTTATAGTGAGCTTGGAGTCCTAGTGCTGAATTCATGCTCGCTACCAACTCAGCTTTAGTTTTACACAAAATATGTTGCATATTTTTAGGATAATTTTTTCTTTGAGTACCATCAAATTTCAGTTAATTCCAATTTCTTGAATTGGATTCTCTCGAAAAACGTTGGTTTTTCGCTACTACGGTTGAAAAAAACTGTAAAACTATGTTAAATTTTAGACTGTCACCATAAGTAAACCTAAATTAACATCCCTTTGCCTTAGGACGGAGGCTAACATAGGCCGGAGATTAGCATGTGCGCAATTGACACCTAATGTCTAGGTGTAAAAAGAAAATGGGAAAAATATTTAGTTTTGGTTGTCTCCTTGTTAATTTTGATGAAATTTGTGAGGTATTCACCTATGAAAACTGTGGAAGGCGAACGTTGCCCTAAAGTTAGCATGTTTGGATATGACGATAATCAATAAATCATTTCTGGAGTTGTTTTTTCTTTTTAATTTTGGCGATTTAAAAATCTCTTCAAAGAAAAGTCTTTCATTGTCTCGCTATATGAACTCGGCTTGAAAAAGAAGATTTTTTATATTAATCTAAATTTTGAGTCAGACAGCAATCATTGTTATGAAATAAGTCCCTCCGCTGTTCCTTAATGAAATAATTGCGTTGAAAATTATGATTTTTGCAAGTCAATAATAAGATAAATCCCCAGTATACTCTATTTTGTACATCACCAATAGGTGCGTCGAAAAATTCAGTTTGCCCGTATTTCATAATTTGTCCAAAATACATTATTGCGCTTCCTCGTCTTTTTCTCCATAGTACTGCAGTGTATAATTTAGTCGTCTACGCCAGAATTTTATTTTCCTATTCTTATGTTTTTGTGTCAGTCTCATGTTTGTTTCACCATTTCTTTGTGGTAGTTTTTCGCTTTTAGGTCCAGACATCGCTGGTTGGCCATTTATTTATTTTGTTTTGTTTTTGATGAAGAAAATATTAAAGTTGATAACTTGCTACCTTTACTTCTTCCCTCTATCTTTTCTTGCTGTCTGGCTATCTTCTGTGGATCTAAAAATAAGTCGAAATGCCCAGAGCTTGCTTGTAATTTTCCCTTCATTTCACTTTTCACTCATTCATGTGGAAAATTTCGTGACATCCATCTGATTGCTCGCTTTTGTTTATATATTTTCTTTTCATTTTTCCATTGTCACTGTTGGGGTGTCTCACATAATTTCTTTAGAATTGCATTCACCCTTGGCCCTTGGTCTTGCGAAGAACAAACATACCTTTCTTATTGTTTGCCTTTTTTACGGGGTTCTTATTGTTTTTGGCAGTTTTAAAATTGATTTAGAGAAAATAAAAGCAATGATGATGGGGTGTTAAGTTGTTGTGGTGTGGGGGATTTTTATTTTGTTTTGTTTTTCTAATTAAATTGTGGTAACTGCGTTCATGCTTGGACCCTTTTTCTTTCTTTGAAGCTTTCGGAAAAGTGAATGAAAAGAACAAAGGCCGGCCTTTAATGAAATGATTTGAAAGAAAATTGAGATGAAATACCGGTAGAAAAAAGTTCAAAGCAAATAGGGAAGGGAAGATTTTTGCAAGCCATATAAAGTTCAGAGATACAGGATAAACCAAATATCCTAGCCTTATTAAAAAAATAAAAATAAATGAAATTAATTAAAAAACTCTTTTTGAACTGTAATCGAAGCATTTTTCATATGATTTTACTTCCCCATATAATAATAAAATATTTCTTACATTGACTTAGTTCGAGAGTTTAAAGATTTTGTAGATAAATTCCCTTCATACGATTTTCTTTGAAGATTTGTATTTCTTGCAAAATACATAAACAAAGTCGTAGTGTGCATTTTTTCTCCAAAATAAATTTTTTTTAGTTAAATGAACTAAAAACCCTGCTTGATTAATGAAAATCTATATAAACCCTAAAAGTATGCTATATTTGTAAAAAAAAATTGACCAAATTGATTTTTCTAAAAGTATGCTTGATTTTTGATGCTTTAAAAATAATAAACGAGTGACATTGACATTTTTCCCATTTAAGAAAAATATAAACAACCCAAATTTGTTACATGTTAACATATCTCGATTTATTTAAATAAGGTTTTTAGACAAGTTCCCTTCATATGAATTGCTATGAGTATTCATTCTCACTTACGATATACATAAACAAACATGTATTTTATATATTTTTTCCAAATTTATCTTTATATAATAAAATCGATTTAAAAAACTCTCCTTGATTACTAGAAAATCTACAAATTTGAAAAAATAAACCCTAAAATTATGCAATTTTATTTAAACCTTATCTTAAAACGGTCGTTAGCCCTAAAAGTATGCTTTACTTTCGGCTCCTTAAGAAAAATAAAAAGAAAGTGAGGGAACTTTCAAGAATTTTTAACAACAGCATTTTTCCTCCGCTAAGAGAAATAGGAGAACCCGTATTTTTATACTGACCACCGAGAGATAATATATCCCCCACTCTTTGATGATGGGTATAAAATAAATTCAATTTTGATAGTATTCGTATTTTCAGAAAATTTTAACACAATTTTTGAACACAAAATAGTTTCAGACCATTTCTAGCATATATCCAAAGTAATAATTCAGTCTACAATAACGTAGTATCCGATATTTCTTATATTTGAAAATATTTATATTCATATTTTCAAATTAACCAAAATATCTTTCTCTCAGATAGCTTTTACCTTAACCCTGGACAGTCATCCTTAGTCAAAAGGACGACGTGCGATGGCTATTTTTATTGTTAACAAAATTATGATGACTTTCCAGGGTTAAGCCCATATATATAGGCGTAAAGTAAGCATAATCGATAGTCCCACAAAAACTAACATTAAAATGGTGTAGGATATTATGCATATCGAAAGTTTAAAAAAAAATTATCCTTAAAGTATGCAATATAATGCAAATTGCAAATTTTGCTCATGAACATTCCTCTAAGGAACAGGGGCAAACTTCTCACATATCAATGAGTGCAGTCCGATTCAAGTTTAAGCTCAATGATAAGGAACCTCCTTTTTATAACTGAGGCCGAACGGCGTGCCGCTGTGTGACAACTCTTTGAAGAGAATTTGTACATGGCATACCTCATAAATGTTGCCAGCATTAGGAGGGGAAAACCACCGCCGAATTTTTTTCTGATGGTCTCGCCGGTATTTTAACCCAGGCATTCAGCGTCATAGGCGGACATGCTAACCTCTGCGCTAATATGGCAACATATTATGTTTTTTTTTAATAATATAATAAAAGGAACAATTAAATCAAAAATTGTCCTAAAAGTATGCAACATATTGTGTTTTTTATAATATAATAATATGGCAACGTATTATGTTTTTTTTAATAATATAATAAAAGGAACAAATAAATCAAAAATTGTCCTAAAAGTATGCAACATATTGTGTTTTTATAACATAATAAAAGAACTAGATAACCTTTGTGGAAAGGTTGGCTACCTGATAATACGATGATATTGAAAGTTCGTGGCCTGGCGAAAATATCAGAAGAAATTTTCAGCGATGGTTATCCCCTTACTAATGCTATTGACTTTTGTGAGAAAAACTTTTCTACTCAGTGGCTTCGCTCTGCGGCATGCTGTTTGGACTCGGCAATAACAAGGAAATCCCTTATCATCCTATTCTAGAAGTATGCATTGAGTTGTTTGATTTAGCTTACTAAAAGTATGCAACAGATTGAAAGGTAGACAAACTAAATGTTCGATGTACTTTCATTCATTTGAAAAACTGCAGGATTAAGGAATATATTATGTTGCTATGGATCCTAGATGCATGCAATGGCTCCTAGATGTATGCAATGGTTCCTAGATGTATGCCATACATCTTTGGTGTATGAAATACATGCATGGGTACATACATCAAGATGTATGCAATATACTCTTGCTGTAAGCTATATTTCCTAGAAGTATGCAATGCATCCTAGATGTATGCAAACCATACTAGAAGTATGCAATATATCTTTCATGTAAGCGAACAACCTAGATGTATGTTATATATTTCATATACATCATATCTTAAATGCATGCATTACATCCTATGTTTAGAAAGTAGTTCTTCGACGCCCTATAGCCTCCTACCGACTTCAGCTTAGTTTTTTCTTGAGATATAAAAATGTAGCTGAACTTGATTTCATTTCATTTCGAGAACATACTTTTCCTATTTCTCTGTCAATCCAACATACTCATACACTAAACAATCAAGTTATAAAACTTTTGTCGGGTAAGGAAAAACACAACTCTTTGATGAGCTCTAAGGTTTTTGTTATTTTTTTTCATAATTCATAAAATGCAATTTTCTTTGCAATTAATTTTCTAGACAATGCCAAGTCACCTTTGCATTCTGTGCAAAATTTTCATCTCGTTTAGACAATTGTGAAATACTAAATGTAATGAAAATCTCTATGCTTGAAAATTTCAATGAGCATTGTTGTGGTACATACGCGTATACGAAAAATCCATGCCATTAATTTTCATTGTCTTAATGCATCTATGAGTTTGCTAAAACAAACACACACACATACACACACACACAAACAATGCATGTGTTCAACTCGCACATCTGTGACATCGGCATTATTATGAAAAGTGCAGAAAAGTGTTGTAAAATTAAAAGTAATTTTCCTAACATTTTACTTCTACTTACATGATTACAACGACAACAAAAACAAAAACAAAGCACATAAAACATCAACAATGAACAGAAAATAGAAGAAAAAAAGAAGAGAAAAGGGAGGGATAAATAAAATGTAACCCCTAAAAGGCAGCACGACCATCAAAATACTAGGGGAAAATGAATGAATAAGGAAAAATAGGAAAAAATTAATGCATTAGCAAAGAGTGAAGATAGAGGCAGAAAAAGTATCCCTTAAATTATTTAGGAGCGTTAACAGCAAGGAACAGCAGCATAGCTGGCAAAGGAATAGGTTAATAATAAATGGGAAACAATCCAAAGGCTGTTTTGCACACGACACGTAGAGACAATAAAAATCGTAAATAGTGTCGTAATTCTAACATTTCTCTAATGAGTAGTAGTAGCAAAAGCAGTATCAGCAGCAGCACTAGATGCCTCTGCCCTCATTTCCACAATGAAAGCAATTAATTTGTAATAAAAATAGGAGGCTTGGTATGAGAAACTCTACTAGATGATGGATTTGTATAGAAAGAGCAGCCTTATTTATGTGTGATTAGGAGGTGAAACAAGTTCATAAGGTTTACCATCCAAACTCTGGCAGAAAATTAATTATGAAGGGAGTTGTAGGGTATTTTATGTGTATTGGATATCGTATACTTCAAATGTGGTATTTTAGTATGAATTATGTGGCCTACTTTTGGGGGCAATAGTGGTAAATTTTAGTACAAAACGAGAATAGAGAAAAAATCATGAAAAGTTTAATAGCTCCAACATTCTACGTAGAAAAGGGATGAACGTTTACTTCAATAAAATGCTGTACGATTTAAGTTTAGCCTGATGATGGTTATGGTTAGGTTACATTGAAATGTTGGTTTAGATGTGACTTAAACCCTATGAAATGCGTAATGAAACTTATTTTTTTATATTTTTCCCTTAAAAATAGAAAACTGTTAGCTTTCCCAAGCCATATTTTCGAAAATTCTTCTCTATTAAATTTTATTTCAAAACATTTGTAAAATTGAGTTATTGAAAGCAGTCAACTTTGAATCCTGAAAGTATGTAATCGATTAACAAAAACAATGTGCCTTCAACCCTATGCACTATGTAATGAAGTTGTTTTTCTATTGGTTACCAAAAGTTGCGGATTTTTTAAAGGAAAGTAAATGCATTTTTAATAAAACTTAGAATGAACTTTAATCAAATATACTTTTTTTACACTTTTTTTCTAAAGCGAGCTAAAAGTTACAGCTGATAACTAACAGAAGATAGAATACAATTACAGAGTCACAAGCTGTGAAAAAATTTGTCAACGCCGACTATATGAAAAATCCGCAATTACTTTCTGGGCAACCCAATACAATTTTTCTTTAAACTAGAAAACGTTAAGCTTTTCCAAACTATACTTTCGAAACTTCTCCTATATCAAATTTTAATTCAATACATTTGTAAATTTTTTGCCGAATAAAAATTGTTCGATTTTGAAAGCAGTCCACTTAGAACACTGAAGGTATGTAAGAGTAATCGATTAACAAAATGTGGAGAAAATTACATATTCATCTGACATTCTTTACAGTCCTTTCAAAACATTTGTAAATTTTTTGCCGAATAAAAATTGTTCGATTTTTAAAGCAGTTAACTTTGAATCCTGAAAGTATGCAACATTATTCGATTAAGTTAACTTTGAATCCTCAGTTAATCGGTTTACTTTGAACCCTGAAAGTATGCAACAGTAATCGATTAACAAAAATGTGAGGAAAATTCCATATTAATCTGACATTCTTTATAGTGCTATAAGATTAGATGTGCCTTCAACCCTATGCATTGCGTAATAAAACCAATTTTTTAAATTTTTCATTAGAAATAGAAAACTGGAAGCTTTCCCAAGCCATATTTTCAAAACTTCTCCTCTATCAAATTTTCTTTCAAAACATTTGTAAACTTTTTGCCAAATAAAAATTGACAGTTATTGAAAGCAGTCAACTTTGAATCCTGAAAGTATGCAACACTAATCGATTAACAAAAATTTGGGGAAAATTCCATATTTATCTGACATTCTTTATAGTCAAATGAGTTTAAAAGTGCCTTCAACCCTATGCACTACGTAATTCACCCCTTTTTTTAATTTTCCTTGTAAACTTTCCCAAGCCATATTTTCAATTTTTTTTTCCAAACCATTTGTAAATTTCTTGCCAAAGAAAAATCGTCAGTTGTTGAAATCAGTCAACTTTGAATCCTGAAAGTATGGAAAACGATTCGATTAACAAACATTTTGGACATATTCCATATTCATCTAACATTGTTTATAGTCTTATAAGTTTAGATGTGCCTTCAACCCTATGCACTACGTAATGAAGGCGTTTTTCCACACTTTTCCTTAAAACTAGAAAATTTTCAGCTTTTCCAAACCATACTTTCGAAACTTCTCCTCGATCAAATTTTATTTCAAAAGAATTTGTAATTTGTTTGCTATATAAAAATTGTCAGATTTTGAAAGCAAACAACTTTCAATCCTGAAAGTATGCAATGGTAATCGACGCTAAGCGTCTGAAATTTTGCGCAAGTACTTCTTATTAATGTAGGTCGGTCGGGATTGTAAATGGGTGAAATCGGTCCCCATTTAGATATAGCTCCCATAAAAACCCATCGCCCGAATATATTTCTTGAGCCTCTAGAGGGCGCAATTCTCATCCGATTAGGATGAAAGTTTGCATGATAACTTTTTCTATGAACTCCAACCTATGCAGTCAACTTAGAATACTGAAAGTATGCAACCGACAGCTTAGAATCCTGAAAGTATGCAACAGTAATCGACTTACCAAAAAGGTGGGGAAATTTCCATATACATTTTACATTATTGTGTAGTAGTTCATTCTTTATAGTCCTTTTCAAATTTAAAATTCTGTTGCTATCTCATGTATGCAACAAATTATCCCTGTAGGTATGCAACATTAAAGTTGCCTTAAAACAAAATCCAACACTCTCTTGAATAATTAATTATTTTTCCAAATTGCTAATCCAAAGACAAAATAATAATAAATTCCTTTGATGTTCTTTTAACTTTGTTTATATTTTTAAATTTATTCTTACAACTTTAACTCTCTTCTTGACTCTATTATTTTCCAATCGAAATTTTTAAAATTCTATTTCTCTGCAGAAATAACAATAAGTTTGCTCTTGCAAAAACTTTATTTGAGAACATCTGTCCAATTTTTTTTCTGTCCCAATTTTATTTTCCTTTTGTTTTTCTGTTTTGATGGCACTACTTGTTTTATATTTGAAAACTTTTTCGGGTTTTCATTTCTATGGGATGTTCTTTTTGTCGTTTTTGTGGTTATTTTTCTTTTTTTGTAGATATATTTGATGTGGTGTTTTTTTAACAGTTTGCCATCTAACCACAAAACAAAATGGAGGCGAGAATAAAACTGACAACTGTGCTGTTCAGTTTGATTCGTCTTTATTAGATTTCTAAACTTTGGACAATCAAACTGTGTCGATATTTCCACAAAGTAGACAAAGATGTAAGGCATTTGTTTGTTGAAAATATGATAAAGAATGTTTGAACAAAGTTTTATATGGATTTTTAATGCCTAGTTAAGATAGGATTTTGAGGTTTTGACGGCAGGAGATCAAGAAGTCTAGTGTAGTGACTTTATGCCTTATGTTTTAAAATGCCTTAAAGTATGCAATATTAATGTATGCTAATCAGAACTAAGAATTTGTTCATACTATGTCGATATTTCTACAAAGTAGGTAAGCATGTAGGTTAGGTAAGAGTGACAGTCCTTTACAGACTCACTATGACAATTTTAGGGCCATTGTGATACCACAATGGCGACAGACCAAGGCTTCTGGCGGGAATCGAACTCACGACCCCTGCACTGGTAATCCAAGCACGCTACAAACTCGGCTACCGGGGCGCCCTAGGCAAGGATGTAAGGCATTTGTTTGTTGAAAATATGATAAAGAATTTTTGAACAGAGTTTGAATGTTTAATGCCTAGTTTAGATAGGATTTGTCAAGTATAGTGACATTATGTATTTTGTTAAAATCCTTAAAGTATGCAATATTAATGTATATTAAAGATAATTTAATCAATCAGAACTAAGAATTTGTTCAAATATTGTTTTTATACCCACCATCATAGGATGGAAGGTATACTAACATAGAAATTCCATTTGTTACTCTACGAAATATTGATCTGAGACCTAGGTTAGTTTAGGTTGAAAAGATTGTGCAGATGTTAATCCGCCCCATGCCACTATAGACATACACCTAAGCCAGCAATTCGCTTGTTGTGCGCTCTAAAAACTAAAAAGTAACCTAGAAAAAGAAAATTTTAAATTAGGTATTCCGTGCTACTTACAAAATCCTTAATTATTTTTCATACCACTCCCCTAAGTTGCTTCATGTCAGGTATTGTGTTCCCGCCTAAGTACCGGTGTCTGTTAGCCGCGAAAGCCGAGCAATGGCTTACCATACACATGCCCTACACATGCTAACACTTGCTGCACCAATTTTGCATAAAAGAGCTCGTAGTCCTATGTGCACCGTTATGACACCAAAAGCTATTGTGACCTCCTTCTTACTTCCTTTCAGTAATAGTCTCTGACAATCCGGATCACTCCAAAGGATTTTCGCCGTCCTACCGACTGTTTTGCTGTTCCAGAGACATGTGCGTTTGCCGCTCGTGCTCTAAAATCGGACTGCGTTGACCTTAAAGGCTTCAGGTTAACCAAGTTTATCGAAGGCAGTTCTCTGGCCCACTGCCAAATTGTCTGTCATTTCATTCCACCTTAATCCGTTATGACCCCGCATCCAAACGATGCGGATTGTGGCATCCTCAGAGAAGGCGTTAATTTCCTTCTTACACTCCAAGAAGGCGGATTGTTCCATCCTCAAAGAAGGCGTTAATCTCCTTCTTACACTCCAAGACTGTTACACTCCAAGACTTCTTACACTCCAAGACTTCTTACACTTCAAGACTGTTTGAATACTAGATTAGTACACCCCCGCTGGGGTCATTCCGTTGGTAACACCATGAAATATTGATTTTAGACCCCATAAAGTATATATACTCTTGATCGTCTCGCCATTCTGAGGCGATCTAGCCATGTCCGTCCGCCTGTCGAAATCACGATAGCGGTCGGACGCTACTTAATACTGATGTAGGTCGTTGGGGATTGCAAATGGGCCATATCGGTTCAGAGTTAGATATAGCTCCCATATAAACCGACCTCCCGATTTGACTTCTTGAGCTCCTGGAAGCCGCAATTTTTATCCGATTTGGCTGAAATTTAGCATGCAGTGTTCTGATAAAACTTCAAACAACGGTTCCCAGTACGGTCTGTAATCTGATATAGCTTCCATATAAACCGATCTCCCGGTTTGACTTCTTTAGACCTTACAAGCCGCAATTTTTTTCCGATTGGCTGAAATTTTGCATTTAGTGTTCTGCTATGACTTTCAACAACTGTGTTAAGTACGATCTAAAACGGTCTATAACCTGATATAGCTCTCATATACACCGATCTCCAGATATAACTTCTTCAGCCTTTACAAGCCGCAAGTTATGTCGATTTGGCTGAAATTTTGCATGCGGTGTTACTTAACGTCCTCAAGAAGCTTAAATTTGTGGCTAATTTGGCGGAAGTTTTATACGTAAAGTGCACAAGTGCCCTTCAACTAAGTTCATGTGTGTATATTTTTAGCAATATCCATGGTGTTGGGTTCGCAAGATGCGGTTCCGTGTCGCCGACACCTCTTTGGGGAGAAGGAGTTGTCGCGTTGCGACACGCCATTCAGACTCAGCTATAAGAAGGAGGCCCATAATCATTGAGTTTAAAACATCACTCATTGCTATATGAGAAGTTTGCCCCCCATCCTAATTGGAATGTTCATGGGCATACCCCATCAAACTATCGTTTTTTTTTGCATTAAATATGGCTGCATTTAACTCCAGTTGTAACAGTTTTGCCTGTTAACGTATCTTTTTAGCCAGAAAAGAATCTCATCGCTGAATAGATCGTAACAAATGATGGAAATTTGTCACAGAGAACGAATTTTGTTAATAAGTTCAATGATTGGCAGTTGTTGCTTGTTTGTAAGTTTCTCTGTGATGAAATGGCAGAGTACACTGAACACTTTTCACTTTCACAGATTACATTTGGAGAGCTTCACCGCTCAACAGATTGTATTAAACGATAGAAATTTGTCACAGAGAATGAATTTTGCTAATAAGTTCAATGGTTGGCTGTCGTTACTTGTTTGTGGATTTCTCTATGATGAAATGGCAGACCATACTGAACACTTTTCACTTTCATAGATGACGTTGGGAGAACATCATCGCTAAACAGATAAAGACAAACGATGGGCATTTATCACAAAGCACGAATTTTGATAATACATTTTAACGATTTGCAGTCGTTGCTCGTTTGTATGTTTCTCTTTGATGAAATGGCGGAGTATACTGAATTCTTTTCAATTTCTCAAATACAATTTGTCACCACTGCTGCTATCCCGAAAATGTTAACTCTCAAAATATCACCCGTTGGATACAACTCCATTATAAACCTATCCTCCGTTTGGCCTTCTTAAGACCTGAATGACCTTAAGTTAGGTTAGGTTAGGTTTTAGTGACAGTCTAAACGATTAGTAAGTTCAAGAGAAGCCAGTGCGCGTTGGAATATTCACATCTACTAGTTCAGATAAATTCTCTTTTCTTTTTGTTGCCAGTTAAGGACTAGCGCACATCAGATGTTCTACGGTTTCCACTTTCTCGACGTCCTCACAGTTTCTGCAGAAAATGTTACCTTAGCTATCATCAAGTTTTCCAACCAGATAATGACCTGTCATAAGGGACACGATGAGTGAGACATTTGTTCCAGCCAACGATAGCAAAGTCTTCTTGGGCCTAATTTTGGTAATGATTGGGTACGAAATGCGAATTTCACCAAGATTACAAAAAAAAAAACAATGACGAACAAACGCCATATGCGGAGGGACGGACATGGCTTGGCCGCATCAGCAGCAATTTCTGAGTCCAACTAGACATTTTATCACATACACAGTTGTAATGCCGGATACAGTTTGCGTTCCTAAAATAAATTCTATAGAAATGTGTACTTTGTTCACCTAGGACCTAAAATACTCAACTGGATTCTTTAGTATGTACTAAACCTACTTTGGACGTCCTGCCGGCCTGGGTTATCGTTAACCGATCGACATAATGTTTCGTACTTTGCTTATTCAGTTCAAAAGGAAAAAAGGATGGTCAGCGTTTCTTTTTATCGAAAAATATTTTTTCTTCATAGCATGGGACGGTCTATACCACATACAGAATTGAGTTGTTTAGAAAATTCTACTAAAGAGAATGAATTTTGTTAAAAAGTTCAATGATGGCAGTCGTTGTTTGTCGTTGAGTTTCTCTATGACGAAATGGCAGAGTATACTGAATACTTTTCACTTTCAAAGATGGCGATTGAAGAGCTTTATCGAGAGCATTTATCAAAAAGCACGAATTTTGATAATGAATTTTAACGATTTGCTGTCGTTGCTCGTTTGTATGTTTCTCCCGATGAAATGGCAGAGTATACTGAACTCTTTCCACTTTCGCAGTTGACGTTTGGTTACAATTCTCCAGGATTGCTGCTTTCGCGAACATTTAAATCGTAAAACATTATCCTGGAATTGCAGGGTAAACCTTTCCTCCTATTAGCCTTCTTAAGCCCTGAAAGGCCTTAAGTAAGGTTAGTTTATGTTTTAGTGACAGTCTAAATCAAAGCAATATCATGAGAGGCCAGATCGCTTTAGAATGTTCACATCCAATTGTTCAGACAAGTCCTCAAAGAAATTAGAACCCAAAGTGGAACTTCTTTTTGTTGCCAGTTTAGGACTAGCACACATCCGATGTTCTATGGCAGAAATCGTTACTTGCAACCTTTAGTCTATCAGCATGTTTTCCAATCAGACCCGTCCAGACCTTTCCAATCAACGACCTGTCACGAGCTAATACGATGAGTGAGACATTTGTTATAGCTAACGATAGCAAACACTTCTTGGGTCTAATTTTCGTGGTGATTGGGTACCAAACGTTACTTCCACCTTGATTTCCAAAAAATTCAGACGAACAAACAGAACAGATAGAATTTGTTTATTTAGATCAAAAGGAAAATAGTAGTTATTAAAAAAAAATAAATTAAAAAAATATGATGAAATGGCGGAGTATATTGAATACTTTTCACTTTCACAGATGACATTTGGAGAGCTTCATTGCTGAACAAATCATAGCGAACGATGGACATTAATCATAAAGCACGAATTTTGATAATAAGTTTTAACAGAAGGAATATGAGGACTGGCGGACGGACGGACGGATATGGCTAAGCCAAATCAGCAGGAATTTCTGAGTTCAACTATACATTTTACACAGCCACAGTTGTGGTGCTGGGTCTTTTTAGAATTTCTACTAAGGGGGAAAATTGTTTTAGAATCCATCTAAGTTTAGGCATAGTCAAAATTGTTTGCCTTTGCTTGTTTGGATTAATGATGTGTCTAGCTTGGTTTACCTTTAAGCCTGGTTATTTATCTTAAAGCTACCTTAAATGTTAGATCTACAAACCTTTTGTAATCCTTTATCCAATTCTAGGTATGGGATGCTGCTAAAACTCCTTTTTGGTTTTGGTTAAACACTTCATACAAGTCACTAAACAGTTTTAGTGGCCAAAATTTCAAATTCACTTTTCACCAAATCCAAGAAAACTATCTCAGTGGTTCTGTATACAAATTCCAAGCACTAGATATATAATTTCTCTATGTTGGTTTCGACTTTGTTTTCTCTTCTTAGGTTTTTCTCTTCTTCGTATTTAAAAATTTGGGTTTCAATATGCTTTTAACAATGCCATAAATTGAAAATTTCTTACAACCACTTAATGGGTTTTGATTAAAAATTTCATTTGGATTTTCCAACACTAAGAAACACGCACTCACGCACACAAATGCACTTACATTGGGCTTTTCAATTGGTTATGGCTAAGCAAGTAATGGGGGTGTATTTTCTAAAAAAAATATTTCTTAATTTTTCTTTCTTAAGGAGATTTTTAATTTCAATATTTTTCGCTTTGAGAAAAAAATTTTCTTGTTTTCGTGGTGTTTTTCGATTTTGTTGGTTTTCTTTCAAGATTCAATTACTTTGGCCACTCAAAACATTTTAATGGGATTTTTTGAGAGGAAAACACTTTACAGTAGTTTACAAAAGTATTCGGATTGAGATACAAATTTAAAATTTTCGTTTCGTTTTTCGTTTCGATTGAAGATAATTCCAATTCTAAAATCGAATTTCTCTAGTTTCTGTTTGACTTGTTATGGGGTTTTGTTGTGTTTATTTATCTTCACCAAAAGGCGATTTTTACCAAACACTTTCAAATCAGATATGAGACCATAGGTTGCGGGGGGAATGGAACCACAGTCCTTTTTTTACCATGGCATAATGGTCTATCTTTGTTGTCTGTCCTGTGACGATGTATTTCTATGTGGCTGCCACGCTATGTATATGCCGCCGTATAGACAGACATCAGAGTCCTACTCCTCCTCCTCCTGCTCTTCCCGTTGTTACACGAACGTTGTGTATACGCGCGTTAGACGAAAGCGATGCCTGTGCCGCCACACATAAAAAATATTCTACACCGTAGTAGACTATGGGGTTGTTTTGAATGTTCGCAGACGAATGAATTCCCTTTGATGCTGCTGCTGGATACTAGACACATTCACAATAATTTGAATTTTTAAGGTATTTTCTTTCATACAAATCAATGACTTTTGCTTTTAAAGGCTTTTTCTTTCCTGTTATATTTTGTATTTTATTTCTTTTGGCTTTGTAAGATTCTTTTTTGTATTGCGTTGCCATTCATTAATTCCAGCATTTGCATTTCAAACCGAATATCCACACATTTCATAGAACAAACCGCGTTACGTTCACTCTATGTGCGCTTATTACAACCGTACCCGGACAATAACGAAACAAAACTGATTAACCAAACAGCCAGCGTATCCGATGGATTCAAATGCATGCAGGCAGGCAGGCAGGCCTCAGAATATGGCGGCGAATTCACTGCTGCTCTCTACGCCTTAATATGTAATATTTGGGGTGCATAAACTCCATGCACACAACCAAACTCCCCTCTTTACTCACACTCTCTCTCTCTCTCTCATAGTCATGCTCTCCATATAACGAAGTTTTAACGGCGAATACTAACAGAAGAACTTCGTTTGTGTTCCCTGCTCCATACAAAATGTGCGTGAGAGTTGGATGCTTGTAATGTTGACCCCCCCAATAAGGAGAGTGAGAGAGAAAAAGTTCGTTATAGTCATTTATTATCTTGCGCGGAGAGGCATAACAAATGTAAAGAGCCAAGCAAAATAAAAACATATGAAACTGCTAGAATTTCCAAACATAACATTCAGCTTGAATTTGCCGCAAAAATACCAAATGCCGACCACAGCTGATTTTTGTTTTGATGCCAAACACATGTGGATGGTAAAATCAAGTATCTGAACTTGTTTTTACTCATAGATACCATCCAACTGGGTGATTAAAAATGCTTATCTCAAAGATTCTTTTATAGAAAAGCATCTTTTAATAAAGGTAATCTAAAGAAAGATAAAAACAAAAGATAAAACAAATTTTGGGTGGAAATTAAGAAAAAAAAAAATCAAATTAATATAAAAATAAAAATACATAAAAATTTACCAAAAATTTCTTAGAAAAAAAGTTTTTAAAGAAATAAAATTGTGAAAAATTTTTGCTAAAAGTAAATATGTAAAAAAATTTTTTCTTTGTAATAAAATTTTCATTAATTATCCCAAAAATAAAATTTTTGATAAAAATTCCTTAAAAATACTATTAATATAAAATGTTGACAAAACGCCTAGAGACGAAACCTATTGCAATTGTAAAAAAATCGGTTAAAAATGTGAAAATAACTTCCATATATATGTTCGTCCGATTTGCTATTATAATGCAATAAAATTATCATTTGTTAACTGGTTCAGATTTAGATATAGCTCTTATCTATATATTGCTCGATTTTCACTGCAATCGTCTCAAAATTTTGCACAACGCTTTCCTCGACGACTTTCATACCGAAAGCAGGAAAACCCTACCACACGAAGGCGAAATATTTTCGTCCTATTAGTCTGTCATCCTTTATGCTAAAGACTCTTGAGAAGTTGATAGAAACATATCTTAGGGTAAAGATCCCCAGAGATCGCCTGTCGCGGCAACAGCATACATATGGTAAAGAAAAATCCACTGAAACAGCCCTTCACGACCTAGTCGGCTACATAGAGGGTTCTCTCGCTGTCAAGGAATATACAATGGTAGCATTTCTTGACATTGAAAGTGCTTCCAATAATGAAAACCCGACGTCAATCATGAAGGAGTTGGAGTTTCTAGGCTTCAACTCTACCGTAAGAAAGTTTACTAATAACTTAATTACTAAAAGGTTTATTGAGATCTGTTTTAGACTGCCTGACCATAATATGGTCCTGCAGGCGGAAATCCATCTTTACCGAGAGTAAAATTGCCATAAGGGCAATAACAACCAGGACGGTAAGGTCACGCATCGTTGGTTGCCGGGCCATAACGGAGTAAGGGGAAATGAAAAAGGAGACGATTTGGCAGTGAAGGTCAAGGAACTGCCGTCAATAAACTTGATTAACCCGAAGTCTTTCGGGTTGACGGTCGGTTGGACGGCGAAAATCCTATGAGGAGATCCAGATCTTGAGAAGATCAGTATAGCTTCCGGTATCGTAAAGGGACACATAGAACAACGAGCTCACTTATGCAAAATCGATAGCATGTGTAGTGCATGCGGCGAAGATATTGAGAGCGCACAACAAGCCGATTACTGGCTTAGGTGTACGTCCATAGTGGCATGGGGCAGATTAATATCCGCACCCTATTTTCAACCTAACCTAACCTAATGGAAATATAATTTTGACAAAATTTCCTTTGGCAATGAAATTTTGACAAAATTTCCTATAAAAATGAATTTTGACAAAATTTCCTATAAAAATTAAATTTTGACAAAATTTCCTATAGAAATGAAATTTTTGACAAAATTTCCTATAGAAAGGGAATTTTGACAAAATTGTATAGAAAGGGAATGTTGACAAAATTTCCTATAGAAAGGGAATGTTGACAAAATTTCCTATAGAAAGGGAATTTTGACAAAATTTCCTATAGAAAGGGAATTTTGACAAAATTTTCTATAGAAAGGAAATTTCGACAAAATTTCCAATAGAAAGGAAATTTTGACAAAATTTCCTATAGAAAAGGAATTTTGACAAAATTTCCTATAGAAAGGGAATTTCGACAAAATTTCCTATAGAAATGAAATTTTGACAAAATTTCTTATAGAAATGAAATTTTGACAAAATTTCCTATAGAAATGAAATTTTGACAAAATTTCCTATAGAAATGAAATTTTGACAAAATTTCCTATAGAAAGGAAATTTTGACAAAATTTTCTATAGAAAGGAAATTTCGACAAAATTTCCTATAGAAAGGAAATTTCGACAAAATTTCCTACAGAAATGAAATTTCGACAAAATTTCCTACAGAAATGAAATTTTGACAAAATTTCCTATAGAAATGAAATTTTGACAAAATTTCCTATAGAAATGAAATTTTGACAAAATTTCCTATAGAAATGAAATTTTGACAAAATTTCCTATAGAAATGAAATTTTGACAAAATTTCCTATAGAAATGAAATTTTGACAAAATTTCCTATAGAAATGAAATTTTTGACAAAATTTCCTATAGAAATGAAATTTTTGACAAAATTTCCTATAGAAATGAAATTTTGTCAAAATTTGCTATAGAAAGGGAATTTTGACAAAATTTCCTATAGAAAGGGAATTTTGACAAAATTTCCTATAGAAATGAAATTTTGACAAAATTTCCTATAGAAATGAAATTTTGACAAAATTTCCTATAGAAATGAAATTTTGACAAAATTTCCTATAGAAATGAAATTTTGACAAAATTTCGTATAGAAATGAAATTTTGACAAAATTTCCTATAGAAATGAAATTTTGACAAAATTTCCTATAGAAATGAAATTTTGACAAAATTTCCTATAGAAATGAAATTTTGACAAAATTTCCCATAGAAATGAAATTTTGACAAAATTTCCTATAGAAACGAAATTTTGACAAGATTTCCCATAGAAAGGGAATTTTGACAAAATTTCCTATAGAAAGGGAATTTTGACAAAATTTCCTATAGAAAGGGAATTTTGACAAAATTTCCTATAGAAATGAAATTTTGACAAAATTTCCTATAGAAATGAAATTTTGACAAAATTTCCTATAGAAATGAAATTTTGACAAAATTTCCTATAGAAATGAAATTTTGACAAAATTTCCTATAGAAATGAAATTTTGATAAAATTTCCTATAGAAATGAAATTTTGACAAAATTTCCTATAGAAATGAAATTTTGACAAAATTTCCTATAGAAAGGGAATTTTGACAAAATTTCCTATAGAAAGGAAATTTTGACAAAATTTCCTATAGAAAGGAAATTTTAACAAAATTTCCTATAGAAATGAAATTTCTGTAGGAAATTTCCAATCTATTTTTCCTATTTATAGTAAAATAGCGCTTTCTTAAATAGGCGGAACCATTCAAATTTTATTTCAATGCCTATTAATTTAACCATGTCTATACTAAACTAGGTGTTAGAGCAATTAACTCAATGACAGTTTCATTTAAGAAAATTTACATATCTTTATAAGAAGAGCTCTATGAATCTCTTTTTTTTTCTCCCCATTTACAAGTTTATTAACATATTTATTGAGTTGATGCGGTGAAATATTAACAGTAAATAAATTTCGCTTCGACCGAACAGACGGGCCAATTAACAATTCACCCCAATGATCTTTCGCTTTTCTAACCAAGATACCAAAAAGGAAAAATGGGAAATTTTATCGTAAATTGATTATGACAAATTTATAAACAAATTACTGTCATTTCAGGTGTTTAAAGAAAATATTTCTTCTCCATAGAATTTTGTGCATTTTCAATGTGTTGCGGTCTGTCTCGTTTTCGGGGTTTGAAAATAAACGGCAGCTGGCAGCAGGTTTCTTGGTTTTCAGTTCGTTTTTTTTGTTGTTGGTCTTTTTTGCCGTTGGTTTGAAGTCCACGATGGCATTTATTTCGTTTTTTAATTGCCCTCACAGTTGGTGTTCCATGGTGAGGGGTCCAAAAGTAGTTTACATGTGAAACGTTTTTTGGTTAATGTTTTCATTAGTGGTCATTGATTTGTAGCGAGGGAATTATTTCATTTGTTACCCTGTTTAGCCGTAGGGCGGCAGAAGTTATATGATCTACTGATGGGGGCACTGGTGGCCCCAATCATTGAAATCTGTATGACATGGCATCTTTTTTTTTGTTGTTTTGGTTTTTTTCTCTCTCATTCAAATGAAATTGAAATTTTTGATTTTTATGTTGATTGAGGATAGTTGAAAACCTTTATTATTGAGTTTGCCATTGTTATATTACTGCTGGGGGTATATCAAATAAAATTGAGTTTCAAATCACCGCCGAATTTCAATACATTTTGAATAGGTATGTGTGTACAAAAAAATATGTTTAAAGACTATCGAGAAACTATGCAGTTTGACACATATTCTCGGTGATACAGCATAGTTTATAGTTTTTCATATATCACAGATGACATTTTCACATCATATAGCCCGGTGTTCGAAAATCTTTCGAAACTTGTTTTATTACTTTTTTTTTTATTTTGTATTTGTGCCTCTCCATGTTGGGCATTCATTTTGGTACCCCCCATGGTTTTAACCACCTATCAATGACAAAAATGAGAATTTCACCTATTTGAGCTGAGTTATAATGAATTAGAGACGCCATTTTTCAATATAAAACTGTTAATATGGACAAATTAGTATTAATCTTTTATAAAACAGCTGCATGACTAATAAGTTGATCTTCACTAAATGGCTTTGTCTAGAATTTCGAAACTTGGTACATATGCAGGTCTTAGTGGCTAAAAATGACATAGACAGTCAGTTTAATTTGGTTCTACAACTTTAAAGAAAATCGGGGAATCAATAAACTTAGGGTTGCCATATTTATCATATTATAATCTGCTGTCCCTTTAAAACCAGTAGGCGGTATTGGCAGTTTGGCCAATTATGATATGGCCTAGCGATCACACGCAGAGCTCCGCATGGAGCTCAATCCGACTTCACTATGTATTTAAGAAAACCTTTCGCAAATACTTTGGCAAGATCACAGATCGATGATCGTAGACGAAGCAGCTCGCAAAAACCCCTTCCGCCCCATAGGTGAACGAAGCAAGTGCTTCACAGCGAAAATTGTAGTGCATGTGCCAACTTTATTTGTTCTATGTTTTGGGGGGACTTTTCTTTTTTAAAATTAAAAAAAAAAATGATTGATACTTCCTACTGTATGCATTCAATATTTTAGGAGTTTTTTGTTTCAAATAGCAGATTTTGTTAGCTTAAATAGCAGAGCGAAGTGTTTGTTCAACAACATCCTTAATTTTGCTGTTTTAGCAAACTTTTTTGCTGTTTTGAATAGCTTATTTCGCTAAGTCTAAGTTTAGGCGCCAGTCTGCAATTAGACTCATTCAGACATATTAATCCATTGTGATACTACAGGAACCGTGGAACAAGCTAGACTTTTAATAGTTCCTACACTTTAAACCGCAAGATCGCTCTCCGCTGGAAAGGATTTTGTACTCCTACGACTTCACATGATTATATCAATAGTAATATAACTTTTTTCTTTTTTTTTCAGGTAAGTGATTTGTTTTCTATCGTATATGTATGGTATGTACTCAAAACCAAATTTTTTTATGTCAAAAATAATAGAAACTCATTGTCGTTGTAATCGTGTTTTGGATAATTTATAATTTTATATATACCCTACGGGAAATGGGACAGGTCCCAAACCTGTCAGGGATAGTTCCCAAACCTGTCACGGGATAGGTCCCAAACCTGTCACGGGATAGGTCATCTGGTGATAGTGCCCGGTCCCAGTTCTAGTCCCCTTACATGGAAAAAGCCTATCACTTTTATAAGGGTTTGTCGCTAGAGGTGACGAATTCGCACCGTAGGATGGGTCCTGGGACAGTTCGAAAAGGATTTTTTTCTAAATTTGTTATTTTCAATAAAAACATTTTATTTCTTATAAAAATTGTATCAAAATTTTATTTCTATAGAAAATTTTGTCAAAATTTTATTTCTATAGAAAATTTTGTCAAAATTTTATTTCTATAGAAAATTTTGCCAAAATTTTATTTCTATAGAAAATTTTGTCAAAATTTTATTTCTATAGAAAATTTTGTCAAAATTTTATTTCTATAGAAAATTTTGTCAAAATTTTATTTCTATAGAAAATTTTGTCAAAATTTTATTTCTATAGAAAATTTTGTCAAAATTTTATTTCTATAGAAAATTTTGTCAAAATTTTATTTCTATAGAAAATTTTGTCAAAATTTTATTTCTATAGAAAATTTTGTCAAAATTTTATTTCTATAGAAAATTTTGTCAAAATTTTATTTCTATAGGAAATTTTGTCAAAATTTCATTTCTATAGGAAATTTTGTCAAAATTTCATTTCTATAGGAAATTTTGTAAAAATTTCATTTCTATAGGAAATTTTGTCAAAATTTCATTTCTATAGGAAATTTTTGTCAAAATTTCATTTCTATAGGAAATTTTTGTCAAAATTTTATTTCTATAGAAAATTTTGTCAAAATTTTATTTCTATAGAAAATTTTGTCAAAATTTTATTTCTATAGAAAATTTTGTCAAAATTTTATTTCTATAGAAAATTTTGTCAAAATTTTATTTCTATAGAAAATTTTGTCAAAATTTTATTTCTATAGGAAATTTTGTTAAAATTTCATTTCTATAGGAAATTTTGTCAAAATTTCATTTCTATAGGAAATTTTGTCAAAATTTCATTTCTATAAGAAATTTTGTCAAAATTTCATTTCTATAAGAAATTTTGTCAAAATTTCATTTCTATAAGAAATTTTGTCAAAATTTCATTTCTATAAGAAATTTTGTCAAAATTTCATTTCTATAAGAAATTTTGTCAAAATTTCATTTCTATAAGAAATTTTGTCAAAATTGTATTTCTATAGAAAGAGCGAGTTGGTAGCGTGCTTGGATTACCAGTGCAGGGGTCGTGGCTTCGATTCCCGCCAGAAGCCTTGGTCAGTCGCTACTGTGGTATCACAATGGACTTAAAATTGAGTCTGTAAAGGACTGCCATTCTTACCTAACCTATTTCTATAGAAAATTTTGTCAAAATTTTATTTCTATAGAAAATTTTTGTCAAAATTTTATTTGAAACATTTTTATTTATTTATTTGAAAACTAGCCGAACTGGGCCCGCTCCGCAGCGCCTTCTTTAACGCTCTCATACCTTTATAATATTCCCCATATTCCAATAATCGATATGAAAGTCCTGTTTTGGCAGAGTTTTAATATGGGCACATTTCGACCCGAATGTGGATATCGTTACGTGTCATTGAAGCGCAGAGGTAAGCCAGTCCTCTAATGATGCTAAAAGCGTGGGTTCAAATCCTGGCGAGACCATTGGAAAAAAAATTTTTATCCCCTCCTGATATTGGCGACATTTGTGAGGTACTATACCATGCATAAAAGTCATGTAAAAACTTCTCCCCATAGAGGTGTCGCAATGCGGGACGCCGTTGGGGCTCTTCTATAAAAAGGAGGTCCTTTATAATTGAGTTTATAATTGAATTGGACAGCACTTATTGATATGTTAGATGTTTGCCCTGTTCTTTAATGAAATGTTCATGGGCAAATTTTTGCTATATTCCCTTATACCTTTCTTTGGATCCTATTTTGTAGCGGGTAAATATGTCCTGTTTGGGGTGTATATTGGGAGTGAGGTGGCCACCCAGACACTTGGGCCTTCAAATAAATGTAAGCTTCGTGCTTTACTCTCTCATACTTTTAATATGATCCCCATATTACCATAAGTCCTGTTTCATTTGAACCCTATATTGTTATATTGGGTTGCCCAAAAAGTAATTGCGGATTTTTTAAAAGAAAGTAAATGATTTTTTAATACAACTTAGAATGATCTTTAATCAAATATACTTTTTTTACACTTTTTTTCTAAAGCAAGCTAAAAGTAACAGCTGATAACTGACAGAAGAAAGACTGCAATTACAGAGTCACAAGCTGTGAAAAAATTTGTCAACGCCGACTATATGAAAAATCCGCAATTACTTTTTGGGCAACCCAATATTTGGTCTATATACCCATTTGACGAGGTGACGTGGGTGTGCTTTTTGGTGGTGTGAAATGGTACCTTAGACATTGCGTATTTGTCAAATTCGTGCTCTACTTCCAAATATTTTCATTTAAGCCCAAAATTGCATTGGTCGATAAATATGTACGGGATGGCAGCGTTTTGGGGGTGGGGCTAGGGCTGAAACTTTGCCCTAAAAAAGTATCAAATTCGTTCTACTACGTTCTACGTTCTCCACGTTTCGTTTGGGCCCCATATTGATATGTTCTGAAAATAATTACAGTTTAGGGGGTGCTTTAGATCTTACCCACAAACACTTGGCCCCAAAACTGTATTTCTTTCTAATCTCAAATACCTTTGATTTGAGTCCCATAGTGTCATGATGAGTCAAATAACCCATTTCAGGTTAGTTAAGCGCCATCTAGATGCCTGAACACTAATTTTAATTCCATTTTCCTAATTTACTCCCAAATTGCTATAATTGGGTCCCATATATTCTTGGCTAATATTCCCATTTGGGGGGTTATTGGGGTTTGGCAAAACCACCTATTACATGGACTTAATTCTTTGCCATATTCGTTATCTTCTCCTGAATACCTTTCATTCGAGTCCCATATTGATATGTACGCCCAATATGTCTGTTTGGGACAGTTTTGGGTTTGGGGTGAACCCTCGAACCCAATTTTTAATACCAATTCCCATACCTTTCATTTGATACCGATATTGTCCCTATCTTTTTTGAATTTGGGTGCTGTATTTTGGGGTAACGGGGAGGGTCCGCCCCCTTCCAATATCAATGAATTATGCAGCCTAATGCTGCTTCCTGACCATATTCGTTATCTACTTCCGAATACTTTTCATTTGAGTACCATATTGTCATGATCGTCCAATAAGCCTATTTTAGAAGGTTTTTTGAGTCGGGGCGGCCCCCAGTTACTTGGACCCAACCTTCACAATCTGTTACATTTTTTTTTTTTTTTTTACCCACAACCGAAGGATGGGGGTATATTCATTTTGTCATTCCGTTTGCAACACATCGAAATATCTATTGTATTTCCGACCCTATAAAGTATATATATTCTTGATCAGCGTAAAAATCTAAGACGACCTAGACATGTCCGTCCGTCTATCTGTTGAAATCACGCATCAGATATTGAGCTGAAATTTTGCACAGATTCTTTTTTTTATCCATAGGCAGGTTAAGTTCGAAGATGGGCAATATCGGACTATATCTTCATATAGTCCCCATATAGACCGATCCGCCGATTTAGGGACTTAGGCCCATAAAAGGCACATTTATTGTCCGATTTTGCTGAAATTTGGGACAGTGAGTTGTGTTAGGCCCTTTGACATCCTTTGTTAATTTGGTCCAGATCTGTTCTGATTTGGATATAGCTGCCATATAGACCGATCTGTCGATTTAGGGTCTTAGGCCCATAACAGCCACATTTATTATCCGAATTTGCTGAAATTTGGGACAGTGAGTTGTGTTAGGATCTTCGTCATCCTTCGTCAATTTGGCTGAGATCGGTTCAGATTTGGATATTAGCTGCCATATAGACCGATCTGTCGATTTAGGGTCTTAGGCCCATAACAGCCACATTTATTGTCCGATTTTGCTGAAATTTGCGACAGTGAGTTGTGTTAGGCCCTTTGACATCCTTCGTTAATTTGGTCCAGATCTGTCCTGATTTGGATATAGCTGCCATATAGACCGATCCTCCGATTAAGGGTCTTAGGCCCATAAAAGCCACCTTTATTATCCGATTTTGCTGAAATTTGGGACAGTGAGTTGTGTTAGGCCCTTTAACATCCTTCGTTAATTTGGTCCAGATCTGTCCTGATTTGGATATAGCTGCCATATAGACCGATCCTCTGATTTAGGGTCTTGGGCCCATAACAGCCACATTTATTATCCGATTTTGCTGAAATTGGGGACAGTGAGTTGTGTTAGGCTCTTGGACATCCTTCGTTAATTTGGCTCACATCGGTTCAGATTTGGATATAGCTGCCATATAGACCGACCCTCCGATTAAGGGGTCTTAGGCCCACAAAAGCCACATTTATTATCCGATTTTGCTGAAATTTGGGACAGTGAATTGTGTTAGGCCCTTTAATATCCCTCATCGATTTGGTGCTGATCGGTCCAGTTTTGAATATAGCTGCCATATAGACCGATCTCTTGATTTCAGGTTTTGGGCCCATAAAAGGCGCATTTATTTTCCGATGTTGCTGAAATTTGGGACAGTGAGTTAAGTTAAGCCCCTGGACATAATTCTGCAATATGGCACAGATCGGTTAAGATTTGGATATAGCTGCCATACAGACCGATCTCTATATTGAAGGTTTTGGGCCCATAAAAGGTGCATTTATTGTCCGATGTCGCCGAAATTCAGGACAGTGAGTTTGGTTAAGCCCTTCGAATTCCTTCTGCAATATGGCCCAGATCAGTCCAGATTTGGATATAGACCGATATCTCGATTTAAAGTTTTGGCCCCATATAAGGCGCATTTATAATCCGATTTCACTGAAACTTGACACAGTGACTTATGTTAGGCTTTTCGCAATCTGTGTCGTATGTAGCTCAGATCGGCTTATTTTTGGATAAAGCTACTTAAAAGACCAATATTTTGTTATACATTATTGAACAATGACTTGTACTTATATGTATTTGGTCCAAATCGGAACATATTTTGATATAACTGCTATGGGACAAAAGGTATACAATTTTTATCATTTTGATGAAAGGTGGTTTACGTATATTCCCGAGGTGGTGGGTATCCAAAGTTCGGCCCGGTCGAACTTAACGCCTTTTTACTTGTTTTTCATGTTTTTGCCTGTTAGGTCCGTGCATTGGTATGTTGTATTTGAATCGTATTAATAGCGACAATCCATCTATGATACAATTACCACATTAACCACGCTCGACAACCCTGACTATAAGGTGTTCATTTCCCAATGCATGTATTTTTGTGTAATGACAGACATTCTTTCTGTGACAAATTACATCTCTTCCGTACTACACATGATTTTGTGCATCTGTTGGAAGTTGTATTGATGGCTTCGAACGCCAAGACAACGGCAATGGCTCTCACCGCTGCTCCGTGTGCCCAGGTTCGAATCCTGGCCGGGCTCCGCAGAATTTTTCATTTTTCAAGTTTTTGCCTGTTAGGGAGAAAATCATTAAAATTTACAAATTTTGTTTGTGAACATGTCAAGGTAATCGGTTAAGCCATTTTTGAGTCTAAACGAAATAAGCAAACAAATAATCACAAATTGATTTTTATACCCTGTACCCATAGGATGGGGGTATACTAATTTCGTCATTCCGTTTGTAACACTTCAAAATATGCGTGTAAGACCCCACAAAGCATATATATTTTTGATGGTCATGACATTTTAACTCGATCTAGCCATGTCCGCCCGTCTGTCTGTCGAAAGCACAGTTACTGTAGAAGGAATAACGCTAGGTGCCCGAAATGTTGCATAAATACTTCTTATTGGTGCAGGTCGATTGGGATTGTAAATAGGCCAAATCTGTCAATTTTTTTGTATAGCTGCCATACAAACCGATATCGAATCGTACCACAAATGAAAATTTGATTAAAGAGCTTGCGAAGCGGTGCCCGCCCCATCTAGGGCCTTCAAATAATATCTACTACTGCTACTTTATAGAGAAGTTCGACTGTACTTACTTAGCTCCTACCAAAGCCCTTATGTTTATTAAATTTTTCTTATCCATCATTGTGGGAAAATTGTCATTTGAATCAATAACTTTGAATTTTCTAAATGGCCATTGCGAGGTGTAATTATTTTAACATTAAATCAACATTGGAGCACATCTCTCCTGGTATTTTGCATTACTTCTTCCAACGCACTTACGGGTCTGTCAATTAGCACGATTTATTTCCATGTACGGAGTGAAGTTTTCGGGTACTCAGTCAGTCTGTCGAACACCCACTGCATAAGTAAACATTCAGGGAAAGGTGTGCAGCAAACTCGCATCATGACTCCACAAACTCAACCAAATCATGTATGGAAACGCACGGCGGCAATGTCAAGATGCGAGGAAAGATAGAAGCTCTTCATACATGCCATCCCAAAGAAGCATTCAAACATTGCCCAACCAACTAACGAATTGCACTTCCATGTTAAGTTAAAAGAATTACTTAACCAAAAATAAATAATAAACAAAAACCAAACACCATGCACCGCAACGACAACAAAGTAACAACAAGAACAACGCCACCAAGGAACTACAACAAATTTATAATTATAAATAAACAAATCTGCAACCGAAGTGCAGGAGGAGTTTGATTGTCAACACACATTTGAATTCAGGTGCCTCGTCAACGAAGGCAGCAGCAACTGACATCCCTAGAGGACTTTATGGAGAGGCAAAGAAGTTTTAGAAACACCTTTAAGAGACTGTGGTCCACAGTGTATAACACAAAAGTAGGTTCCCACGAAAATACAGTGGAACACATGGTCAAATATGAGACGAAATTTTGTAAAGAAATATTGACTGGAGCCCAGACAGACCAATCAAACCAAACGGCTCGCCATTGCGCTTTTAGGTTAGGATTAAGTGGCAGTCTGTCATCAGACTCACTTAGACGTTTTCCACCATTGTGATACCACAGGAACGGAAGATGCCTTCTAGTTCCTACCGTTGAACTATCCAGATCGCTTTAAAACTCCCAAAACAACTTGCAAGTGTTCACATCCGCCAAATCAGATAGGTTCTCAAAGAAATGAGAACCTAAATTGGAACTCCTTCCGACTGCCAGTGTGGGATAGAAGGGACAGAAGGTGTTCTATAGTCTTTTCTTCTTCGATGTCATCACAGCTTCTGCAAAAGTCGTTGCTGGCAACCTTCAGTCTGTCAGCATGTTTTCCGATTAGTCTGTGACCTGTCATGGCGGACACAATGACTGAGACGTCTGTTCTAGCCAGTGACAGCAAAGCGGTAAACCTCTTCAAGCCTAGATTAGGCCACATAGTATTGGAATGTCCACACATCCCCGTCTTTGTGACCATCTATCATTCGTTGTCTGGTACTAAAAACTTAGCCTTCATGTCGCTAGAGGCATATCCACTGATTCCAGTTACCCTGGACTGTGTAAGGTAGTTGCTAGTCTAGCAAGCTCGTCCGTTTTACAAAATGCAAATGGAAATTTTTCCCATGAACATTCTACTAAGAAACAGGGGCAAACTTCTCACATATCAAGGAGTGCAGTCCGATTCAAGTTTAAGCTCAAAGATAAGGGGCCTCCTTTTTATAGCCGAGTCCGAACGGCGTGCCGCAGTGCGAGACCGCTTTGGAGAGAAGTTTTACATGGCATAGTACCTCACAAATGTTGCCAGCATTAGGAGGGGAAAACCACCGCTGAACCTTTTTTCTGTTGGTCTCGCCAGGATTCGAACCTAGGCGTTGAACGTCATAGGCGGACATGCTAACCTCTGCGCTACGGTGTCCGCTTTACAATTTCCCGATTTTCCAATTTTGGTCGGCACCCAGAAAACAGGTGAATTTTGAAATGTTCATCCCTCTCGTTGAGAGATCTGCGACAGTCGAGGGCGGTTTTTGTGTTCAGAAATACGTTTTCCAGGGATTTAATGATTGTCTGGCTATCTGAGAAGATATTCTTGCCAATCGTCGTTATGACTCCAATACTTTTCATTTGATACCTATATTGTCCCGATCGGTCCACTTTCGATTTCGGGTTGTGTTTTTGGCATAAGGGGGAGGGTCCGTTCCCCTTCCAATACCGAAAAATTATATAACCTATGTTTCTTTTCAGACTAACCTATGCAATATGCGAAAATTTCGAGAAAATCGGTTCTGCCATTTTTCAGTCTATACGGAACAAACAAACCGAGTCCCATATGATTGACTAATGTGCCCATTTTGGGAGTTTTTGTCGGGGTGGGGTGACCCCCTATACTTCGACATGAATTTGTATGCCAGATTCGTTATCTACTCCCACACACTTTTCATTTCATACCCATATTGACCTTATCGGTCCACTTTTGATTTTGGGGTAACGGTGGAGGGTCCGCTCCCTTCCGATATCAATAAATTATAAAGTCTATTCCTACTTCCTGACCAAATTCGTAATCTACTCCCGAATACCTTTAATTTGAATCCAAAATTGTCATGATCGTCAAATAAACCTAGTTTTGGGGATGGGGCGCACCCCCCCCCCCCCCCTCCCCCCCAGGTACTTGGACCCAACTTTTATTATGAAATTCGTACTCTACTCTTGAATACCTTTAATTTGAATCCCATATTGTCCTGATCGGTTCACTTTTATTTTTGGGTAGTACTTTTGAGGTAAGGGGGAGGGTCCGTCCCCCTTCCGAAATCAAAAAATTATATAGCGTATGTTTCCTTCCAGACCAACCTACATAACGACGATTGGCATGAACGATTATCTTAGCGACTCCACCGCTTCCTTAATTGCTGAATACACACTGCAGTAGTCGTTTAACCTTTTCGATATGACCAGTTCTAGATCTTAAGAGTACACCCCAAGCCCATCTAGGTCATCTAGTTTGGAACCATTCGTATAGAAGCCTATGTAACTCCTTTTGCCAGGGATATCGTAGTTCCAATCGGTTCCATCAGGAGTAGAGGTACAGTACTTTTTATCAAACTGCGGCTCAGGTAGGGTGTAATCCACACGGCCTGGAACATGGGATATTGCATCAAGGATAACACAGTGTCCGTAGCCGCCATATGACCAAAGAGAAAACTCCCTTGCCCTCACGGCAGAGGTCCCAGCAACTTGTCTAGCCAGAGGCATTAGATATAGCATTAAATTCAGTGCATCAGATGGTGTCGTCCTCAGTGCGACTGTGATGCACAAACAAACCATCCTTTGGATTCGGTTGAGTATTGAACAGTAAGTGGACTTTTGAAGCGCCGTCCACCATACCACAACACCATATAGCATTTTAGGTCTTACAACTGCAGTATATACCCAATGCCTGGATTTGAACCCAATCGACCGGCGTCATAGGCGTACATGCTAATCTCTGCGCTACGGCGGCCTCCTATTGACGATTTGTTCTCCTTCGCTCAATATGCCGGAAGGTCGCCACAGTGTACCTCTTTTGTTGGAGAGTCTTTGCCGCGACATTTCGAATTACCTCGTAGAGGGTCTTTTCCCCAGGGCCTGCCTTTGCTGTTCTAAAATTATTTTTGTTGTTTTAGTCAGTCTTTTTAGTTTTGCAATTTAAACAAGTAAAAGCGTGCTAAGTTCGGCCGGGCCGAATCTTATATACCCTCCACCATGGATCGCATTTGTCGAGTTCTTTTCCCGGCATCTCTTCTTAGGCAAAAAAGCATATAAGAAAAGAGTTGCTCTGCTATTAAAACGATATCAAGATATGGTCCGGTTCGGACCACAATTAAATTATATGTTGGAGACCTGTGTAAAATTTCAGCCAATTCGTATAAGAATTGCGCCCATTGGGGCTCACGAAGTAAAATAGAGAGAACGATTTATATGGGATCTATATCGGGCTATAGACCGATTCAGACCATAATAAACACGTTTGTTGATGGTCATGAGGGGATCCGTCGTACAAAATTTCAGACATATCGGTAATAATAATTGCGACTTCTAGGGGTCAAGAAGTCAAGATCCCAGATCGGTTTATATGGCAGCTATATCAGGTTATGAACCGATTTGAACCTTATTTGACACAGTTGTTGAAAGTAAAAATAAAATACGTCATGCAAAATTTCAGCCAAATCGGATAGGAATTGCGCCCTCTAGAAGCTCAAGAAGTCAAATCCCCAGATCTGTTTATATGACAGCTATATCAGGTTATGGACCGATTTCAACCATACTTGGCACAGTTGTTGGATATCATAACGAAATACTTGGTGCCAAAAATTCATTCCAATCGGATAAGAATTGCGCACTCTAGAGGCTCAAGAAGTCAAAACCCAAGATCGGTTTATATGGCAGCTATATCAGGTTATGAACCGATTTAAACCATACTTGGCACAGTTGTTGGGTATCATAACAAAACACGTCGTGCGAAATTCCATTCCATTCGGATAAGAATTGCGCCCTCTAGAGGCTCAAGAAGTCAAGACCCAAGATCGGTTTATATGGCAGCTATATCAGGTTATGAACCGATTTGAACCATACTTGGCACAGTTGTTGAATATAATAACAAATTACGTCGTGCAAAATTTCATTTCAATCGGATAAGAATTGCGCACTCTAGAGGCTCAAGAAGTCAAGACCCAAGATCGGTTTATATGGCAGCTATATCAGGTTATGGACCGATTTGAACCATACTTGGCACAGTTGTTGGATATCATAACAAAACACGTCGTGCGAAATTCCATTTCAATCGGATAAGAATTGCGCCCTCTAGAGGCTCAAGAAGTCAAGACCCAAGATCGGTTTATATGGCAGCTATATCAGGTTATGGACCGATTTGAACCATACTTGGCACAGTTGTTGGATATCATAAAAAAACACGCCGTACAAAATTTCATTCGAATCGGATAAGAATTGCGCACTCTAGAGGCTCAAGAAGTCAAGACCCAAGATCGGTTTATATGGCAGCTATATGAAAACATGGACCGATATGGCCCATTTACAATACCAACCGACCTACACTAACAAGAAGTATTTGTGCAAAATTTCAAGTGGCTAGCTTTACTCCATCGGAAGTTAGCGTGCTTTCGACAGACAGACGGACGGACGGACGGACGGACGGACAGACGGACGGACATGGCTAGATCGACATAAAATGTCACGACGATCAAGAATATATATACTTTATGGGTTCTCAGACGAATATTTCGAGTAGTTACAAACAGAATGACGAAATTAGTATACCCCCCATCTTATGGTGGAGGGTATAAAAAGAAAGCAGAACAGATGGGCGTTAAACCCCTGTCGTGTTCATTTTTACCCAGCTTTGTGGGTAAAGATCTCTCTGAGAGTTACACTTTTGACAAAATTTTTCATTCATAAGAACACTGTCTCATATCAGCGACAAGGACTTGACAACAACTTTGTTAAACTTGGTTCACATAGTTCACTACACATGCTCTTGATGAGATGGCATTGAGAATAATTGCATTGTGTGTGTGTGTGGTGAGTTGAGGGTAAAAAAGATGTCTGTCTGTCTGTCAGTCGTTGGTGTTGTTGAAAAATGGTTGAGATGCAACAGGCTGTGAGACAAACAAACTCATTGGCATCATCTCCTTACCGACTGACTGGGGTCGTCCACAATTCAAGCTGTTGTCAAAAGCAACAACACACGAGTGTGTGTGTGTGTGTGTGTGTTAGAAACATCCAAAGCACCTAAATCACATTTCTTCAAAAAGGAAACTCCACGTCGGCACACTTTACTCAAACCCCTCATTTATTTCGTTTGAGACACCACTTGGAGGTGGTAAAAGAATGCTTGGCTGGGATAGAGGTATTTGAAGAAGTCATCAAATCACACCTTAAATCAACAAAAACTACACTTCTTGTGTAGTAGTTTTGCTGTTGTTGGAAGCAACAAAAGGACTGTATGGAAGAGAAGTCAACAGGGAAGAAATACTAAGTGCTGAAAGACATTGAAAAATGATTCATGTTTTTTCCATCTCTCTCGTTCTTTACCTTCGTCGTGGTACCTTTCGTCAGCCACTATGGGCGACAAACATACAGGAATTCATGGACAGGGGATATATGGAATCACAGCCGCAACAAAACACTTTGTGATGACGAGAGACTTGTATTCAGTTGGTCAATAAACTCCCTAGAGAAGAAAGAAGAAAAGCCTGAGCTGTTATCGAAATTGGCTGAAATGAGATTTGTGCTTGCTTTCAGCAAGGGATCTCTGAGTTCACTAAGTACCTCATTGCTGCCTAAATGAGGATAAGGGTGTCTGGTTCTGCAGTAGCGCAGGTTTTGCACCATAAGGTCGGTGCGGCTCCCAGATATGGAAACAATTTTTTCATAAAATTCGTATTCTACTCCCGAATACCTTTCATTTGAATGCCATATTGTCCCTATCGGCCTATATTTATTTTTGGGTAAACTTTTTGGGGTAAGGGGGAGGATTTGTACCGCTTCCTATATCAAAATATGATAAAGCCTATTGCTCCTTCCAAGCAAACCTACATAATCTGCGAAACTTTCAAGCGAATCGGTTCATCTGTTTATGTGTCCATTCTGAAGTTTGAGGTGCTAAATGTATTCGGATGCGTTAAACTATCGTCGTCATGTAGCTCGTGGTTCTTACGGCGCCTCCATTACAAAGGATTTTTCTCTCAAACACTCCAAGTACCACCTACTTAGCTTTCGCAGGTACCCATGCTACGGATTCATACAACAGCACGTATAGTATCGGTGACTTTTATGGTGTAATTTTCGTTTGTCTAGCGGAGGCTTTGCCCTATGAATATTAATTAAGGAACAGGGGCAAACTTGTCAAATATCACCGAGTTCTGTCCAATTCAAGTTTAAGATCAATGATAAGGGCCTCCTTTCTATAGCCGAGTCCAAACGGCGTGCCACAGAGCGACAACTCTTTGGGGAAAAGTTTTTACAAAGCGAAATACCTCACAAATGTCGCCAGCATTAGGAGGATTCGAATCTCCTTCGTTTTATTACAAAACTGGTGTCATTTGCTTCGGTTACGGCGGTGCCGAGATAGATAAAGTTGCTGACTATCTCAAAGTTGTGGTTCCCAATTTTCTCCATTTTCTTTATCTGCTCGGGTTTACAAGGCTTAAGGGGGGGTTGATATCATTCACTTTGTCTTATCTTCATTTACTGCCAAACCCTGATTGATTTGATTTTCTTTCGATACTTTCAAAGGCTGTAATTGCTTCTTCCGGGGACCGACCCTTAATATCGATGTAGTTGGCATTGGCAGTATCCCAACTTTCTCCAATTTCTTTATCTGCTCGGGTTTACAAGGCTTTGTGGGGGTTGTTATCATCCACTTTGTCTTATCTGCATTTACATCCAAGCCATTTTTCTTGGCTGCAATTGCTTGCTCTGGTGACCGACCCATAATATCGAAGTAGTTGGCATAGTCTTTCTCCCTGTCTGAAACCTTATTTGCTATTGAACGGTTCAAAAGCGGTTATTTTCAATTTTAACTAAAGAGCGTTTATCAGCAAGCGCAAATTCGTATAAGTTTGGCAGGAATACCAAACTCAGACAAGGTTTGCAATTCCTTTGAACGTATAGCGCTGTCGAAGGGGGGTTTGTAGTCAACGAAAAGATGGTAAGTTTCTCGGGTCTTTTGCAGGATTTGGAGCAATGTGAATATCTGGTCTATGATGGATTTACCAGGTCTAAAGCCACACTGATAAGGCCCAATTATTTTGTTAACTTTAGACTTGAATCTTTCCCACAGTACGCTAGATAGTATCTTGTATGCGATGGGGAGATGACTTCTTCCTCTGTAATTGGCACATACCCTCTTGTCCTCTTTCTTGTGTACGAGACATAGTATGCTGAGGTTCCAATCATCGGGTATCCGTTATTCTAACCAGATTGTGCAGACGAGCTGATGCATATGCCTTATCAGTATGTCGCCTCCAGTCTTAAACCGTTCAACCGGCAACACGTCGGCTTCTGCTGCCTTATTGTTTTGCAGCCGGGTTACTGCTACGTGGAGCTCGTTATGACTGGGTGGCACACATTCTATACCATAATCAGGGATTTGTTCTCTGAAACCAAGAGTACCATTGGATACCAGCATCTGATAAAAGTGTTCTTTCCATATATTTAGCACACTATCTGTATAAGTTACCAGATTTCCTTCATTGTCTCTGCAGGAGGATGTCCCTGTACCAAAGCCATCGGTTTGGTGTTTAGTCCTTTGATAGAAATTTCGGACTTGATTCTGGCTAGTGAACATCTCAATTCGCTCCAACTCACGTCTTTCCATTTCCATCTTATTCTTGTTCTTCTTGCGGATACTTTCAAATGCTGTAATCGCTGCTTCCGGTGACCGATCCATAATATCGATGTCGTTGGCACAGGCAAGTAGCATATGTTCTGTTGTGAGTAGTGAGCCATGCCTATTCACACCTGCAGCAGGATTTTAAAGAGATTACACGTTGTGTCGATGCCTGGAACCTCGTTTAGTATTGAACGGTTCGGAGAGGTTATTTCGTATTTTAACTGAGGGTATCAGAAAGCATCATACTGCAAAGTCGTATCAGTTTTGCAGGGATACCAAACTCAGAAATGGCTTGAAATACCTTTGAAGGTATAGGGCTTTCGAAGGTGACTTTGTATTCAACGAAATATGGTAGACGTTGAGTACTGATTCTTGGGTCTTTGCCAGGATTTGGTGCAGTGCAAATATCTGGTTTATGATGGATTTACCACCCAGTACGGGGAGAAGATTTATTTCTCTGTATTTAGCACATTCAATCTTGTCCTCATTCTTATGTATAAGATATATTGTGCTAAGGTTTCAATCATCGGTTATGCGTTCTTCTAGCCAGATGGCGCAGACAAGCTGATGCATATGCCTTATCAGCGTGTCGACTCCGGTCTTAAATAGTTCAGCCGGCAACCCATCGGCTCCTGCTGCCTTATTGTTTTTCAGCCAGATTACTGCTACGTGGCCCTCGTTCTGACTACGGGGTACTCATTCTATACCATACAACATCAGGGATTGGCTATTTGGTATTCTCATGGTCACCATCGTCGGATACCAGCAGCGGAGAAAGTGTTCTCTTCATGTATTCAGTACACTACCTGTATCAGTTACCAGATTTCCTTCTTTTTCCCTGCAGGAGGATGTGCCTGCACCAAAGCCATCGGTTTGGTGTTTATTTCTTTAGTAGAATTTTCGGACTTCATTCTGGCTCCTGAACATCTCAATTAGCTCACATTTCACGTCTTTCCATTTTCATCTTCTTCTTCTTACGAAAGAGTAGTTTTTCCTCTCTCCTTTTCTCCCGATACCTCTCCTTCATCTGGCGCGTTTCTACTGACTGTAAGATTGCTCTGTATACCACATTTTTGGCTTCAGTACTTTTTTAGCACTCGTACCATGGGTTCCTTATGGGAGGCTTTTGGTACCCAAGTACGGATGTTTCGGCTTTTTCTAAGGGGTGGGCAATGGTTTGCCATTGCGCTGCTATTCTATCGGGACAGGGAGTGCTTTCTTCAAGCAATTGGGTCAGCCGAGTAGAGTATGCCGTTGCCACCTGTTGTGTTTGCAGCTTTCCGAAGTACAGCTTCCGTGCAGTGTCAGTTCGTAGTTTTCTCGTCACATTAAGACGTGTGCGAACCTTTGCTGCAACAAGGTAATGATCCGAATCTATATTCGCTGCATGGATCGATCGTACATCTAACACCCTGGATGAATGCCTTCAAACTATCACGACGTGATCAATTTGGTTCCTCGTGTTTTGATCGGGTGACAGCCATGTAGCTTTGTGAATATTTTTATGTTGAAATCTGGTGCTACTAACTGCCATGTTTTTGCCGCGGCGAAATCTATCAGCCTTAACCCATTACTGGAAGTTATCTCGTGGAGGCTAAACTTTCCGACTGTTGGACCAAAGATGTCTTCGTTGCCTATCGTCGTATTAAAATCTCCTAGAACGATTTTAATATCATGGGCGGGGCAGCGGTCATATTCTCTCTCTAGGCGCTCGTAGAAAACATCCTTGGTCTGCTTGTCCTTGTCTTCCGTCATGGCAGGGGCACAAATAAAACTGATGTTGAAGAATTTGGCCTATATGCGGATTGTGACTAGCCTCTCATCCACTGGAGTAAAGCTGGAGACAAGGTGTTTCTGTCTCCGACTATCTACAAATCCAGAGCCAAATTCATGCCGCGTTTATGGCGGCTATAGTATAGTTGGTCACCGTTTGGTGTTGTAGTGACGCCATTCCCAGTCCATCGCACCTCCTGTAAGGCGGTTATATCTGCCTTGTACTCTCCTCCGCCTCCTCGTATCCTCCGCCAACGCGTATACTGCACCTTCTCTATAGAGAGTGTGGACATTCCTGGTGCAGATCCGCAAATCATGGTTTTATTTTTCGTTTGCCTGGGTCTTCAACGTTGGGCGGGGTCGGTATTAACTATTCCTTTGTTTCTCATAGTAGTTCTCATAGTTATCCGGGGGCGGGTTACAGGCCCAGCGCCCCAACCGCGTGGGTTTTGTGGAATTGCACATGAATCCCTCGTTGTGGCGAGCCGCTTGCTTCAAGATCCGACCCTCTCCTCCAGCCGCCCCTAACCTGGGAACAGACGCTGATGTTGGCCAATAACTCTCGAACATAAAGCCCTAAAAAACATTTTGGCCCTTATGTCCGTTGGACGTTATGACCGGTTACCGATCTAGCTATGTCCCTCCGTCCTTAGATCGAACGAATAAAGATATCCACTTGAAATGTTGCGCTCATACTTCTTACTAATATAGGTCGTTGGGGCTGGCAAATGAGCTTTAGGTTTAGATTTGGTAATAGCTCCCATATAAAGGGGTCCTTCGCTTTGACCTCGTGGGACCTTAGGAGCCTCTGATTTGACTGAAATTTTGTGAAGCATGTTTATTCCTTGCAATACCTATACCAAATGCCTACCAGATAAGTCCATAAATAGGTATAGCCCCCAAAATAAAACGATCCTCGGATTTGATTTTTAGAGGCCCTAGAAAGATAATTTTTATACCCTCCATAAGATGGGGGTATACTAATTTCGTCATTCGTTTGTAACTTCTCGAAATATTCGTCATGTCATTTTAAGTCGACCTAGCCATGTCCCTCCGTCTGTCCGTCTCTCTTTCGAAAGCACGCTTACTTTCGAAGGAGTAAAGCTAGCCGCTTGAAATACTTTTACTACTTTACTTTTACACGAATACTTCTTTATAGTGTAGATCGGTTGGGATTGTAAATGGGCCCTATCGGTTCATGTTTTGATATAGCTGCCCTATAAACCGATCTTGGATCTTGACTTCTTGAGTCACTAGAGGGCGCAATTCTTATACGATTTGGCTGAAATTTTGCATGAGGCGTTTTGTTACGATTTCCAACTACTATTTTAAGTGTGGTTCAAATCGGTCTATAACCTGATATATCTGTCATATAAACCGATCTGGGGTCTTGACTTCTTCAGCCTCTATAGGGCGCAATTCTTATCCGATTTGGCTGAAATTTGGCATGAGGTGTTTTGTTATGACTTCCAACAACTATGCCAAGTATAGTTCAAATCGGTCAATAACCTGATATACCTGCCATATAAACCGATCTTGAATCTTGACTTCTTGAGGCACTAGTTTTTTTAAATTTTATTTATCTTTATAATCAACAACAAAAAATGTGTTCCTCTCATCATCATACCACCTTCCTCAAGGTCCCACTCATACTAGCAATTGCCTTAACAATCCAGCAGCAAACGCACAAATATGTGGTAGCACCAACCACGATTGGATATCTCTTAACTACAAATACTGGGCACCATTCCGTTGGTTCTGTGTCAACCATGCTAACATGGACTACTTAAATAAACTAAACACCTGTATTTATTTGTAGTTTATACAGAAGAAAGGAATGCTAAACACAACAGTGAAATATAGTCGAAAAACACTCATACTCGTACTCTACAATGGCAGAAAGTGAAGAGATTTGTTGTGTATGTAGATGGTCGTAAGGACAGACGGACGGACAAAGGCCTTGCTTGCTGCATGTATGAGATCGTTTTGAATGAATGTCCGAGAGCTGAAATAGAAAACAACACTAGCCGGAGAAAATAATTCAAAAGTTAAATAATGAAAATTATATGTTGTGTCCATCACACTACTTCAACTTTGTAAGCACATGCATACATCTGTCTGTCTTACTGTCATCTATCAGCAGTTGAGAGGTGGTGAGTAAAATGAAGGTGCTGCTGAATCTGTTGATTGCCACAAAATTAAGGCGATCAAGACAAATTGTGGGGATGGAAGTTTTGAATTTTTTCTTGCATTTGATTGAATGTAACGAATTGAGGTTTCAGGCTGAACAGTAGCGCGAAAAAATAGGACTAAAGTATGGTTTTTAAAGAAAATATTAAATATCAAATTGGGTTGCCCAAAAAGTAATTGCGGATTTTTCATATAGTCGGCGTTGACAAATTTTTTCACAGCTTGTGACTCTGTAATTGCATTCTTTCTTCTGTCAGTTATCAGCTGTTACTTTTAGCTTGCTTTAGAAAAAAAGTGTGAAAAAAGTATATTTCATTAAAGTTCATTCTAAGTTTTATTAAAAATGCATTTACTTTGTTTTAAAAAATCCGCAATTACTTTTTGGGCAACCCAATATTATTTAAGTTTTATTTTTATTACTTTAGGAACGGAAGTATTTTCGCTTTGCCATTCTAAGACAACACCAAATTTCGTGCAAATCGGTTAAAAATTATAGTATTCTGAAAAAATGTTAGTACTAATTTTAAAAATTCGAGCCAAAGATTAGCAAACTTAATTTAAAGACCATAATTTTTTCATCTTTTTAAGGAAACATTTCTTTTGATGAAAAAGATTTTCCTTCATATAAAGGATTTTTATTTTAAATGGTAGGTTAATAAATCCTTAAATTTGCGTCTTGTTCTTTAAAACAAAAATCTAAAATGAAATTAAAAAAATCGTTGAAAGTTAGGAAATTTACCTTCGGACAAGAACACAATGAACCGTAGTTAAAAACGCAAAATAGCCTTACAAATAGGAGCGTCTTAAATATAAAAGTTTTATATATTTTAAATATATAAATTAAAAAAGAATTTTTCAAAAAATAATACTTGGATAGTCATGTGAAGAAACGGAACTAGTGAAAATAATGAACTAGTGAAAATACTGAACTAGTGAAAATACTGAACCAGTGAAAATACTAAACTAGTGAAAATACTGGACTAGTGAACGAGCTAGAACTAGAAAATTTATTAATCTAGTGAAGAAGCTTAACTTGTGAAGGATTTGAACTAGTGAAGAAACTGAACTTGTGAAGGATCTGAACTAGTGAAGGACCTGAATTAGTGAAGGAACTAAACTAGTGAAGAAACTGAACTTGCGAAGGATCTGAAATAGTGAGTGAACTAGTTCAGATCCATCGCTAGTTTAGTTTCTTCACAAGTTCAGTTTCCTCAGTGAATGAATCTGAACTAATGAAGAAACTGAAATGAACTGAAGAACTGCATTGAATTAATGAAAGAACTGGACCAGTAAAGGAACTAAGCTAGTGAAGAATCTGAACTAGTGAAGGAGCTGATTTAGTAAAGAAGCTGATTTAGTCAAGGAGTTTATTTAATGGAGGATCTGAACCAGTGATGAAACTGAGCTAGTGAAGGATCTGAACAAGTGAAGAAACTGAACTAGTGAAGAAACTGAACAAGTGAAGGATCTGAACTAGTGAAGGATCTGAACTAGTGAAGGAACTGGATTAGTGAACGAGCTGAACTTGTGAAGGTGCTATACTAATGAAGGGGCTGAACTAGTGCGGAACTAAAGTAGTTAGGAACTAAACTAGTGAAGGAGCTGAACTAATGAAGGAGCTGAACTAGTGAGGAACTGAACTAGTGAAGGAGCTGACCCAGTAAGGAACTGAACTAGTGAGGAATTGAACTAGTTAGGAACTGAACTAGTGAGTAACTGAACTGGTTAGGAACTGAACTAGTGATGAAACTGAGCTAGTGAAGGATCTGAACAAGTGAAGGAGCTGAATTAGTGAAGAACTGAACTAGTGAAGAAACGGAACTAATGAAGATACCAAAGCAAATGCATCCGCATGTGGCTTAAAAATATTTAAAATCAAAATTTTCCGAAACCACAAAAGATATTGTGGTCCTCGAGCGGAACTTTTTCAGGGTTTTTTGAGCACTATCCAGCAAAAAATGTTGAAGATCCTTTCACAGATGAAGATTTGGAAGCTAGACAAATTTTCGAAACCACGAGAGTGATCAAATTGAGGGTCCTGCCGAAAGGCGTTTGCACATCAGTTCTAAAATGACAGATTCCTTACTAGTTTTTTATCCTATTCCACTGTGCGTCGATCCGTCCGTCTGTCGAAATCACCATATTAGTCGAACGAATAAAGATAATTTTACACAAACACTTCTTATTGATGTAAGTCGTTGGAGACTTCGACTTGATTTAGTGCGTTTCTTGAAGCCGCATTTATTACCCGATCTGACTAAAATTTTCCACGAAGTGTTTTGTTATAACTTCCAATATCCGTTGGATGTATGGTCTAAATCGGTCCATAACCTGATATATATCCTATACAAACCTATCTCCAAGATAAATCCTATATAAACCTGTTATCCAATTTCTTTGAAATTTTGCACGTAATGTTCCTTTACGACTTACAACCGTTTCAAGTAAGAACAAAACCGGTCTATAAACCGATCTCCCGATTTTATACCTTGAGCCCCTGGAAACCGCAATTGTGGTCGGATTTGGCTGAAATTTTGTTCGCAGTATTTTGTTATGACTTTTAGCATCTATGGTGATTATCGTCAGAATCGGTCTATAACCATATAAGCTGATCTCTCGATTAGCCTCCTAAGTCCGCTTGAAGCTTAAATTTTTGCCTGTTTTGACAGAAATTTGGTACTTAAAGCGCAATTATGCTCTTCAACTAAGTTCATATTGTGTACATTTTTAACCAAATATAAGGTGGTGGGTTCCCAAAGAACACTTTTCCTTGTTATATCTTGTCCGAATGGCGCTTGATATAGAAGTTGTAACATAGCTGGATACCTCACAAATTTCACCAGCATTAATTAGAGGACAACGACAGTAAAGAAATGTGTACTAGGTTTTGATAGGATATACGTAATTTGCTTACATACGGTCGGGTGTGTTTCTTGTTGGTTCCCAAGTTTTCTGCCAATTTTTCGTGTCAGGCGTATCATCCATTATTGGAAATAACTCTAAGCCATAGAGCTACGTTGGAGGTTGCCGCAGTAGAGTTTGCAGCATACATTCGACTCCCGTTGTCGTTAAAAACCACATTTAAAAAATAAATTATTTTATTAAACTTTGTAATATCACTGGAAGGCGCTGGTAATACTAATACAACGAATAGCTATAAGTAAACAACAGCTGCGCTCTTCTATCAAACCACATTGTCGATAACGATCAAACAGCTGACCGATATAATCGTTCAACGTAAAACACAGGGTGTTACGTATTAGCAAATGAATAATAAGAGAACGCTATTATCGATATCACCAGAAAACAGTCACAGTACCCCAAAAAAGTATTCACCATATCAAAAAATGAACATAAATAACCAACAAGATGTTTTTTCGTGGAGTAAGCTGGGCGATGTGTTGGATGATAAGTTGAAAGATGTGGCCAAAAAAGAGGACCTTACTGCAATCAAATATGAAGTGGAAGAACTTAAACAGGAAAATTGTAAATTGAGAGAAGATATCAAGAAACTAACAAATCGCTTAGAAACCTTAGACAGAAAATCTCGTACTACAAATATTGTGGTGAGTGGACTTAGAAGTAGAACTACATTTACGGCAAAAAAAGAATTCCTCGACATCTGCAACAACAAATTAAACATCGTAGTTAACATATCGTACGCTAGAATGTTATCTTCAGGAAAATCGTTCGTATTTACACTGGACACCAATTCCCAAGTGCAAAATATTTTAAATACGAAAGAAAAATTGCATGGCCAATTTATATATATACAAAAGGATTATACTGCTGTCGAACAGTCTACCAGATACAACCTGCGTCAAGTTGGCAAAATCGTATCCCAGCATAAAAAAGACGTTAAAGTTAGGTTAGGAGAGTTCTGTCTCTTCTTGAATGATAAAAGATATTGCTGGGCCGACGGAAAAATACTAGCTCCAACTTTAAGTGATGCCAAATTTCTGAGCAACATTCTTGTTGATAACGGTAGTCCCATTGAGGTTTATTGCAACAATGCTGAAAATGTTACCCTTAATGTTCCCCCATCATCGCAATAGCAATTTGATTCGTGCCATTTGTTATCATATAATGTTTCAAATCTCGAAAGTTCTTTAAATTATGGAAATTTTATAACCTACCTTAATAATTTTGATATTTTCTTTCTCTTTGAAACACATGTATTACCCAATAAACAAACGTATCTCTCGTCTTATTTACAAAACTACTATTTGCAGTGGCAGGACGCAACTAAAGTGAATAGATTTGGGCGTGCCAGTGGTGGATGTCTTTTCGGCTTCAAAAAAGAAATTAAAAAGAAATACAAATTAAATTTTATCGTCTCTGATTCTCAGTACACAATGCTGTCAGCTAGTCTAGATGGAAATATATTTTATTTTATACCTACGTATTTGAACTGTACGCGTTGGAAGGTGGATGTAGAAAGGTTTGGTTCTTTTTTGGAAGACCTTAACCCAACGAATTTTTGTATAATGGGTGATATGAATGCAAGAATAGGCGAAGAACAGGTTCTAGATTACAACATTGTTAAAGATTGTCCCCACATTAGCTATTCTAGACGCTCCAAAGACAGAAACGTTAATACCCAGGGAAGGAATCTCCTACGTATTGTTGATGACATAGGCGGTATTATCATAAATGGCAGAACTTTAGAGGATATAGATGGGGAGTTTACTTTTTGTGGTGCAATGGGTAGTTCTGTCATAGATTACTGTATAAGTTCGGCGAGTTTTCTGTCATATATTGACAAGTTCAAGGTGGCCACTGAACCCTTTTCTGATCACATGCCCTTATGCTTAGATATTAAGATTCCGAAAAGTTCGACAGAAACTACTCAACAGCCTATACAGAAGCTACACTGGGATGAAAGGCATAGATCTCAATACAATCACAACTTAAGTTTACTTGCAGAGCCAGTAAATGATTGCGTCTTTTTATCGTCAGAGGATTTGGTTGAGAACATTAAAAATAAAATTAGGCGGGCTCAGGTAAAGAAGACCAATAGAACATTTTTTGAGCCTAAGCAGAAGTGGTTCGATTGGACGTGCTTTCGTTTAAGATCCAATATGCATAAAAATTTAAAGATATACAGAAAGTCACACACTGTTATCAACAGAAGGCGTTATTATTCATCCAGATCTAAGTTTCATAGAATGTGTAACGAGAAGAAACTGCAATATTTCAATGGCAACCTCAGAGAACTAGATACTGTTTCCTGCAGCAAGGATTGGTGGAATCTGGCAAATTCTCTGAATAAACGTAATGTTAAGGGTAGAGGAAATCTAGACGCAGATGATTTCTTAGCACACTTTAACTCTTTACTAGTTAACGAAGATAATTCCAAAATTATCAGCTGGTGTATACCGTTTCATGTAGACCCACTTTTAGACTCCCCTTTTGAATTTTGTGAGCTACTCTCCGTTTTAAAAGGACTTAAATCGAATAAGGCCCCCGGGAACGATGGTATACCTTACGAATTTTATAAATTTGCTCCTCGCCGTTTTCTGCAAGAAATACTTGTAGTATTTAATAAGATATTCCTCCATGAAAATGTTCCTACTTCCTTCAAGAAGTCAATATTGATACCTCTATTTAAGAAAGGTGATATAAACTTGGCGTCAAATTATAGAGGTTTGTCACTTCTGGATACTATCGGAAAAATTTTTAACTCTGTTCTGCTAAACCGTATAACATTTTGGCTGACGAGACACGATGTTTTAAATGAATTTCAGGCTGGATTTAGAAGAGAGTATTCTACTATAGATAATATATTTAACCTCGTGAATATTGTTTCTTTGAACCAGCTACAAGGCAAAATTACATATGCGTTTTTTGTCGATTTCTCTTCTGCATTTGATTTGATTCCCAGAAACAGCCTTTTTTATAAACTATCTAGTCAGGGTCTATCTACGAAACTTGTAACTATATTAAGAATGCTGTATGATGGCACAGAAAGTAGAGTATGGGATGGAAGTACGTTCTCTGAATACTTTCCTGTTGAATCTGGTGTGAAACAGGGCTGTATTCTCAGTCCTGTACTCTTTTCGTTATACGTGAATGACCTTCCCTATATATTGCCTGGTGGTGTAAGAGTAGCGGACACTACGGTCAAAGTCTTATTATACGCCGATGACATTGTGCTATTATCTGACTCTCCATTGGGCTTACAAGAGATGATTTATGAACTTGAGAGGTACTGTTTGTTGTGGAGCTTGAAAGTAAACCTTTCTAAATCGAAAATTCTTGTTTTTCGTAGAGGTTCTAGAATCTCTTCGAATTTAAGGTGGTGCTTTGGAAATCAGAATATTGAAATTGTTAATAGTTACACATACCTGGGCGTTGAAATAACTTACAATTTGTCATTTAGAAAACACTTACAGAAGAAGCTTGCGGATTCCAAACTGGCCATAAATAGCACATGGTCGAAGTATATAAGTCACCCTAGTATTGCTAAAACTAATAAGATGAAGATATTCGATGCATGTTCCAGATCTATAATGTTTTACGCTGCACAGGTTTGGGGTTACACAAGGTTTGATGATGTAGAGAAGCTCTTTCGCTTTTTTACTAAGAAAATGCTTTATTTGCCTAATAATACACCAAATTACATGTTGTATCTAGAAACTGGATTTTCTTCTATGTTTTGTAACACTCTTAGAATCCATTTTAACTACATTAATAGAATATTGCGACTTAGCTCTCACCGCTTGCCCCGCTTGCTGGCGGAGAAAATCATAGAATTGAATGCATTATGGGCAAAAGAATGGTCAAATATTTGCCAAACCCTACAATATATTCCTGCTAATGCTACAAATCCGATATGCATGTATTCAGACAAAATAGTAGAATTACTGAGAATTCAAGAACAACGTGAATTTGAATCAGATGCAAGAAATTCACAGTTCCACGATCTTTATTCTGTGCTTGAGTATAATATAATTCCATTTCATACTGCTGACTTATCTTCACGAGCTACTAGCTTAATCATTAAAGCTAGAGGTGGTTTACTCGACCTTAACTCGAGATCATTCAGAAGTAACACCCATGGCACTTGTTCTATGTGTAATACAGATCAAGATGAAAATACACTTCACTTTATTGGCGCCTGCCCATTATACAGAGAATTTAGAAAAAGTTATTTCGGAAAATATTCCCTTAATGAGTCCGAAGTATTAAATATATTAAATGGCACGAATAACTCATCACTATATAAATACATAGAAAATTGTACTAAGTATAGAAAATTAATTATTAATGAATTCAGTTTTTAATAACCAAAATGAAAAAAGAAAAAGCAAGAAACATATAGAAACAAACAACAATTTAGTGATAAGCATTGTATTACGGCTAACAGCATTTTTGCTAAGCCTAACATAGATTGTATTTAAGAACTTTATGAAATACTATTCTTGAATTGTAATTTGAATTCAATCTATTAATAAATAATAAATAATAATAAATAATAAATACTAGGTTTTGAATCAAGCATTCCGCGTCAAAGCCGGTCATGCTAACCAGTGCTCCTCCTCGGCTGGATGTTAGTTTCGATTGTATCGGGTATTTCAATAACAGCGCTACAAAAGTTTTTTTTTAAAACAATAACGGTCGTAGTTATCATTGAAGTTCTTTATTTCTTTGAAAGTACGTTCGATGCCATTATGTACGGAACTCGATCTCTTTTGCATGGTCACCATGGGCACGCAGACAGAAATCCACACGCTAAACCCAATTTTCGACGGTTTTCAAGCATAAATCGCCCGACACTGCTGCGATTTCGCGTTCGACATTCGTTCATCAATCGTCGCTGGCTTGTTTCTGTAGACCATAGGCTTTATGTAGCCCCACGGGAAATAGTCTAACGGCTTCAAAACGCACGACCGAGGCAGCCAATCGACCGAACCATTTTGTGAGGTAACATCTTCTCCAAACTTAGTTTTCAGTAAATTGATTGTGAGATTCGCTAAGTGGCTTGTGGCGCCGTCTTGTTGGAACCACATATCCTCCAAGTCCATATCATCCAATTGGGGCCAAAAACATTCTGTGATCATTCAACGATAGCGATTCCCATTCACAGTAACGTGCCGGTCTTGATCACCACGGCAGAAGTACGGCCCAATGACGCCGCCGGCCCATAAACCGCACCAAAGCATAATTTTTTCGGGATGCAATGATGACTCATGGAGTACGTGTGGATTGCTGTCTGACCAATAACGCATATTTTGCTTAATGAAGAAGCCATTCAACTAGAAATGAGTCTTGGAAGTAGCGCTCTTAACGTTGAGACCGCTGACTCCGAATTTCGGTAGTAACTTTTAATAATTGCGACTCGTTGTTGGCTAGTATAACTTTCCATCATGAAATGACGAACTTAACGAAAGAGAAGTGTCAAAAGAGGGGCAAAAATATGGCGTCAAAAATATGTCCCCATCGGTTTACTTTTGTAGCGTCCTGAAAAATACCTGTATACTAATGCCAATTTAGTCCATGAACATTCCACTAATGAACAGGGGCAAACTTCTCACATATCAATCAGTGCAGTTCGATTCAAGTTTAAGCTCAATAATAAAGGGCCTCCTTTTTATAGCCAAGTCCGAACGGCGTGCCGCAGTGTGACACCTCTGTTGAGAGAAGTTTTGCATGGCATAGTTACATGGGAAAACCACCGCTGAAAAATTTTTCTGATGGGCTCGCCAGGCTCCGAACCTAGGCGTTTGGCATCCTTTGCGGACATCCTAACCTCTGTGCGGTTTTAGCGGGTGGTGTGGACGCCCAGAAACATGGTCTATGGTCTACGTGGTTATGAATTTCGTAATCTACTCCCAAATATCCTTTATTTGAGTCCCATATTGCCTTGAGCCATAAATATGTATCTCAGATTTATGGGTGTTTTCGGGGTGAGTAGGTCCCCAGACACTTGGCTCTGAAAAAATATCCGCATCGTGCTTTTCTCTCAAATACCATTTATATTAACCCCATTTTGGCATTGGTTAGAGGGCAATTTATGGGATGAGGAATACCCCAAACACTTGGCCCCAATTGGTTATCATATTCGTTTTCTAATCTCAAATTTCTTTTATTTGCTCGATAAATTTGTACTCTTGGGAAAGGGGCTGTGCCCCGAAATACATGGTCCCACATTTGGATATCAAATTCGTATTCTACTCCCAAATACCTTTACTTGAGCCCCATATTACGATGGTCAATAAATAATTGCTGTTTGTGGGGTGTTTTTGGAAAGGTTAAGACTCCAGGAAAATTGGTTCCTAAAATAGGTATCTCTCTAGGCTCTACTTCCCAATACTTTTCATTTGAGCCCCACATAGACCTGGTCGATAAATATGTCCGATTTAGGATTGTGTTTGAAAGTGGGGTTGTCCTCCAAACCCTTAGCCCTGGAAATGAATCAGCTTTGTGCTCGACTCTCAATATCATTTATTTGAACCCCATATTGCCATTGGACTCAAAGTTGGATATCGTTTCGTTTCCTAATCTCAAATACCTTTCATTTAAACCCCTTATTGCAAAAGTCAGCAAATATGTTCGCTTTGTGGAGAGCTCCACTCTCTTTAAGGCCCAAATTGCCATGGTGAGCAAATAAGTCCTATGTGGGGGTTTTTATGGGGGTGGGACGTCCCCTAGACAGTTGGTCCCTAATGTTGATATTCGTGGTCTACTCCAAAATACCTTTCATTTGAGCCCCATATTTGCATAGTTGGCAATCATGTCATGTTTGTGGCATATTAAGGGGTATGGGGCCGCCATTCAGTGACTTTCTCTGAAAATATATATCAGCTTCGTATTCTATTCTAAAGTACCCCCCATTGAGCAATGGTCAGCAAATACTTCCTATTTGGGTGGTGTTATGGGGTGAGTTGGCCCCATAGAAACTTTTTCCCGAATATTGATATCAGATTCGTGGGGTACTTCCAAAGACCTTTTATTTGCTATGGTGGTAAATTTCTACCCGTAAATACCTTTCAGTTGCTTTCCTTATTGACATGGTCGGTAAATATGTCCGATTTTTGGTTTTTTTTTTGGGGTGGGGTGGTCCACCAAACACTTGGTCCAACATTTGGGTATCAGATTCGTAACCTACTCTCAAATACCTTCCATTTAAGTCCCATATTGTCGTGATTGGTCTATATGTATATATTTGTTAGGTTATGGGGTGGGGCGTCCGCCCTAGGTACCTTATCCGAAATTTGGATACCAAATTTTTGTTTTTAGGTTACTAATAGAGAGCACACAAAAATTTCGCTTAAATCGTACCACCCATCTGCGAGATCTGGAGTTTCTGAAAATAAAAGTAAGGGGGAGGGTCCCTCCCCCCTTCATATATCAAAAAATATAGTACCCTATTGTCATCATTATGCAGGATCTGTAAAAATTTCGCTTCAGCCGTTTTTTAGTCTATACGGAACAGACAAACAAACACAAATAGATTTTTATATATAAGATTAGATATACATTTTTGGGTTACTGTAATCAAGCAAAAAAATTCCCTAATAGAGTGCACCTATATATTAAATTTCGTGTATTTGAAGCTAAGGTTAAGGGGGATTTGGTCAAAATTGTATTTCATTTGAGAAAGGTTTGATAGATTTTTCTCTTGAACACTGTTACCCAATCTAACCAAATCAGGAAACTATCCCATAACCGACAAAAGTTCTTCTCCAATTTGTTACTAAATCTATGCTGTTTAGGGAAATGTCGACGACTGACAGACTGAAAGCCACAAATCAAATAAATAACCTTCCAGCTCATCAAACTATTATTTCTGGCTTTGAAAACGTAAGAATTGTATGGCATTTAAATATGCCAACAAAACTAAGAAACCTCGAAGAGAAAGGGGACAGAAATGGTCTTACAGACCAAGTGCTTGATATAGATAAACCAATGTATGGCTAGATAGTTGGGGAAGCAGTCTGGACGGACATGCAACTTGCCGCACTGTTGGCTTGATCTGTTGTTGATAATGCGGATGGTCAGGGTTTTTAGACAACGGAATTATGTGCAAAATTTTCAATATTTTAAAATGTAGTTTTTTATTAAGAAAATTTTTAAAAAAATTTTTATATTTAATTTCTTTACTAAACTTTTTTGTTGTTGTTAATTTTTTCATATAATTTTCTTTAAATTTCACTTTTATGCATATAATTCCGCTGTCTATTGTGTTGTTGTTGGCAATAGCCATACAACCAAGATTCCAACCATCCACATTACCACTAATGCCGCCAAGCAAGCAGTTAAGTGAAGTGCATTTGGATTTTGATATCTTAAGTGTTCCCCTTTCAGACCGATAAGCAAATTAACATTGACCGAGTGTGGCGGACATCTACAAAGCTACAAAACCATTGCTTCCCCTGTCGTTAAAGGGGACACATGGAATGGTTTTGATGAGACCATGGCCTGTTAGCAATGCTCGTGCCTTCCGTCTAGTATTATACTAATTAGGTGGTCTCCTCCGTTGGTTTTTTTTTCTGATGGTTGGTTCCCTCAAGTGGTTTGCGTTGTTACTTTTTCCAAAGGTTCTCCAAAAAGAAATTAACAACAATTTTCCAACGAAATGAAATTCATCATCAAGTCCCCGTGGAAATTTGTTTGTCATTGCTTAATTCAACGTCTCTTTTAGTTGCTGAAGGAATGATGGTTATCTGGTCTGGAAAAGGTTAACATTCGAAGATACCAATGGCGACAGAAGTGGTGAGTCAGTTTAGGGTCTGCTGTATAAAAATGAAGAAATCATTTTTGGATTTGATTTGTTTATTATCTCATTTAAGACAATTTGTCAAAGCTGCCTACTTGAACTCTTAATTAGGGAGGCTCTGTTGGCGGTGATGAAACTATGATTAGTTTAACAAATTTGTGGTTGTTCTTAGGCTTAGGGAGGAGTTAAATATTATTCTGGTGGCACCAAAGGCCTATAGAGCGTATAGAGGGTACCATCATAAAGAGTAGGACTTTCAGTGAACTACTCTGATACAAGTATATTGAGAAGATCGGTGAAAAACGCCTCCTACGAAGTTTTGCACAAAATAGAGGAATTTTTCGATGCCAAGCTGTATATGTTAGCGGTATGCATTGACATGGAGAAGGCTCTCAATGTGAAGACCGATACAATTGTCTAATCTTATGACCAGTACCGTGTTGGCCTTGTCCCTAGGGACCGGATAAACCACATGCAAACGAACATGTGACACAGCGCACTCTATAGAGGAGCATTTCACATCACTCCTATAGATACAAATGCAAAATTTGCCCATGAACATTCCACTAAGGAACAGGGACAAACTTCTCACATATCAATGAGTACAGTCTGATTTTGGTGTTAAGCTGAATGATAAGGGGCCTCCTGTTTAAAGCAGAGTACGAACTGCAGTGCGACACCTCTTTGGAGGGAAATTTTTACATGGCATAATATCTCAAAAATGTTGCCAGCATTAGGAGGGGAAAACCACCGCTGATAATTTTTTCTGATGGTCTGGCCAGGATTCGAACCCAGGCGTTCAGCGGACATGCTAACCCTTGTGCTACGGTGGCCTCCAACTTTACCTATCACCATAAATAACCTATTAGGAATTCCTACTGAGAAGGAATTTGAATACAGTCGAAACCGCATAACTTTAATACGCTTAAGTGAAAAATTCCGCTTAAGCGCAAATTTACAGAAAGAACCACTCACTTTTGGTGTTATTCATAGCAATTGAATTCGCTTAAGTGAAAATCGCATAACTGAAAATACCGCTGAACTGAAAAAGTTTTTACACCCTAAATTCCGTTTTTATATGAAACGGAGAGTGAACTGAAAATGACGAACACAGGAGCGTGCTGAGAAGTTACACAGATTTTGGCATTATATAGAGGGCCGTTCGCACGAAATATGGTCTGAGTCCGAGGATAGGCCACTGGCTCTACAGTTTATACTACAATAGAAACTTACGCCTCAGTAATTTAATGGACTGCGAGAGAGAAAAGTGCAACATAACGACATTACAACAGGTTCAGAGGACATGGCATAGAGGGTGCGATAAAGACCATTTCCACTAGGGCACTGGAGACTATTGTAGATATCCGGCCCATAGGACACATGCAAATGCAAATTTTTGCCTAGAACTTTCCACTAGGGAACAGGGGTAAATTTTTCACATATCAATGAGTGCAGTCCGATTCAAATTTAAGCTCAATGACAAGGGGTCTCTTTTTTATAGCCGAGTCCGAATGGTGTGCCGCAGTGCGACACCTCTTTGGAGAGAAGTTTTCTATGTGACATATAGATTAATCCATTAAAGCCTGACCCTCGAATCCCTTACCGATTTTCATGAAATTTCATTATTTAGAGCATTTTTATTGGCAGATAAATTATTATACCCTCCACCATGGAATGGGGGTATACTACTTTCGTCATTCTGTTTGTAACTACTCGAAATATTCGTCTGAGACCCCATAAAGTATATATATTCTTGATCGTCGTGAAATTTTATGTCGATCTAGCCATGTCCGTCCGTCTGTTTGTCGGAAGCACGCTAACTTCCGAAGGAGTAAAGCTAGCCTCTTGAAATTTTCACAAATACTTTTTATTAGTGTAGGTCGGTTGGTATTGTAAATGGGTCATATCGGTCCATGTTTTGATATAGCTGCCATATAAATCGATCTTGGGTCTTGACTTCTTGAGACTCTAGAGTGCGCAATTCTTATCCGATTGGAATGAAATTTTGCACGACGTGTTTTGTTATGATATCCAACAACTGTGTCAAGTATGGTTCATATCGGTCCATAACCTGATATAGCTGCCATATAAACCGATCTTGGGTCTTGACTTCTTGAGCCTCTAGAGTGTGCAATTCTTATCCGATTGGAATGAAATTTCGCACGACGTGTTTTGTCATGATATCCAACAACTGTGCCAAGTTTGGTTCAAATCGGTCCATAACCTGATATAGCTGTCATATAAACCGATCTTGGGTCTTGACTTCTTGAGCCTCTAGAGGTCGCAATTATTATCCGATTTGCCTGAAATTTTGTACGGCGGATTCTCTCATGACCATCAACATACGTATTTATTATGCTTTGAATCGGTCTATAGCCCGATGCAGCTCCCATATAAATCGATCTCTCTATGTTACTTCTTGAGCCCCCAAAGGGCGCAATTCTTTTTCGAATTGGCTGACATTTTACACAAGTCTCCAACATATAATTTAATTGTGGTCCAAACCGGACCATATCTTGATATCGCTCTAATAGCAGAGCAAATCTTTTCTAATGTCCTGTTTTGCCTAAGAAGAGATGCCGGGAAAAGATCTCGACAAATGCGATCCATACTGGAGGGTATATAAGATTCGGCCAGGCTGAACTAAGCACGCTTTTACTTGTTTTTAATTTTTTTTTAACAACCTTGCTTTTCTTAATTCCGCTATGAAAGGAAAATGCTTAATGGCATCAATGAACGCGTTTCGTTAGTGTGTTTTCATTAATTCAATGAAAATTTTCATAAATACCGAGAAATTTTTCATTAATGCAATGAGAGGTTTAATTAATTAATTAATTTTTTCATGGTTTCTTTAAATGATCGAAACGAAATTCATTAATGGAATGAGATATTTTTTTCTTAAATAAAAGTAAATTATGTGAATATTGCAATAATGATATATATTGGGTTGCCCAAAAAGTAATTGCGGATTTTTCAAAAGAAATTAAATGCATTTTTAATAAAACTTAGAATGAACTTTAATCAAATATACCTTTTTTACACTTTTTTTCTAAAGCAAGCTAAAAGTAACAGCTGATAACTGACAGAAGAAAGAATGCAATTACAGAGTCACAAGCTGTGAAAAAATTTGTCAACGCCGACTATATGAAAAATCCGCAATTACTTTTTGGGCAACCCAATACTACTATTCATCCTAAAGCATTGGAGAAAAAATTACAAAAAAAAATATTGAAGAACATTAAAAATTTAATGTTTTTAATTGGACAACAAATCGATAAAAAGGATTTCATTGACTTAATGAAGAATTTCATTACATAATTCGCATGCAAACCCAGGTTCAAATCGAAGATGATGTCGATAGGCAAGAAGATGCGTGCAAGACTACCAAACATGAGATCATGATTTAAAATCACGGCGGCGGCAAAAGTATTTCTTGGGTATGAGTAGCGAGAGTGGCAAAAAACCGAGCGCAATTCGTAAACGAACCAAAGCAAGCAGCACGAGCCGAACAAAGAAAATAAATTATTATTATGATTAATTATTGTTATAATGATTGAATGAAACTCTATGTTCGTTCTTAAACACTGACAAATTTCATTGCATTAATGTAAGATTGCATTCCGATTACAAAGTTTTTCCTTTCAGTGCAGAACTGTCGACCGCACATATAATTCATTGTTCACCTCTTCGTCGATTTAGGGAAATCAGATCTGAAACGTTAGATTAAATGGAGGAGGTGAATGTTTTCCATAGGTCAAAGGCTATGCGAAAAGTCTGCTCACAAGGTCCTTTTCTATTTAGGCCGTGAGTCATATGTATGTTGACGGCGTTGACGGTTAGGTAAGGCTAGGTTTAAGTAGCAGTCTGCCTTCAGACTCAGACGTTTTCGTCCATTATGATACCACAGGAATAGAAAAACGAAAATGCCTTTACCTTTAAAATACTTTCTACCGTTGAACCATCCAGATTGCTTTAAAAATACCACCAACTTTGCTCACCTCCGCTGAAACAGACAGGTTCTCAAAGAAATGATAACCTAAAGTGGAACTCCTTCTGACTGCTAGTGCGGTACACACACACAAAAGGTGTCCTATAGTCTCTTCTTCTTCGAGGTCCTCACAGCTTCTGCAAAAGTCGTTGCAACCTTCAGTCTTTCAGCATGTTTCCCGATTAGACAGTGACCTGTCATGACGAACACAATGACTGAGACGTCTGTTCTAGCCAGTGACAGCAAAGCGGTAGACCTCTTCTAGTCTAGATAAGGCCACATAGTTTTGGAATGCTCACAGCCCCCTCTTTGTGACCATCTATTATTCGTTGTCCTTCGGGTCTGGTTCTGAAAACTTAGCTAACATGTCGTTAAAGGCATACCCACAGATTCCAATTTCCCTTGGATGTTTAAGGTAGTTCCTAGCCTCGCAAGCTCGTCTCTGTGGCCCGGCAGCCAGAACAGATGAATTTTGAACTGTTCAACCATCTCGTTGAGAGACCTGCGACAGTCGAGGGCGGTTTTTGTGTTCAGAAATACCACCACTTCCTTAATTGCACGCATCTCCGCTTGGTACACACTGCAGTGGTCGGGTAATCTTTTCGATAAGATCAGTTCTAGATCTTTAGAGTACACCCCAAAGCCCACCTGGTTGTCTAGTTTGGAACCATCCGTATAGAAGTCTATGTAACTTTTATTACCAGGGATATCGTAGTTAAAATTGGTTCTATAAGGAGTAGTGGTACAGTTCAAAAAAACACAGCTCAGGTAGGGTGTAATCCACACTGCCGCCAGATGACCAAAGTGAAAGCTCCCTTAGCCTCACGGTGGTGGTCGCAGCAATTTGTCTAGCCACAATGTCCAGAGGCATTGATGTAGCATTAAATTCAGTCCATCAGATGGTGTCGTCCTTAGTACTGCAGTGATTCACATACGTGCTGTTTACCCTAGAACGTAATTATAAAACCGCCAAAACTTATGAAGCGAATTAAAACTTTTATCCGCGATTAGACCGGCCATGTCTTGCTTTTTCCTACCACTATCGAAATAAAGTGAATTCCTTATCCAAACACTGATACCAGTCCTGTTTTTTTCCTCTTCTTTATATCTTTGGGAGCTACAAAGCAAAACAAAATTACATTCTGTTTTGCTTTGTTTCGGCTCACGAGAGATCCATAAACCAGTTCTGTGTCATCTAGGTCCCAGCTCCTCTTGTGCCCTTATCCATCCCCTGTGGTCAATAACCTGCGTTCCAATTATACACAAGCCATCCTTTGGATCCGGTTAAGTTTCGAACAATAGGTGGACTTTTGAAGCACCGTCCACCAGACCACAACACCATATAGCATTGTAGGTCTAGCAACTGCAGTATATACCCAAAGCATGACGTGCGGTCTAAAACCCCCAACTTTTGCCAGTGGCTCTCTTGTAGGTGTATAGGGTAAGAGTTGCCTTTCTTGCCAATTTGAATTTCCTATGCAGCAAAACATCCAGGTATTATGGCTTTCATTCTCTTCTCTCAAGGAGACCGGTGCAGACGAATGTCGAGTTTAACGCAGATGCCTGCCATCACCGCTCAAACCTGCGAGGCCCAAGGCTCAAGGGTGAATACAATGCGTCTACCAGAGTCCCCACATGTGATAACCCACACAGGAGTACCAATTTGATTCCACGTATTTACCTCCTTGGTTAGGAGCGAAGCACTACCTAAAACTCCTTCCGATCTATGGGTCACGGCACCCGGTTGAAAACGCAACTCCACGATGAGCTTATGGTCTACCCGCGATTTGGGTACAAACCACAGCCACCACGTTGCTCCCTACTGGGGCCTCACCAGTGTCAGGCTGGAACCGAAGTTCCAGGGGCTCCTGACACCCGTGGCACGGATTTATGCCTAGACCACTTTCGGTAGCTCAATTCGCTGTTGCACGTAGAGCTTCCTGAAGTAAATTTCTTAGAGTTCTGGGAAACTTTCCCCCAACCGCAATTGCCTCGTCATCAGCATTTGCGACCACTTTTACACCTTTTTCTTCCAGAGGCAATATTATATTGTTGATGGCTATATTCCAAAGTAGAGACAGTATACCTCCTTGAGGTGTTCCTCTGCTGACCCATCTTCTTAGATCTACAGATCCCAAGCCTGTCATAATGCATCTTTTGGTAACTAAGTTATTAATAAACTTTCTTAAGGTAGAGTTGATACCTAGATAGGCCAACTCCTTCATGATTGACGTCGGTTTTACACTATTGAAAGCACCTTCAATGTCAAGAACTGCTACCATTGTATATTCCTAGACAGCGAGAGAACCCTCTATGTAACCGACTGGATCGTGAAGAGATGTTTCAGTGGATTTGCCTTTACTATTGGGTTGCCCAAAAAGTAGTTGCGAATTTTTCATATAGTCGGCGTTGACAAATTTTTTCACAGCTTGTGACTCTGCAATTGCATTCTTTCTTCTGTCAGTTATCAGCTGTTACTTTTAGCTTGCTTTAGAAAAAAAGTGTAAAAAAGTATATTTGATTAAAGATCATTCTAAGTTTTATTAAAAATGCATTTACTTTCTTTTAAAAAATCTGCATTAACTTTTTGGGCAACCCAATATATACACGCTGCTGCCGCGACAGACGATCTCCGAGGGATCTTTGTCCTAAGATATGCTCTATTAACCTCTCATTGTGGTGTTGTGCTGGGAACTTTTCAGAATATGTGCTGATGATCTGCTGGAGGAAGGGACGAAATTAAGGTGCATAGTCGACACGTTGAGCTGCTTAGCAACCGGGCATAGCAGAGGGATTGGTTTTTATAACTCCCTTGGCTTGAGCACAGGACCACCTCATCGGTTTCCGTGCTGCTATCGAAAACACGCTCAGTTTTGAAGGAATTAGTCGGTCCATGTTCAGATATGGACCCCTTATAGTAAACAGATCTCCAGATTTGACTTGTTTAACCCATAGATTGACCATATTTTGACTTCTATTGTAATCTCCAATATTCGTACCACGTCGGTCCATCCCCTAACATACCTCACATATAAACCGATCTCCCGATTTGAATTCGTGAGCTTCTGCAAGGTAAAATTCTTATCCTCTGTAACACGTTTTTACTTGTTTTTCTGCTGCAGTGGCAAACCATCATGCCTCCACTTGCAAACTTTTGTAATTATTGGTTAACACTTCTATGCGCTGATAGCAGGCGAGCGATGTTTGCTGCAATTTATTATAATAATATTGTAATTTATTGAAAAAAATTATAATTTTCATAATAAAAATGTTACGCGCAATAATGACCAACGATTAATAATTCAAAACATTATTGCACTTCATGAACAGCCATTAAGGCATAAATCTCTGATTAAGGCAGTCGATGGCAGTCTACTGCCATCAACTCTCTCGCTCCTTTGCTGAGGCCACAATGTTTAACAAAAGCCGAACGTCAATAAAAGCTCAAGGTGTGTGAATGTATATTTTCCAAGAAAACTCTAGAGACTTGGCTGCCAAACATCATCAAACAACTGGCCATCAAATCAAGTGGAAAATTGAACTCTGCACTAAAAGCTGAGAGAGGCCAAAAGGCGACGGCCGTTTATGCATGGCCGGGTGTTACGATGAAATGACAGCATAAGTATGGGTGTTGCTGCTCCTGTTTGATATTCAAATTCACACAAACAACTCGAATATCGAAATAAATTTTAAAACTTTGTACAAATCGCCACTTAAATGTGAAACCAATCGGAATAAATTGCAGTTTTGGAACAAAACAAATTTTGTGGTTTTTAATAACCACCAATGAATGGACGAATCAGACACCAACACCCACTGACGATGGAGTCAGTGGGTTGGTGTTCTCGACGCAAATTCAACAGCAATCGTATGTTTTCAGCAGATTTATTGCCTCCCATCCTCCATACTTCATCAGTTTGTTAGACTTTTGTATGCTGCTCACCCCTTGCCCCAAACTTTCGTGCAAATAATCGCCCATTGGAAATGTTTTTGGAATATTAAAACAAACAAACATTGAGTCAGTCATTAACACCGCCGGACTGCATGCGAAAGTTGAGCATAGGCGGTTAAAATAGAATTCATAGCAAATGTAAACAAATAATAATGGTTTTGATGAAATTGCACCAAACAATATTGATGTATGTATGGCTTTGGTGAGAACAATTTTTGAAATATGCTCTTAAAGTGGAGCCATTTTAAAGAGGGGAATAGTTTTTGTATATAAACGAATAAATTTAATAAAAGACTAAACTTCTATTAAATATTCTCTAAAGAATTTCAATGGAATTTTTTCTAAAAACCGAATTTCAATGGAATTTTTTCAAAAGACCGAATTTCAATGGAATTTTTTCTAAAGATAAAAGTTTCATTTTCATTTCATTGAAATTTTCTCTTTAGAATTTTTTTTTTTAATTTTCTCTTTAGAAAATTTTTTTTTCAAATTTTCTCTTTAGAAAAAATTTCAAAAAAATTTTTCTCTTTAGAAAAAATTTCATTGAAATTTTCTCTTTAGAAAAAATTTCATTGAAATTTTCTCTTTAGAAAAAATTTCATTGAAATTTTCTCTTTAGAAAAAATTTCATTGAAATTTTCTCTTTAGAAAAAATTTCATTGAAATTTTCTCTTTAGAAAAAATTTCATTGAAATTTTCTCTTTAGAAAAAAATTCATTGAAATTTTCTCTTTAGAAAAAATTTCATTGAAATTTTCTCTTTAGAAAAAATTTCATTGAAATTTTCTCTTTAGAAAAAATTTCATTAAAATTTTCTCTTTAGAAAAAATTTCATTGAAATTTTCTCTTTAGAAAAAATTTCATTGAAATTTTCAGGGAGGGTCGGTCCCGCCGATGCTAAGACCCAAAAATAATTTATTTGAATCCTTCATTGTCGCGATTTACATGTCCTGCTGAACATGTCCAGCCAGGACGTGACCCAGATACTTGAATCCTTATTTCAACATATGTTTCGAACTCTACTGACATAGACCTTTCTTTTGATTCACATGTCATCCTGGACTACACGTCCTATTTAAGGGTAGTTAGTGGCCCAAGACTCAAATGTGTATACAGATTCGTAGTCAATTCCCAAAGATTTTTAATTTGATACCCATTTCGTGACGTTGGACATTCATGCCCTTTTTTGGGTTTTTTGGGGTTGGGGAGGCCCCGTAGACGCCTTGGACCCAATTCTTATAATAGATGTGTGCTAAACTCCCAAACACCTTTCATTTGATACCCGTATTGTCCCAATATGCAAATATGTCCTGTTGAGGAGCTTGGAGGGGGGGGGGGGTTTTGGAGGGCTTCCCCACCCCCCGTCAGACCTCAAGGAATAGATTTTAATGTCAGATTTGTACTCTTGTTTTAAATATCTCTCATTTGATACCCATATTGCCCAAAGCGGTAAATGTGTCCTGTTGGGTGGTTTTTTGGGGGAGGGGGACTCCCCCGACACTTAGGGTGACATTTCTATGCCAAGTTCGTACTCTACTCTTAAATACCTTTCATTGGATACCCATATTGCCCCAATCGGTAAACATGTCCGTTCGGGTAGGTTTTGGGATGGGGCGTCCCCCCAAGATATTCTATCCCAAAATTTTATACCTATTTCGTGTTTTGGGGTTACCATAAGTTGGCATGGAAAATTTCTTAATTTTGCACAGTGCGCCCATCTCCGCGATCTGGCGTTTTTGAAAATGGGGGAGGGTCCGCCCCCCCTTCGGACATCAAAAAATGTAGTACCCTATTTTCACCAGAGGTTCAAACTTTATCGTCTGGAAAAATTTAATGCAAATGATTCAGCCGTTTTTAAGTCTATACAGAACAGACACCAATTTCATTTCGATCGAAGAAGATATAGCCCTCATATACGAAGTCTTATCAAAAAATAGACGTTACCCACCACCATAGGATAGGGGATATATTCATTTAGTCATTCCGTTTGCAACACATCGAAATATCAATTTCCGATCCTACAAAGTATATATATTTCGGATCGTCGTAAAATTCTAAGACGATTTAACGATGTCCGTGTGTCTGTCCGTCCGTCTGTTGTAATCACTCTACAGCCTTCAAAAATTGAGATGTCGAGCTGAAATTTGGCACAAATTCGTCTTTTTGATGCACGCTAGTTAAGTTCTTGAAGGGGTCAAATTGGACCATATTTGGATATAGCTGCTTTATAGACCGATCTCCCGATGAAGGGTGTGAAGCTCATAAATGGTTTACTTTTTAACCGATTTGGCTGAAATTTGAAACGGTGAGTAGTTTAAGGCTTCCCGACATCTGACCCAATTATGGATTAAATCGGACTATACAGAGATATAGCTGTCATATAGCCCGTTCTCCCGATAAAGGGTCTGAAGCGCGTAAAAGTTTAATTTTGTAACCGATTTTGCTGAAATTTGAAACGGTAAGTAGTTTTAGGGCTCCTGACATCTGACCCAAATAGGGATTAAATCGGACTATACAGAGATATAGCTGCCATATAGACCGATCCTCCGATAATGGGCCTGAAACACATAAAAGCTTTATTTTTTAACCGATTTTGCTGAAATTTGAAACTGTGAGTACTTTAATGCCTCTCAACATAGGACTCAAATAAAATTGAGATCGGACTATTTTTAGATATAGCTGCCATATAGACCGATCTTCCGATTAAGGGTCTGAAGCCCATAAAAGCTTTATTTATTACCCGATTTCGCTGAAATTTGAAACAGTGAGTAGCTTCAGGCTTCCCGACAGCTGACCCAAATATGGATTAAATCAGACTATATAGAGATATAGCTGCCATATAGACCGATCTCCAAATAAAGGGTCTGAAGCCCATGAAAGCATTATTTTTTTTAACAAATTTCGCTGAAATTTGAAACAATGAGTAGCTTAAGGCTTCCCGACATCTGATTCAAATATGGTTCAGATCGGACTTTATTTTTATATAGCAGCCATATAGACCGATCTGCCGATAAAGGGTCTGAAGCCCATAAAAGCTTTATTTATTACCCGATTTCGCCGAAATTTGAAACAGTTGTTTTCTAAGCATTTGATCTATATGACCTAAGCATTTGATCATTTTATTAATTTTTTCATACAATTTTCCTCATCATACTCAAGCACTCTTCCAAACCCACTGCTGTTGTATCAATGTGTTGCTTTAGACGGTATAAAATAAACAATGAAATGTAGACATAATTTATGCTAACAATAAAGTAATTATACCATCAGAATCATCATCATCCTCGTTGCCACCACTGACATCACCATCAGCGGCAATTTGGCATCCATATCACAGAGGTTATTATATTGACCACCACCCATAGTGAAACTAGTATTCGGTAGATGAAAACGTTCGCCCAATGATGACTAAACAATCATTGCACTATGGTTAAATAATAACAAACAAATTATAGAGACATTTGTCTGACAGTTGACGATGCATGGAGTGAAGTTACTGAAAATCTATGAGTGCTGTCTGATTCACGATAAGGACCCATGTAGAGCCTAGGGCGAGCGGATTGAAGGAATCATCATCGCTTAAGAATATTTTAAATGTTTTGCCAGGATTCCAATCCAGACTTTTAGCGTAATCAATGGTAGCCCTGTTGAAAACTTTATTTAGGCCGGATGTGACCCTTAGCGGGATTTTTTGTACCTTATGCTTAGCAACAAAAATGCAATGATGGGATAGATAGATAATCAATGCACATAAATCACCCCACTGTGCACCATTCATCTTGATGTTCATTAACCAATGAGCTCAGCACCTGGACGAAGTGTGCTCCAGTGGCAGCCTTTACATCAGCAGGGTTGTTTGTTTAGTTAAAACCACTTATTAATGTTGTGTGTTTGATGGCGCCTCAGATAAAACTGATCGCAAAAATTGCAACACGCTGGCTAGCAACATGAAGTACCAATGACTATGGTAGGAGTTTTATTTTTGTGTCAGATTACAAATACAGCATAAGCTATTATATTTGCATACCCACCATGGAAGAATGGAGGTGTAATCATTTTGTCATTCTGTTTGCAACATTTGGAAATATGCATATCCGACCATATAGTAGTTAATCAAAGACGATCTAGCCATGTCTGTCCGTCCGTCTGTCTGTAAAAATCACTTTACACTCTTTAAAAATAGAGGTATTGAGCTGAAATTTTGCAATTTTTTATACCCTCCACCATAGGATGGGGGTATACTAATTTCGTTATTCTGTTTGTAACACCTCGAAATGTGCGCCTGAGACCCCATAAAGTAGATATATTCTTGATCGTCATGTAATTTAAATCGTTAATGCCAAGTCCGTCCGTCCGCCTGTCCGTCCGTCCGTCTCTTTGTCGAAAGCACGCAAACTTTCGAAGAAGTAAAGCTAGGTGCATGAAATTTTGCCCAAATACTGTTTATTAGTGTAGGTCGGTTGGGATTGTAAATGAGCCAAATCGGTCCATGTTTTGATATAGCTGCTATATAAACCGATCTGGGGTCTTGACTTCTTGAGCCTCTAGAGGGTGCAATTCTCATCCGATTTGGCTGTAATTTTGCACGTGGTGTTTTGGTATCACTTCCAACAACTGTGCTAAGTATGATCTATATAGGTGCATAACTTGGTATAGTTGCCATATAAACCGATCTGGGGTCTTGACTTCTTGAGCCTCTAGAGGGTGCAATTCTCATCCGATGGCTGTAATTTTGCACGTGGTGTTTTGGTATCACTTCCAACAACTGTGCTAAGTATGGTCTATATCGGTGCATAACCTGGTATAGCTGCCATATAAACCGATCTGGGGTTTGGACTTCTTGAGCCTCTAGAGGGTGCAATTCTCATCCGATTTGGCTGTAATTTTGCACGTGGTGTTTTGGTATCACTTCCAACAACTGCGCTAAGTATGGTCTATATCGGTGCATAACCTGGTATAGCTGCCATATAAACCGATCTGGAGTTTTGACTTTTTGAGCCTCTAGAGGGCGCAATTCTCATCCGATTTGACTGAAATTTTGCACATAGTGTTTTGGTATCACTTTCAACAACTGCGATGAGTATGTTCAAATCGGTTCATGTTATGATATAGCTGCCATATAAACCGATCTAGGATCTTGACTTCCTGAGCCTCTAGAGGGCGCAATTCTCATCCGATTTGGCAGAAATTTTGTACAACGGCTTCCTCATGACCTTCAACATTCGTGTCTAATATGGTCTGAATCGATCAATAGCTTGATACGGCTCCCATACAAACCGATCTCCGATTTTGCTTTTTGAGACCCTACAAGGCCCAATTCTTATCTGAATGGACTGAAATATTACACAATGACTTCTACAATGTTCTGCATTCCATTTATTTTTGGTCCAAATCGGACTATAACCTGATATAGCTCCAATAGCATAACAGTTCATATTCAATATTCTTTGTTTGCCTATGAAGAGATACCGCGCAAAGAACTCGACAAATGCGAGCCATGGTGGAGGGTATATAAGATTCGGCCTGGCCGAACTGAGTTTAAGTTTGAAGATGGGCTATATATTTAACTACCCGAATCGGACCCGCTTCGCATCGCCTTCTTTATGTGGAGTTTGCGATCCTCATCAAGCTCCTGTAGGTGAGCAAGCTCGTTGCGGCCCAAAGGAACGATCGCCGATCGCGCGAACAGGGTGGCCATTGGCTATTAAAAGGTGCCAATAACTGGCCTTATCTTATTAAGCATCATAGGCCCTCAGTATTTGTGCAAGAGCCGGTGCTGCCTGGCCTCTTATTGAGACTCTCCGCTCGATACCGCTGATTGTCAGCGACTGCCGTTGCAGATACTTCGTATGTAGCATTCCACTATCCGCAACCTGTGGATGCGCCTCGCAACTAAGCTTCTCGTTGCAGCAATGAAAACCACTCTCAAATTGGAGCTCAATGTTCCGGGAGATTTTTACTCTACTTTAAAATACCTTTCTTTTGGTATCCTTTACCTTGTCCAAAGCGGTGAAAGAATCCTGTCGGGTAGTTTTTTTGAGGTGGGGGATTTCCCCGAACACTTTGGGCGAAATTTATATACCAAGTTCATACTCTATTCTTAAATACCTTCTTTTTGATATCCATATTGTCCCAATCGGTAGACATGTCCGTGCGGGGGTGTTTTGGGGGGGGGGGGGGGGGGGGGAGAGAGGACTGTTAGGAGGACTTTTATGTCAGATTTGTACTCTACTTTTTAATACCCATTTCATTTAATACCCATATTGCCGAAAGCGGTGTAAGAGTCACATTGGGGTTTTTTTTGGTGCTGGGGACCCCCCGAACACCTTGGGCGAAATTTGTATACAAAGTTCGTACTCTATTCTTAAATACCTTTCATTTGATACCCATATTGTCCTAATCGGTAAACATGCCCGTCCGGATGGGTTTTGGGATGGGGCGTCCCTCCATGTTTTGGGATGAGGCGTTCTCCAAGGTTATTTGACCCCAAAATTGTATACGAATTTCGTGCTTTTCAGGTACCATAAGATGACATACAAAATTTTGCTTAAATAAGTGCAAGCATCTCCGAGATCAGGCGTTTTTTAAAATTGAGGTATGGGGGAGGGTCCGCAAATTAGGGTCGGTCGAAAATTATTGTAACTACAACGATCTATATACAGTCTACAAAAGTAGACCGATAGGGACAGCAAACAACACCATATTTTTAACCGCTCTTTTGACATTTCTCTTCAGTAAGGTTTCGTATTTCATGATGGAAAAATATATGAGCCAAGAACAAGTCGAAATTATTATAAATTTCTACCGATATTCAAAGTCTGTGGCCTCATCGTTTTCATTGCAAAATCAATCTTCAGTGATGAGCTGGATGTCTCCATTTTTTTTTTATTTCTGGCTGAATGTCTTCGAGAATGAGCAAAATTTGTGTTATTGGCCAGAGAGCAATCCACACGTATTCCAGAGTCATCATTGCATCCCGAAAAAAATACCGTTTGGTGCGGTTTAAGGGCCGGCGACGTCAATGGGCCATACTTCTTTCGTGATGATCAAGACCGGCACGTTACTGGGAGTGAGAATCGCTATCGTTCTATGATATCAGTGTATTTTGAGGACCAATTGGATGATGATGTGGACTTGGAGGACATGTGGTTCCAATAGGACAGCGCCATAAGCCACATAGCGAATGTCACAATCAATTTATTGGAAATAAGTTTGGAAAACGTATTATCTCACAAAAAGGTCCAGTCGATTGGTCGCATGGGTCGTGCAATTTGACGCCGTTAGACTATTTCCTGTGGGGCTACTTCAAGTCTATGGTCAATGCCAACAAGTTAGCAACGATTGATGAACTTCGTACGTATATGGAACGCGAAATGGCAGCAGTATCGACGGATTTATGCTTAAAAACATTCGAAAATTTGGTTCAGCGTGTGGATTTCTGAAAGCGTGCTCGTGGTGGCCATGCAAAAGAAAACGAGTGCCATACATAATGGCATCGACCGTGCTTAAGCAGCAGTAAAGACTTTCATTGATATCCACAGCCGTTTTTGTTTTATTTAATCAAAAAAAAACTTTTGTAGCGCTCTTATTGAAAAACCCGATATCTGAAACTGTTCCACCAAAAAAAAAACAAACTCCTCCCGGCCGTGTAGACTGGTCGGGACATAATGAGACTCAAATAAAACATGTATGCGAATACAAGAAGATTCGAATTTTGGGACCAAATGCCTAACGTCCAAAAAAGCCCTCCAAAAAAAAATCAACTGTAGGCCCCTAAACCTTTGAAAAGTAAAACAAATGCAGATGACGATGAGTCTATTTTGCACCAAAAAAAAAAAAAGTAAAAGCGTGCTAAGTTCGGCCGGGCCGAATCTTAGGAACCCACCACCATAGATTCTGCTCAAATATGGGAGCTATATCAAGTTATAGACCGAATTGGACTGTACTTGGCGCAGTTGTTGAGAGTCATAACAGAACACTATATCCAAATTTTCAGCCAAATTGGAAAAAATCGCGGCTTGTAAGGACTCAAAAAGTCAAATCGGGAGATCGATTTATATGGAAGCTATATCATGTTCCTGACCGGTTTGAACCGTACTTAGCACAGTTGTTGAGAGTCACAACAGAAAACCATGTAAATTTTCAGCCAAATCGGATGAAAATTGCGGTTTCCAGGGTCTTGTGCCCCTCAAGATCTCAGTCAAATCGGGAGATCGGTTTATATGGGATCTATATCTGGTTATACACAGATTTAAACCATACTTGGCAGTTGTTGGAAGTCAAAAGCCAAGCCAAATCGGACAAAAATTGCCGCTTCCAGGGGTTCAGGAAGTCAAATCGGGAAATCAGTTTATATGGGAGCTATATCAGCTTATAGGCCGATTTGGACCGTACTTGACACAGTTGTTGCACGTCATAACACAACACTATATGGGAAATTGCAGCCAAATTGGATAAAAATTGCAGCTTCCATGGGCTGAAGAAGTCAAATCGGGAGATCGGTGTATATGGGAACTAAATCAGGTTCTTGACCGATGTGGACTGTACTTAGCACAGTTGTAGGAAGTCGTAACAGAACACCATGTGCAAAATTTCAGCCAAATCGGAAAAAATTGCAGCTTCCAGGGGTTCAGGAAGTCAAATCGGGAAATCGGTTTATATGGGAGCTATATCAACTTATAGACCGATTTGGACCGTACTTAGCACAGTTGTAGGAAGTCATACCAGAACACCACATGCAACATTTCAGCCAAATCGGATGAAAAATCTAGGGCTCAAGAAGTCAAAACGGGAGATCGGTTTATATGGGAGCTAAATCCAAATCTGAACCGATATGGCATATTCCAATCCCCAACGACCTACATCAATACAAAGTATCTGTGCTAAATTTCAAGCGGCTAGCTCTACGCGTTCGACCGCTATCGTGATTTCGACAGACGGACGGACGGACGTGGCTTGTTCGAATCAGAATTACGAGACGATCAAGAATATATATACTTTACGGAGTCCTAGATCAATATTTCGAGGTGTTACAAACGGAGGCCACCGTAGCGCAGAGGTTAGCATGTCCGCCTATGACGCTGAACGCCTGGGTTCGAATCCTAGCGAGACCATCAAAAAAATTGTTTTTCATCGGTGGTTTTCCCTTCCTAATGCTGGCAACATTTGTGAGGTACAATGCCATGTAAAAACTTCTCTCCAAAGAGGTGTCGCACTGCGGTCCGCCGTTCGGACGCGGCTATAAAAAGGAGGCCCCTTATCTTTGAGCTTAAACTTGAATCGGACTGCACTCATTGATATGTGAGAAGTTCCTTAGTGGAATGTTCATGGGCAAAATTTGCATTTACAAACGGAATGACTAGATAACTATACCCCCATTCTATAGCGGGGGGTATAAAAAGAAAGTGACTTCATATTACGTTATATATTAATCGCAATGGTATTGTGGGCTTCAGATCTAAAGAAAATTTGGTTAATTCCCTCTGGCAGTGGTGGTGAAATATCTACATATAAATATTCTTCCGCCCTTTAATACCAACGCCATAAATCTGTCAATCATAACTAAGCTGAGGCAAATGACATAGGCCAAACTTTCAACGCTCTATGACATCTCCATTGAAATCGATAGCTTAGTAAAGTCTTAAATACAGCAGACTGCCATTACAAGATGCTTGATGCTTCCCATGCATTTAAAAAAAAACCACCAATGTTCCAAACATGTGTTTTCAATAAAAGTTCACACCACCACAAAACAATAATTTGGAGAAAAGAAAAATATCAATATTAATTTGTAACTTCTTTGTTAGGGGCTAAAAATTTGTTATTTCCTAGCACTTGGCAGCGCTTCACAACAAAACACCCTCAGTTCTGTCAGCCACAAATGAAGCAGCAATGCCAATCCATGGGCTTATTGTATGTCAGAATTTGTATTTCTGTAACTTGTACTGGGCCATGATGGAGTAGGAGTTTTGTCCATACATTCAGCATATCATAGTATCGGCTGGAGCGATTCCAAAGTGACAGACAGACACAACTGTCAAAAACTGCACAAAACTATTAATCAAAATTAATGAAATACCCGCCGCTATACCACATACAGCAAACACCCTCAACAACGAATTTCGTTGAAAAACACAACAAAAACAAATTGAATTGAATTGAATTGAAGTGTTGAGGGAAGAGTGTTCACAAGATGGAATGGTACGGCACAAACGGTAATAGTTTCACTTTGAAAACGAGGCTTAGCCATGAGAGTACATTAAGAGAAACCAAGTTCGTATTTCGATGGTAAATTGTTTGAAAATTTTATTTCTATAGCAAATTTTGTCAAAATTCCATTTTTTTAGAAAAATTTTATTTTATAGGAAATTTTGTCTAAAATTTCATTTCTATAGGAAATTTTGTCAAAATTTCTTGTCCATAGGGAATTTTGTCAAAATTTCTTGTCTTTGGCAAATTTTGTCAAAATTTCTTGTCTTAAGAAAATTTTGTCAAAATTTCTTTTCTATAGGAAATTTTGTCCAAATTTCATTTCTATAGGATACTAGCTTCACAGGGCCCGCTCCGCTGCGCTTTCTTTAACTCTCTAATATCTATTTGGGGTGGGGACACTTCGCCCTGAATGTGGATATCGTGCTACTGTAGCCTATGTCCGCCTATGACGCTGAACGCCTGCGTTCGAATCCTGGCGGAACTTTGGACAACATTTAATGCGGTGTTTATACCCTCTTAATGCTGGCGACATTTGCGAGGTATCATGCATGGTCATGTAAAAAATTCTTCCCAAAGAGGTGTCGCATTGCGGCTCACCGTACGGGCTCGGTTGTAAAAAAGGTTCCTTATCGTTGATAAACTCAACTTGAATCGAAAAGCACTCCTTGATGTATGAAGAGTTTGCCCCTGCTCGGTTCGTGGGCAAATTTTACTCTACTCCCAAATGCCTTTCCTTTGAGCCCCATATTACTGTATTGGTAAATATTTCGCGATTAGGGGGTATTTCGGGGGTGGTTACTTGGCCATCAAAGTAAATATAAGATTCGTGCTCTTCTTTCAGACACATTTCGTTAGAGTCCCATAATGCCATGATCGGTAAATAAGTTGTGTTGGAAGGTGGGGTGGGCCCCAGGGTCTTTGTCCCGAAAATTAATATAAATTTCCCTAAAATCAATAAATATCCACCCCCAAATAGTTTTTATATAGAAGGGAGGTATTTTGGGGTGGGGCGGCTCCCCAAACACATGCCTCTATATAGTCGCGATTGGTCCATATATCCATTTGGCGGGTTTCGGGCTGTTTGTTAGAGTGCAAAAAATTTCGATCCAATCGCTTTACCAATCTCCGAGATCTGGTATTTTTGAAATTAGAGTAATGAGAAGTGCTTTTTAGGGGATACATTTCGACTCAAATATAGATATCAAATTCGTGTCCACTCCCAAATCCGTTTACTTTGAACCCCATTTTGTCATGGTCGGTAATTATGAACCGTTTGGAGGGTGTTTTGGGGATGGGGAGGCCACCGGCACTTTGCCCTGAAAATAGATATCAAATTTGATCTTTACTTCCAAATACCGTTGATTTGAGCTCCATATTGATATAGTCGAAAATAAAATTCAGTTTAAGGGGTGATTTAGGGCGTACCCCCAAAATTGGATATCAAATTCGTTTTCTACTCTCAAATACCTTTCATTTGAGTCCGATATTGCCATAATGGGTCAATTAATCTATTCGACCTTGACTTGAACGCAAATTTTAATATCATATTTTTACTCTATTCCCAAATATCTTTCATTTGAATCCTATATAGCCATTGTCGGCTGATATGCCCATTTGGGGGTATTTGGGGGTGAGGCAACCTCCCATTACTTGGACCTAATTTTTTATGCCATATTTGTAATCTACTGCCGGATACTTTGCATTTGAATCCCATATTGATAGGAACGTCGAATATTTCTGTTTAGAGAAGTTTTTGAGTTGGGCCGGCCCGCTGGATACTTGGACCCAAAATTTAATATGATTTTCATTTTCCAGTCTCCAATACCTTTCATTGGATACCCACATTGTGCCCACCAGTCCTCTTTTACGATTTGGGTGGCGTTTTTGGTGTAAGGAGGAGGATCAGCCACCATCCGATATCTAAAAATTATATAACCTATGTTTCCTTTTTTTTTTGATTCTACGGAACAAACAAACAAACCGAGTCCCATATTGTAATGATGGGTCATATGCCCATTTGGGGAATTTTTGGGGGATGGGGTGACCCCCTACACTACGATCTGATTTTGTATGCCAGATTCGTAATCTACTCCCGAATACCTTTCATTTAAGCCCCATATTGATATGGAAGACCAATTTGTCTGTTTTTAGAAATTTTAGAGTTAGGGCGACTTTCTGGGAACTTGGTCTCAATTTGTAATACCACATTCGTATTCTAATCTTTAATACCTTTCATTTGATATCCATATTGTCTTTATCGGCCCACTTGTGATTTTGGGTGGTATTTTTGGGGTAACGGGAAATGTCCGCCCCCGTCCGATATCAAAAAATTATAAAGCATATTTATTCTTCCTGACCATATTCGTAATCTGTTCCCGAATACCTTTCATTTGAGTCCCATATTGTCGTGATCGTCAAATAAACCTATTTGAAGGGGTTTTGGGGCTGGGGCGGCCCCTAGGTACCTGAAACCAATTTTTTTTATGAAATTCGTACTCTACTCTTGAATACCTTTCATCTGAATCCCATGTTGTCCCGATCGGTCCACTTTTATTTTTGGGTAGTACTTTTGTGGTAAGGGGGAGAGTCCGTCCCCCTTCCGATATCAAAAAATTATATAGCCTATGTTTCACATTCAGTGAAAATTTCAAGGTAATCGATGCTGCCATTTTTGACTCTTTACGGAAGAAACAAACAAATCGACAGAAAACAAACAAACACAAATTCATTTGTATACCCATCATCATAGGATGGGGGTATACCAATCTAGTCATTCCGTTTGTAAAACGTCCAAATATTGATTTAGGATCCCATAAAGTATATATATTTTCGATCGTCTCGAAATTCTTATTCGAACTAGCAACGTCTGTCCGCCTGTCTATCGAAATCACGATAGCAGTCGAACGCGTAGAGCTAGCCGCTTGAAACTTTGCACAGATACTTTACATTGATGTAGGTCTTTGGGGATTGCGAATGGGCCATATCGGTTCAGATTTGGATGTAGCTCCCATATAAATCGATCTCCCGATTTGACTTCTTGAGCTCATGGAAGCCTCAATTTTTGTCCGATTTGGCTGAAATAAGCACATAGTGTTCTGTTATGACCTCCAACAACTGTGCCAAGTATGGTTTAAATCGGTTAACCTGATATAGCTCCTATATAAACCGATCTCCCGATTTGACTTCTTGAGCCCCTGGAAGCCTCAATTTTTGTCCGATTTAGCTGACATTTTGCAAGTGGTGTTTTGCTATGACTTCCAACAATGGAGCCAAGTACGGTCCGAATCGGTCAAGAACCGGATATACCCCCCATATAAACCGATCTCCCGATTTGACTTCTTGAGCCCCTGGAAGCCTCAATTTTCGTCCGATTGGACAAAGTATTCTGTTATGACTCCCAACAGTGAAGCCAAGTACGGTTCAAATCGGTCAAGAACATGATATAGCTCCCATATAAACCATTCTCTCGATTAGACTTCTTGAGCCCTTAGAAGCCACGATTTTTTCCGATTTGGCTGAAATTTTGCATGTAGTGTTCTGTTATGACTCTCAACAACTCCGCCAAGTAAGGTCCAATTCAGTCTATAACTAAATATAGCTCCCATATTTTAGCAGAATTCATGATGGTGGGTTCCTAAGATTCGGCCCGGTCGAGCTGAGCCCGGCCCGCTCCGCTGCGCCTTCATTTGCACCATGCGAAAATTTGTTTCTTTTTCTTACTCTAAAATTTCAAAATTCTTTTTTCTATAGAAATTGTTTGTATTGATGCCTAAAACACCAATTGTTAAGGCCCGTCTTAGGGTGGGAAAGTTAAAAAATAATCCCGCAAACAACCGCAACTAAATTCCTATATTTTATTTTTCTCTATTCAAAGGACTGAGAGGTTGTCATAACAAAGATTAATGATGTATGATCAATTTTGACCACTCTGCCATCTCTCTGTTGGTGTGTGCGTTGATCCATTCAGTTGATCCAATTAAAAACAGCCAGTGGCGCCATCGACAAAGTTATCTCAAATACTTTTCCTTTAAACCCCTTATTGTAAATGTCAGCTAATATGTCCGGTTTGGGGTATGGGCCCTTAAAACTGTCAATATCGAGCTACACTCTCTTTAAGCCCAAATTGTCGTGGTGTTGCTATGGGGGTAGGACGTCCCCCAGACAGTTGGTCCCGAATGTTGATATCAGATTTGTGGTCTACTCCCAAACACCTCTCGTGGTCTACTCCCAAACACCTCTCATATTTCCATAGTCGGGGTGTTTTGGGGGATGGGGCGGTCATTCAGTGACTTGGCCCTGAGGTGCGGACCCCCAAAACACTTGGCCCCGCATTTGGATATTAGTTTCGTATTCTACACTCAAATACCTTTTATTTCAGCCCCCTTTTTGCCATGGTCAGGAAATAAGGCATGGGTGTTTTGGGAAGGCGGTGGACCCCCAGAAACATAGTCCCACATTTGGATATCAGATTCGTATTCTACTCGCAAATAGCTCTCATTTGAGTCCCATATTGCCATGGTCTGTAAATTTGTCCGATTTAGGGGCGTTTAGGGGGTTGGTTTGGTCCCCCAAACACTTTTTCCGACATTTGGATATCAGATACGTTTTTCAATCTTAAATACCTTTCATTTGAGTCCCATATTGTTATGATTGGTCTATATAAAAAATTAGTAGGTTTTGGGGGTGGGGCGGCCCCCCTAGGTACCCCATCCGAAATTTGGATACCAAATTTTTGTTTTTAGGTTACTATAAGAGAGCATCCAAAATTTCGCCTAAATCGCATCACCGAGATCTGGCGTTTCTGAAAATAAGGGTAAGGGGGAAACCACTGCCCCTTCAGATATCAAAAAATTTAGTATCCTTTATTTACGACGGGATCACTATGCACCATGTGTGGAAATTTCAAGAAAATCGGTTCAGCCGTTTTTGAGTCTACGGAATATACATACAAACAAACAAACACAAATTGATTTTTTTTTGATGCGTATTCTACTCTCCAATGCATTTAATTTGATACCCATATTGTCCCGATCGGTCAACTTTTGGTTTTGGGTTTGGTGTTTTTTGGATCACGGGGTAGGGTCCGCCCCCTTCCAATATCAACAATTCCTTCCTAACCATATTCGTAATCTACTCCCGAATACCTTTTATTCGAGTCCCATATTGTCAGTATCGCGTATTTGAAACGGTTTTACGGTCAGGCAGCCCCCTAGGTACTTGGACCCAAATTTTGATATCAACTTTGTATTCTACTCCCGAATACCTTTAATTTGAGTCCCATATTGTCCCGATTAGTCCACTTCTATTTTTGGCTTTTACATTTGGGGTGAGGGGAGGTTCCGCCCCCCTTTCCGATTTCAAAAAATTATAAAGCCTATTGCTACTTCCAGAAAATTTTGTCAAAATTTTATTTCTATAGGAAATTTTGTCAAAATTTTGTCATTTCTGTACAAAATAAATTGTGGAATTTTTTCTTGCGAAACTTTTCAGTGTATTTCGGCCCAATATTTTTGTGAATTTTTTTCCGTGTCGCTTTGGACCATACCCAATAATAAATATTCCAAAAAATACCACACTTTTAGTAATCTCACATGGCATTTTCATTTGTGATTGAATGACAAACCGTGTTTTAATGAAAGTTTGTTAATCTAATGATACTCAATAAATTATAAATGCCTCAGCTCTGAGTAAGACAACGAGGTCTATTCGTAATTGTTATGTAAGAATTTGTTTCGGTTTCAATTCATTGTTGAGTTGCTGTTCGAGCATATCTCTTTGACATTGGATGATATATTCGTAACTAATGCAATTTAGATGTGGTTTGTAAGTAAGCAAAATTCTTTTTATTATTGAGCTGTGTAAAAATCGAACCCTTTTTTTGTTTGCTCTGGGCAGGGATGGTCATGTTGGTTAAGACAGAATGCTTAATCGATCGTAAGTTTTTAATCTGAAAGTCGCTTCCCTGGGATGTTTTTCAAACGTGCTATTTCGGCCTTGACATTGACAATAGCAACAGCACACTTGGCTTACTCTAAGGCCTCTGGGTCTCCTCCTTGAACCTTAGTATAAAGACAAAAGGCACAATGTTGCCATTTACACAGACATGATTCACTCACGACGCGTTTGAGCCGTCGTTTGAGTTAAAAGGTAATTTAGTTAAAAGTTTCTGCTTTGACAATCCAGTAGATACTGCTAAGATTAGGTTTAGGTTAGTTTTAAGTGGCAGTCTGCCATCAGACTCACTTCTCGTCCATTGTGATACCACAGGAAGGAAGGAAGATGCCTTCTACTTCCTACCGTTAAACCATCCAGATCGCTTTTAAAAGCCCAATAACTTGGGAATGTTCACATCCGCCAAATCAGACAGGTTCTCAAAGAAATGAGAACCTAAAGTGAAACTCCTTCTGACTGCTAGTGCGGGACACACACACAGAAGGTGATCTACAGTCTTTTCTTTTTCTTCTGCAAAAGCCGTTGCTGACAACCTTCAGTCTGTCAGCATGTTTTCCGATTAGACAGTGACCTGTCATGACGAACACAATGACTGAGACGTCTGTTCTAGCCAATGACAGCAAAGCACTAGACCTCTTCAAGTCTAGATGACGCCACATAGTTTTGGAATGCTCACAGCTCCCTTTTCGTGGTCATCTATCATTCGTTGTCATTCGGGCCTGGTCCTGAAAACTTAACGTACATGTCGCTAGAGACATACCCAAAGATTTAAGTATCCCTGGAATGTGTAGGGTAATTCCTAGTCTCACAAGCTCGTCCGCTTTACAGTTCCCTGGGATATCTCTGGGGCTCGGCATCCTGACAAAAATATTGAATATTGAACTGTTCAGCCATCTCATTGAGAGATCTGCGACAGCCGAGGGCGGTTTTTGTGTTCAGAAATACGTTCTCCAGGGATTTAATGGCTGCCTGGCTGTCTGAGAAGATATTTATGCCAATCGTCATAATGACATTATATCTTAGCCATTCCATCACTTCCCTAATTGCAAGAATATCCGCTTGATACACACTGCAGTGGTCGGGTAACCTTTTCGATATGATAAGTTCTAGATCTTTAGAGAACACCCCAAAGCCCACCTGATCGTTTAGTTTGGAACCATTCGTATAGAAGTCTATGTAACGTCTGTTACCAGCGATATCGTAGTTTCAATCGGTTCTATCAGGAGTAGAGGTACAATACTTTTTATTAAACTGCGGCTCAGGTAGGGTGTAATCCACACTGCCTGTAACATCGGATATTGCATCAAGGAGAACACAGTGTCCGTAGTCACCACATGGCCAAAGAGAAAACTCCCTTAGCCTCACGGCAGAGGTCCCACCAATTTGTCTAGCCAGAGGCATTAGATGTAGCATTAAATTCAGTGCATCAGATGGTGTCGTCCTCAGTGCGACTGTGATGCACAAACAAACCATCCTTTGGATCCGGTTGAGTATTGAACAGTAAGTGGACTTTTGAAGCGCCGTCCACCATACCACAACACCATATAGCATTATAGGTCTGACAACTGCAATATACATCCAATGCATGACGTGCGGTCGCCTGCTATCGCCTGGATTTGAACCCAGTCGACCGGCGTCATAGGCGTACATGCTAATCTCTGCGCTACGGCGGCGCTAGATATTTATCGTAGTCCCCATCGGTCCTATCAAGAATGGTGCACTACTTTTTATCAAAATTGTTATAGTTGGTGGTACGACTCTCACGTTCATGTGGCAGGGCATTTCTGTGGCCATGGAGTAAACAGTGTGGCTAACTAACAGTGTGGTAAATTTAATGCAGCAAAATGATGAAACGGTCTCAAAGTAGTCTGGAATCTGAGATTAAGCTGTACCAGAGCTATCACCCCGCCTTGGCGATATCTCTGTTTCACTCTACGGGGCTAGGATTTTTATACCCTCCACCATAAGATGGGGGTATACTAATTTCGTCATTTTGATTGTAACTACTCGAAATATTCGTCTGAGACCCTATAAAGTATATATATTCTTGATCGTCGTGAAATTTTATGCCGATCTAGCCATGTCCGTCCGTCTGTCCGTCCGTCCGTCTGTCTGTCGAAAGCACGGTAACTTCCGAAGGAGTAAAGCTAGCCGCTTGAAATTTTGCACAAATACTTCTTTTTAGTGTAGGTCGGTTGGTATTGTAAATGGGCCATATCGGTCCATGTTTTGATATAGCTGCCATATAAACCGATATTGGGTCTTGACTTCCTGAGCCTCTAGAGTGCGCAATTCTTATCCGATTGGAATGAAATTTTGCACGACGTGTTACGTTATGATATCCAACAACTGTGCCAAGTATGGTTCAAATCGGTCCATAATATGGTATAGCTGTCATATAAACCGATCTGGGGTCTTGACTTCTTGAGCCTCTAGAGTGCGCAATTCTTATCCGATTGGAATGAAATTTTGCACGACGTGTTTTGTTATGATATCCAACAACTGTGCCAAGTATGGTTCAAATCGGTCCATAACATTATATAGCTGTCATATAAACCGATCTTGGGCCTTGACTTCTTGAGCCTCTAGACTGCGCAATTCTTACCCAATTGGGATGAAATTTTGCACGAAGTGTTTTGTTATGATATCCAACAACTGTGCCAAGAATGGTTCAAATCGGTATATAACCTGATATAGCTGCTATATAAACCGATATTGGGTCTTGACTTCTTGAGCCTCTAGAGGGCGCAATTCTCATCCGACAAGACTGAAATTTTGCACATAGTGTTTTAGTATAACTTCTAACAACTGTGCTAAGTATGGTTCAATTCGGGCCATTACGTGGTATAGCTGCCATATAAACCGATCTTGGGTCTTGACTTCTTGAGGCTCTACAGTGCGCAATTCTTATCCGATTTGCCTAAAATTTTGTACGACGGATCCTCTCATGACCATCAACATATGTGTTTATTATGGTCTGAATCGGTCTATAGCCCGATACAGCTCCCATATAAATCGATCTCTCTATTTTACTTTTTGAGCCCCCAAAGGGCGCAATTCTTATTCGAATTGACTGACATTTTACACAGGTCTCTAACATATAATTTAATTGTGGTCTAAACCGGATCATATCTTGATATCGCTCTAATAGCAGATTTTTCTTTCTTTCTTTTCTTATATCATTTTTTGCCTAAGAAGAGATGCCGGGAAAAGAACTGACAAATGCGCTCCATGGTGGAGGGTATATAAGATTCGGCCCGGCCGAACTTAGCACGCTTTTACTTGTTTATATTTAAATCCTAAATAAATCAAAGCAGTTTTCGTGCTACATTATTGTTGTAGCCACATTTTCATGTGGAGGTGGCGATCCTCTCCAAGCTCCTGCATGTGAGTAAGCTCGTTCCGGTCCAAAGAACCGATCGCCGCGGGAACATGGGGGCCATTCGTTATTTAAAGGCGCCAATCAGGTTATCATCCGATTTGAACCATACTTGGCACAGTTGTTGGATATCATAACAAAACATGTCGTGCAAAATTTCATTCCAATCGGATAAGAATTGCGCTCTTTAGAGCCTCAAGAAGTCAAGACCCAAGTCCGTTTTAAATGGCAGCTATATCAAAACATGGACCGATAGGGCCCATTTACTACCGACCTGCATTAATAAGAAGTATTTGTGCAAAATTTCAAACGGCTAGCTTTACTCTTTCGAAAGTTAGGGTGCTTTCGATAGACAGACGGACGGACGGACGGACTGACGGACGGACATAGCTAGATCGACATAAACTGTCACGACTATCAAGAATATATAAAATTTATGGGGTCTCAGACGAATATTTCTAGTAGTTACAAACAAAATGAGGTAATTAGTATACCCCCATCCTATGGTGGAGGGTATAAAAAGGGGAAAAAATATAATATTTGCAAAAAAATATATTTTGTAACCATTTTTTTACAAATTCGGACTTTTGGAAACATTTGAAGTTCTTTATAATCCTTAAAGTATGCAATACTTCTAGACTATTGCAACACACACAAGAATGTTATCAATATTAACGCCTTATGATTTACCTAAGCAATTAGTTTACATAAAAACATTTTTGTCTACAAAACTGACACCCTCTCCAATCCACATACATATATCCAGAAATGTTCTATTTATAAGACCTTATGCTTTGATTGCTAATTACTAATTGATATTTACTTCGCTGCTTAAAAACAAAAAATTCCAACTCACTCTTAGCTAACGAGCAGTATGTCACAAGAGTTGCTGTTAATTAATCACACAACGTGTCTCAAAGTGCATAACATTTGGGATTTTATGACTGCCGGTGGGTGGTCTCATTCTTTTTTTTTGGCCTGTTTATTTCTTTTACCTAATTTTTCTAACCATAGCTCATTTGTTGTTCGCTCTTGGATTGACAATTGTCAATCCCAGATTTCGGTGTTGTTTTTTGCTCTTCATTGTGTCGTTCATGTCTCCATTGTGAGTTAGCTATACATTCCATATTTCCATTAGGTGCTTCTTCTATTCAATTAAGGTGCGCATTGCTTCATTCTTCATTTGCGTTGATATTTGTTCTCCTCCTACTTGGAGATAATTAACCTTGTTTTCTTCACGACTGTTTATTTGTCTTTTCTTCTTTGTGTTTAAACCTGCCAACTCTACCAGAAAAGGGGTAAATAAAATTAATGGTAATTGAGTTTTGAGTTTCTAGCTAATGACTAATTTCACTTTAGGCATGAATGAATCACTTTCCATTTCCCTTGTTCTGACGCAGTCATTATTTGAAGAGTTTCCTATGCAGGACACACATGTATGTACATTGAAATTGAGAGGAGGAAGAAGAGTGAGTAATTTAGGAAGATACCGGCACCTACATAGGTTAAACCTATGCAGTATTGGTATGACAACTTTATATGGGAATCTTAAAATATTTTATTTTGGGAAGATCATACTTAGAACTTGTCTAAGGTAGGCTGAATATCATGCCAAGTTAAGTGCCTAACCAGTTTCAACATTATTCCGTTCTTGAATAGTCCTTCCAAGACCAACTGGCATTATTTGGGGAGACGTTGATAATGACCTAGTAACGGTTCTCATTGGCTTAAACTTGGCAAAGTCCAGGCAAAATCTCGATTCGTCCTTCATATCAACCAACTGCGGATACTGACCGTTCGTCACGGCATAATTGAGCATCACACGAGCTGGAATTTGAGCTCTGATCTGTGTGATGTCCATCTTTATCGTAAGAAGCTCAACTGAGAGCTACCGGGTGCTTCCAAAGAGCGCTGATAGTGCAATGCACCTTATGGAGCTCCAATTGCAGTCGCCGACAATAAATGATATCAAGTGGAGAGTCTTAGTGAGAGGTCGAGTGGCCCCGACTCTTGCTTAAATACTGAGTGCCTATGATGCTCAATACCACAAAGCGAACAGAAGTCCTTGTGCCAAATTTTAGCTAAATCGGAAGAAAATTTAAGCCACTAGGGTCTCAACAAGTCACATCCGGGTATCGGTTTATATGACGGCTATATCAGTTTTTAAAATGATTCTGATGATACACAGCATGGATGTTAGAATTCAGAACAAAAGTCCTTGTGCCAGCCGAATCGGATGAAAATTGAGGCCACTTGGGGCCTATATTAGTATGTAGACCAATTCGAATCATACAATGCAGGAATGTTGGATGTGGGAATCGGATGAAAATTGAGGCCACTTGGGGCTAAAGAAGTCATATCGGGTTATCGTTACTTAAGGGGGCCTATATTAGTATGTAGACCAATTCGGATCATACACAGCAGGAATGTTGGATGTGGGAACAAAAGTCCTTGTGGCAAATTTCAGCCAACTCAGATGAAAATAAATTCCTCCATTGGCTATCTCATATCCCGAGATCGGTTTGTATGGGTGAGATATCAGTTTATGGATGGATTTTGACACACGGCACGGATAATAAATGTCCGAACAGATGACCTTGTGCCAAATTTCATCCAAATCGGATGAAAATTAAGGCCTCTATTAGCGGGGAACGGTTTAAAATGTGGGCTATATCAGTTTCTAGACCGATTTGATAATACTCGGCACCGATATTGGAAGCCAGAACGGATGAAAATTTAGGCCAGTAGGGGCTCAAAACGCCAATTCGGATCATATTTGGCACAGACATTGAGAGTCAGTACAAAAGTCTTTGTGCCAAATTTCAGACAAATCGGATGACATTTGAGGCCTCTAGGGGCTCAAAAGGACAAGTCCGGAGATCGGTTTATATGGGGGCTATATTTGTTTATAGACCGGTTCGAATCATTCCCGCCACAGATGTTGGAAGTCAAAAAGAAGTCCTTGTGCCAAATTTCTGCCAAATCGAATAAAAATGTAAGTCTCCAGTGGCTCAAGAAGTCAAATCTGGGACCCGCGAGATATGAGTCGATTCGGATCATACTCATTACGGATGGTGGAAGCTACAACAGAAGGCCTTGTGCAAAATTTCAGCCAAATCGGATGAAAATTGAGGGCTCCATTGGGTCAAGAAACCAAATCGGTGATTCGGTTTATATGGGGGCTATATCAGTTTATAGACCGTCTTAGATCATACTCGGCAGGTATGTTGAATGTCAGAACAAAAGTCCTTGTGCCAAATTTCAGCCAAATCTGAAGAAAGTTGGGGCCTCTAGGGGCTCAAGAATTCAAATTGGGGTTATGTTTAGAACAGTTCAGTCTTTTTGGGGTTTTAAGCCAAGCGTTACTACAAAAGGAGGCCGACTATCTGGCGCCTCATCTGGCAACTACTTTCACAGCGTGCCTAGGACTTGCATATACTCGGAAAACCTAAGCCCGGTAAGGCAAGTTATGTGACACCATGGGCGTACAGGCCTATAAACCTGACGTCCTTTTTACTCTAAACCATGGAACGCATTGTGGATACCATGATAAAGAGTAGAACATCTAACGAACTGCATGCCTATGTAAAGGGAAGGTCGGTGGAGAGAAGAATCCTTCGATGCCAAGACGCACACCTTGGCGGTTTGCATTGACATCGAGGGCGCGTTTAATAATGTGCGAACCGACACATTGATCCAATCTTTAGACCAGTACCGGGTGGACCGGGTCCTTAGAGACTGGATAAACCATAAGCTAAGGAAAAGGTACATAAATTGCGGGTCCCATGACACAAATATAAGGGAGAAAGTGGCCAGAGGGGCATTTTATCACCACTCCTTTGTGTGACCACCATAAGTAACCTATAACGTATGCTGATTGAGGGGGATTTGAACCCGTCTGCTATGCAGACGATGGTTTAATACTTCTTAGGGGTAGGGATCTGAACCAGCTATGCAGAAGGGCCGAAAGGGTTTTGCATATGTCATATGACTGAGCTAGACACAAGGGACTAATGTTAACCCAGAGAAGACAGAAATATGCCTGTTCACAAGGAAGACGAATGTCGGCCAATTTAATACACCACGTTTCCTCAATTAAACGATTTCGATATCTGACAAGGTCAAATACTTAGGAGTGATCTTGGATAGGAAACTTACCGGAAGTATCACATTCAAAAGCGAACAGAGAAAACTCACAGATGCTGGCTACTATATAGACGGGCCATAGTCTCGAAATGGGACCTGAATCCAAGGATAGTACACTGGTTCGACAGAAGCGCGATAAGACCAATACTTACTTACGCCTCAGTAGTTTGGTGGACTGCTATGGAGAAAAAAAGGCAACGATAAGACCATACAACAAGCTCAGAGAACATGTTGTCTTGGCATGGGCGGAGCGATGAGGACCACGCCCACTAGGGCAAGATATCCAACCCATTGACATTCAGATTAAATGTGGGGCAGCAACTGCGGCAATGAGACTTAAGGCGATGGGAGAATGGATTGAGGATGGGGGCTGCTCATACCATCGCGGTATAATCGAGGCGACGATAGGAAACCTGGAAGGAAGGGAAGAGGTCTCCGATCGTATAACTGAAGTGAACCTTGAAGTCGAGTACGAGGCACTGCTGCCAGCGGCACAGTCTTGGACTGATGGAACCCTAATATTGCCGTCTGGAAGATGTGTCACGTATGGAAGATCATTTTACACGTATGGATCAAAGCTAGCTGACAGAGTGGGCCTGGGGTGTTTACATTGAGAACCCAGAGACTGACATCTATTGTAGACTGCAAATACAAATTTTCCCCATGAACATTCCTCTAAAGAACAGGGGCAAACTTCTCACATATCAATGAGTGCAGTCCGATTCAAGTTTAAGCTCAATGACAAGGGACCTCATTTTTATAGCCCAGTCCGAACGGCGTGCCGCAGTGCGACACCTCTTTGGAGAGAAGTTTTACATGGCGTGGTACCTCACAAATGTTGCCAGTATTAAGAGGGAAAAACCACCGCTGAAAATTTTTTCTGATGGTCTCGCCAGGATTCGAACCTAGGCGTTCAGCGTCATAGGCGGACATGCAAACCTCTGCGCTACGGTGGCCTCCTATTGTACACTGTCTGACCATAATACGATCCTGCAGGCCGAGATCTGGGCGAACACGGAACGAGAGGACGTCAAGTGTGAACATCATTACAGACAGTAAAATTGCCATATGGGCAATAACAACCAGGACGTTAAGGTCACGAACAGTCAGTTCGCTGAAGCGTCGATTGGTGTACTCTTTGAAGCCTACTCAATTAGCCTTCGGCCTTCTTATGATTGATAAACGTCCGGCGCTCAGAGGTTATGAAGTCGGGTGGTCGGTCGATGGTGAGAATTATGGGAAGGTGGTCTGACCCCAAAGAGATGACGGCTTGCCAGGATACGTCACTCAGGGGATCAGGGGATGCAAAGGAAATGTCTGGCGAGCAGCTGTATTTCCTCGTGATCCTAGTGAGGGCATCCTCATTCACCGTGCAAAACGTGGAGCTTTCAATCTGCTCTGCCAAGGCTATGCCCCGCTGGTCATTACCTAGGGGAGAATGCCATAAAACGTGATGCGCATTAAAGTCTCCTAGGACCAGACGATTGCGGCCAGACAGTAGCCCACTTATGTCGTGCTTGTAAGCTTGACCATTAACTGGGTCACAACTACCAACCGGCAGTATGTACACATTGTATAGCTCTATCTCGGCATTACCGGACTTGACTGCTATCACCATGTAAACCATATTGGGCAAGGACGACCAAAAATACATAAAAGCCACATTTTTTGCCTGTTTTCGCTGAAATTTGGAACGGTGAGTTGTCCTATGCCTACCGATGTCCGAACCGAATATGGTCCAAATCGGACTATATTTCGATATAGCTGCTATATAGACCGATCTGCCGATTTTTAGTCTTAAGCCCACACCTGCCGCATTTATTGTCAGATTTCGATGAAATTTGGAACGGTGAGTTGTACTATGCTTACTAATGCCCGGACCGAATATGGTCTATATCGGATATAGCTGTCATATAAACCTATCGTTCGATTTGCCAAGACCATTTTCTGATGTTCATAATAATTGATCAATATTTTCATGAAAAATTGGCGCGTTCACAAGGCTAGGACAGCTTGAAGGAGCTTTCCAATGCTTTTGCGATGTACCAGAGAGTTCTTAGCTATTGTCCTGGCTACAATTTTTGTCTTGGTATTGGATCGAAAATCTCAATGGTTTGGCTGTTATAGGCCAAAAAATCCAAAAAAAAACGTGACAAAAGTCTGAGAATTCAAAATCTGGAGACTTGATTTTCACCTCATGGTCTAGTGGAGTTTTTTACTCAGTACAATCTCAAAAATCGGAAACGCGAAGGGCCTATTATGATTTTATTTCATTACCCCCTCCCGCCCTAGTATGTATATAAAGATGTAAAAAGGCTTTAAGTTCGGCCGGGCCGAACTTTGGATACCCACCACCGCGGGTATATATGTAAACCACCTTTCGTCATAATCCGGTGAAAAATTCATAATTTATGCCCCTTACCAGCGAATACGGCCGTACGGTAGAGGTAGGGGTGGTCACATAGTCCGACGACGGCGACATATGTTTACACATTCAGTATGACTATACTCCAGTAGTGGCGCAAGGCCAGAGAAAGATCGAAAATGTACCTAATCCATGTTACACCTCACCGACACCGACCGATGATGGAGGCGCTTCTGGCAAACTGAACAGAACCAGGTTTATTGTCAATCCCGGCACGGACCAGAAGCTTGTGGAGAAGGCAATCCGGCATGTACCTCTCACATGACGAAACCAGTAAAGAAGGGCAAAAGTCGGGCGGTGCCGAGTGTATAATACCCTACACCTACCCTATAAGTACAACGTGAGAGCTATATCAAATTCTGAACCAATTTTGATGGACCTGTAAACAATCCGTATCACACTTCGAAGAAATATCAGTTTTTTTTTTTTTTTTTTTTTTTTTTTGATTTTTACCAAACTTCTTGAATATTGTGGTAGACATCGAGGCTCAATTTTGGCAAGATCGGCCAAATTTCGTTAGAATCGGTTAACAAATGAGCACTTTATTGCAATATTTCTCAAATCGGACGAACATATATATGGGATTTATATCTAAATCTGACCCGATTTCCACTAAGCTGTATGGATATTGTGGAAGGGGAAGTGGAAGAAAAGCGTTGTACAAAATTTTGGCAAGATTGGTAAATAAATGCGCTTGCAGTGGCTCTAGGAATAAAAATCGGGCGATATATATATATGAGAGGTATGTCTAAATCTGAATCGATTTCTTTGAAATTCACCAGTAATATTAGGAGTCAGAAGAAAATCTTCAAATTTCGTTAGAATCGGCTAGCAAATGAGGACTTTATTGCAATATTTCTCATAATCGGACGAATATATATATGGGAGCTATATCTAAATCTGATCCAATTTTGAACAAACTTCTTAGACATTGTGGTAGTTGTCAAGGAAAGCGTTGTTCATAATTTTGACATGATTGGTAAATAAATGCGCTTGCAGTGGCTCTAGGAATGAAAATCGGGCGATATATATATGTGAGAGCTATATCTAAATCTGAAGAAGAAAATCGGTCCCGCCAAATTTCAAGAGAATTGGTTTACAAATGAGCACTTTATTGCAATATTTCTCAAAATCGTATGAACATATATATGGGAGCTATATCTAAATCTGAATCGATTTTGACCAAACTTCTTAGATATTGTGGGAGGCATCGAGGAAAGCGTTCTGCTCAATTTTGGCAAGACTGGTCAATAAATGCGCTTACAGTGGAATGAAAATCGGGCGATATATATATGAGAGTTATGTCTAAATCTGAACCGATTTCTTTGAAAGTCACCAGTAATATTAGGAGTCAGAAGAAAATCTTTCCTGCCAAATTTCGAGAGAATCGGTTAACAAATGAGCACTTTATTGCAATATTTCTCAAAATCGGATGAACATATATATGGGAGCTATATCTTAATGTGAACCGATTTCTAGCAAACTTCTTAGACATTGTGGAAGTCGTCGAGGAAAGCGTTGTACAAAATTTTGGCATGATTGGTAAATAAATGCGCTTGCAGTGGCTCTAGGAATGAAAATCGGGCGATATATAAATATATGAGAGCTATATCTAAATCTGAACCGATTTCTTTGAAATTCACCAGTAATATCAAGAGTCAAGGCAAAACCTTTCCTGCTGAATTTCGAGAGAATCGGTTAAAAAATTAGCACTTTATTGCACAATTTCTCAAAATCGGACGAACATATATATGGGAGCTATATCCGAATTTGAACCGATTTCTATAAAATTCACCACTTATGTTGAAAATCAAAAGAAAATCCTTACTGCCAAATTACGAGACAATTGGTTATTAAGTGACCACTTTATTGCAGTATTACTGCAAATCGGACGAACATATATATGGGAGTCATATCCAAATCTGAACCGATTTTTTTTTCAATTTTAATAGGGTTTGTCTGTAGGCCGAAAAACATGCCTGTACCAAATTTTAAGACGATCGGATAAAAATTGCGACCTGTAGTTTGTACACAAATTAACATGGACAGACAGACGAACATAGCGAAATCGAATCAGAAAGTGAAAGTAAATCGTCCTTTTTAGGGTATAAAAAGGACGAACATGTACAATGTCCGTGATTTATTTGTATCACCTATTGTATTAGCTTGTATCACCTATCTATGACCAGTCCAGCACAGTGACCCATTATGTTAAATTCAAATATAACTTTTGGGGCGAAATATCTGCGATCTAAAATACAATTTGAATATAAGGACTTCTGATTTTAAAAGCTCTTGGTAGGGGCTAATTCTGGTATTAGTTTGTATCATCTATCTATGACAAGTGCACTGCATTGCCATTTTAAAAATGGGTCATATAGGTCTTCAAAAAATATTGTTGGCATAGAGGATTGAGGGTTTAGCTATTATTTAGCATTTTATAGTTGTAGCTAAATTCTTTAGCAAGTGATTTGAGAAAATATTTGGTGAGAAAATGCTAAAAATGATTTTTTTTTTTATTTAAAATACAAAAGAAAATTAGTTAACAGTGCTCTGTTTATCACTTAACATAGTTCTGTTAAAATGTCAGGTTTGTGTCTTGGCTAAGTTATATTCAAATTTATCTTCACGGACATACATGTACACTGAGGCGGCAGCCCTTGCTGATGAAGATTTCATCGGGTCAATCCGGTGCGTACAACCGGCTGCCATGATATTACTATGGACATCATTCATGGTTCCAACTTTACAATTCCGATTGAGGAAAAGTATAGATGATGTCCTCAAAACGCGTGGCATGGCTGACCGCATTGGAAGTTTTCGATATGTCAAGAGGCACGATAACCTTGGCCAATATGTATGGTTATGGCTTGAAAAGCAGTCACTGTGCTACTTGGAAATTCCTCAACAAGGCTCGGTAGGTATAGAATTAAGAATAGTGGGACTTGCTTTGCCTTCTTATGCTATGGGGAATAACGGCATACAGTATCCCAGAAGCTATGTCGTTGATAACATGGGAGGCCCCCCTCCCGGATGCACTACAACCAGCTTATTTTCCTTTAAGGCACAGGAAGGCAAACTTCTCACATATCAATAAGTGCAGGCCGATTCAAGTTTAAGCTCATTGATACGGGGCCTACTTTTTATAGCCGAGTTGGAACGGCGTGCCGCAGAGCGACACCTCTTTGGAGAGAAGTTTTACATGGCATAGTACCACAGAAATGTTGCCAGCATTAGGAGGGGAAAACCACCGCTGAAAATTTTTTCTGATGGTCTCGCCAGGATTCGAATCCAGGCGTTCAGCTTCATAGGCGGACATGCTAACCTCTGCGCTACGGTGGCCTCCTATTGTACACTGTCTGACCATAATACGGTCCTGCAGGCCGAGATCTGGGTGAACATCATTACAGACAGTAAAATTGCCATATGGGCAATAACAACCAGGACGTTAAGGTCACGAACAGTCAGTTCGCTGAAGCGTCGATTGGTGTACTCTTTGAAGCCTACTCAATTAGCCTTCGGCCTTCTTATGATTGATAAACGTCCGGCGCTCAGAGGTTATGAAGTCGGGTGGTCGGTCGATGGTGAGAATTATGGGAAGGTGGTCTGACCCCAAAGAGATGACGGCTTGCCAGGATACGTCACTCAGGGGATCAGGGGATGCAAAGGAAATGTCTGGCGAGCACCTGTATTTCCTCGTGATCCTAGTGAGGGCATCCTCATTCACCGTGCAAAACGTGGAGCTTTCAATCTGCTCTGCCAAGGCTATGCCCCGCTGGTCATTACCTAGGGGAGAATGCCATAAAACGTGATGCGCATTAAAGTCTCCTAGGACCAGACGATTGCGGCCAGACAGTAGCCCACTTATGTCGTGCTTGTAAGCTTGACCATTAACTGGGTCACAACTACCAACCGGCAGTATGTACACATTGTATAGCTCTATCTCGGCATTACCGGACTTGACTGCTATCACCATGTAAACCATTTTGGGCAAGGACGACCAAAAATACATAAAAGCCACATTTTTTGCCTGTTTTCGCTGAAATTTGGAACGATGAGTTGTCCTATGCCTACCGATGTCCGAACCGAATATGGTCCAAATCGGACTATATTTCGATATAGCTGCTATATAGACCGATCTGCCGATTTTTAGTCTTAAGCCCACACCTGCCGCATTTATTGTCAGATTTCGATGAAATTTGGAACGGTGAGTTGTACTATGCTTACTAATGCCCGGACCGAATATGGTCTATATCGGATATAGCTGTCATATAAACCTATCGTTCGATTTGCCAAGACCATTTTCTGATGTTCATAATAATTGATCAATATTTTCATGAAAAATTGGCGCGTTCACAAGGCTAGGACTGCTTGAAGGAGCTTTCCAATGCTTTTGCGATGTACCAGAGAGTTCTTAGCTATTGTCCTGGCTACAATTTTTGTCTTGGTATTGGATCGAAAATCTCAATGGTTTGGCTGTTATAGGCCAAAAAATCCAAAAAAAAAACGTGACAAAAGTCTGAGAATTCAAAATCTGGAGACTTGATTTTCACCTCATGGTCTAGTGGAGTTTTTTACTCAGTACAATCCCAAAAATCGGAAACGCGAAGGGCCTATTAAGATTTTATTTCATTCCCCCCTCCCCCCTAGTATGTATATAAAGAAGTAAAAAGGCTTTAAGTTCGGCCGGGCCGAACTTTGGATACCCACCACCTCGGGTATATATGTAAACCACCTTTCGTCATAATCCGGTGAAAAATTCATAATTTATGCCCCTTACCAGCGAATACGGCCGTACGGTAGAGGTAGGGGTGGTCACATAGTCCGACGACGGCGACATATGTTTACACATTCAGTATGACTATACTCCAGTAGTGGCGCAAGGCCAGAGAAAGATCGAAAATGTACCTAATCCATGTTACACCTCACCGACACCGACCGATGATGGAGGCGCTTCTGGCAAACTGAACAGAACCAGGTTTATTGTCAATCCCGGCACGGACCAGAAGCTTGTGGAGAAGGCACTCCGGCATGGGCCTCTCACATGACGAAACCAGTAAGGAAGGGCAAAAGACGGGCGGTGCCGAGCGTATAATACCCTACACCTACCGTATAAGTACAACGTGAGAGCTATATCAAATTCTGAACCAATTTGGATGGATCTGGGCGGATGTTTTCAGATGAGTTATTAAACAATCCGTATCACATTTCGAGGAAATACCTTTTTTTATTTATTTTTTTTTTTGATTTTGCAAGATCGGCCAAATTTTGTTAGAATCGGTTAACAAATGAGCACTTTATTGCAATATTTCTCAAAATCGGACGAACATATATATGGGAGCTATATCTAAATCTGACCCGATTTCGACTAAACTGTATGGATATTGTGGAAGTCGTCGAGAAAAGCATTGTACAAAATCTTTTGGCAAGATTGGTAAATAAATGCGCTTGCAGTGGCTCTAGGAATGAAAATCGGGCGATATATATATATGAGAGCTATGTCTAAATCTGAATCGATTTCTTTGAAATTCACCAGTTATATTAGGAGTCAGAAGAAAATCTTCAAATTTTGTTAGAATTGGCTAGCAAATGAGGACTTTATTGCAATATTTCTCAAAATCGGACGAATATATATATGGGAGCTATATCTAAATCTGATCCAATTTTGAACAAACTTTATAGATGTTATGGTAGTTGTCAAGGAAAGCGTTGTACATAATTTTGACATGATTGGTAAATAAATGCGCTTGCAGTGGCTCTAGGAATGAAAATCGGGCGATATATATATATGAGAGCTATGTCTAAATCTGAATCGATTTCTTTGAAATTCACCAGTAATATTAGGAGTCAGAAGAAAATCTTCAAATTTCGTTAGAATTGGCTAGCAAATGAGGACTTTATTGCAATATTTCTCAAAATCGGATGAACATATATATGGGAGCTATATCTTAATGTGAACCGATTTCTAGCAAACTTCTTAGACATTGTGGAAGTCGTCGAGGAAAGCGTTGTACAAAATTTTGGCATGATTGGTAAATAAATGCGCTTGCAGTGGCTCTAGGAATGAAAATCGGGCGATATATATAAAGGGTGATTTTTTTGAGGTTAGGATTTTCATGCATTAGTATTTGACAGATCACGTGGGATTTCAGACATGGTGTCAAAGAGAAAGATGCTCAGTATGCTTTGACATTTCATCATGAATAGACTTACTAACGAGCAACGCGTGCAAATCATTGAATTTTATTACCAAAATCAGTGTTCGGTTCGAAATGTGTTCAAATTTTGGCAAATTTTGTTCAGCGATGAGGCTCATTTCTGGTTGAATGGCTACGTAAATAAGCAAAATTGCCGCATTTGGAGTGAAGAGCAACCAGAAGCCGTTCAAGAACTGCCCATGCATCCCGAAAAATGCACTGCTTGGTGTGGTTTGTACGCTGGTGGAATCATTGGACCGTATTTTTTCAAAGATGCTGTTGGACGCAACGTTACGGTGAATGAACACATTTCGAACCGAACACTGATTTTGGTAATAAAATTCAATGATTTGCAAGCGTTGCTCGTTAGTAAGTCTATTCATGATGAAATGTCAAAGCATACTGAGCATCTTTCTCTTTGACACCATGTCTGAAATCCCACGTGATCTGTCAAATACTAATGCATGAAAATCCTAACCTCAAAAAAATCACCCTTTATTAAGAGGCAGAAGAAAATCAGTCCCGCCAAATTTCAAGAGAATTGGTTTACAAATGAGCACTTTATTGCACAATTTCTCAAAATCGGACGAACATATATATGGGAGCTTTATCCCAATCTGAACCGATTTCTATGAAATTCACCACTAATGTTGAAAATCAAAAGAAAATCCTTACTGCCAAATTTCGAGAGAATTGGTTATTAAGTGACCACTTTATTGTAGTATTACTGCAAATCGGACGAATATATATATGCGAGCTATATCCAAATCTGAACCGATTTTTTCCAATTTCAATAGGCTTCGTCTCTAGGCCGAAAAACATGCCTGTGCCAAATTCGAAGACGATCGGATAAAAATTGCGACCTGTAGTTTGTACACAAATTAACATGGACAGACGGACAGACAGACTAAATCGAATCAGTAAGTGAAAGTAAATCGAATCAGGAGTTGAGTCGGTCGGTTTACTTATAAATTGGTCTATCTCTCTTCCTTATGGGTGTTACAAATAAATGCCTTAAGTTATAATACCCTGTACCACAGTAGTAGTTTAGGGTATAAAAAGGACGAACATGTACAATGTCCGTGATTTATTTGTATCACCTATTGTATTAGTGTATTAGTTTGTATCACCTATCTATGACCAGTCCAGCACAGTGGGCCATTATGTTAAATTCAAATATAACTTTTGGGGCGAAATATCTCCGATCTGAAATATAATTTGAATATGGGGACTTCTGATTTTAAAAGCTCTTGGTAGGGGCTAATTCTGGTATTAGTTTGTATCACCTTTCTATGACGAGTGCACTGCATTGCCATTTTAAAAATGTGTCATATAGGTCTTCAAAAAATATTGTTGGCATAGAGGACTGAGGGTTTAGCTATTATTAAGCATTTTATAGTTGTAGCTAAATTCTTTAGCAAGTGATTTGAGAAAATATTTGGTGAGAAAATGCTAAAAATGATTTTTTTTTATTTAAAATACAAAAGAAAATAAGTAACAGTGCTCTGTTTATCACTTAACATAGCTCTGTTAAAATGTCAGGTTTGTGTCTTGGCTAAGTTATATTCAAACTTATCTTCACGGACATACATGTACACTGAGGCCACAGCCCTTGCTGATGAAGATTTCATCGGGTCAATCCGGTGCGTACAACCGGCTGCCATGGTATTACTATGGACATCATTCATGGTTCCAACTTAACGGTTCCGGTTGAGGAAAAGTATGGATGATGTCCTCAAAACGCGTGGCATGGCTGACCGCATTGGAAGTTTTCGATACATCAAGAGGCACGATAACCTTGGCCAATATGTATGGTTATGGCTTGAAAAGCAGTCACTGTGCTACTTGAAAATTCCTCAACAAGGCTCGGTAGGTAAAGAATTAAGAATAGTGGGACTTGCTTTGCCTTCTTATGCTATGCGGAATAACGGCATACAGTATCCCAGAAGCTATGTCGTTGATAACATGGGAGGCCCCCCTCCCGGATGCACTACAACCAGCTTATTTTCAAATGCAAATTTTGTCCATGAACATTCCTTTAAGGCACACGAAGGCAAACTTCTCACATATCAATTAGAGCAGGCCGATTCAAGTTTAAGCTCATTGATACGGGGCCTCCTTTTTATAGCCGAGTCCGAACGGCGTGCCGCTGTGCGACACCTCTTTGGAGAGAAGTTTTACATGACATAGTACCTCATAAATGTTTCCAGCATTAGGAGGGGAAAACCGCCGCTGAAAATTTTTCTGATGGTCTCGCCAGGATTCGAATCCAGGCGTTCAGCGTCATAGGCGGACATGCTAACCTCTGCGCTACAGTGGTCTCCAGCTTATTTTCGCTTATTTTCAAAGTTGGTACTTTCAAAATTCCTGGTCTTCTTTCACTCTTAAAAAATAAAACAATTTGCCTACATGTTGCCAGGCTTTGCTTTAATTGAAACTTAAACTTCCCTCATTTTAATGGTAATTTGTTAAATTTATGTCACTGAGTATAGCCTTTTATGATCTTGTAAATATGCCACTTCAGCTCGTAAATTCGCAAAATGTTACAAAATCGCAGTTTCGCAAACGAAATCTAAGAAAGCCAAACGAAACAGAGTCGTTAATAAGACAATCTCATCCATCTATCCGCCCACACATATATAGGTCGTGTTGACTCCATTAAATATTTGTTATCAGAGCCAATCTTGGACTCATTTTGTTAAGTTTTACATTTGCCACTGTCAGCTACTATGCCAGTGACGGCGACACTCAACGAATATTCATATCATTTCACTCCTTTGTCTGGTAGGCAGACCTTTTTTATGTTCGTGATATTCTTTCCGTTGGCCATTTCATTGTTGTTGCTGTTGTTTTAATAAAACTTATCTTTATGCGTCAAAAGCGGCTTGTAATGTTCACAATTAGCTAAAATTTAACTAAACTGCAAATAAAATGAAATAACGCCTGAATGTCGACGCCATCGTCAAGCAATTGTGTTGAGTTGTTTGTTTTGGATATAAAACCCAAAATAAGAACATTAAACGCAATGCTTAAGGTTTCATTAGTTAGCTTGAAATGTGACCGATGGACACATGAAAACCAACAGAAATATGTCACAATGTTTCGTTTGTATGAAAGAATTAAACACATAAAAGGACATAGAGCACGCAAACTCTTGGGGTAGGTAAGGTTAGAGAGGCATCATTTAAATAGATTCACTTAGACAGGTTTAGTAAACTGTGAAACCATAACAGCGGTAGAACAAGGTTTCTAGAGGGAACCCACGCACAGTGGGTCGCACTGCGTCGACCCGAAAGGCTTCGGGTTAACCAAGTTTGTTGACGTCAGTCCTCTAAACTTCACTGTCAAACCGTCTGCTTTTTCAATGCCCTTACTCCGCTATGGTCCATCACCCAAACGATGCGGATCGTGCCGTTCTCAGAGAAGGCGTTAAACTCCTTCTTACACTGCAAGACTGTTAATGAACTTAACGTCCTCGCTTAACATCACACCACCTCACGCATTCCACGATCGCCCGCATTTCCACCTTCAGGACCGTGTTATGGTGAGGCAGTCTAAAACAGATCTCAGTCCCGGGGTTCTCAATGTAGACCACCAGGACCACTCTGTTCCCTAGCTTTGATCCATCCCTGTAACATGATCTTCCAGATCTCTATACCGCTGACAGCAGTGCCTCGCACTCGACCTCAAATATCGTCTCAGGTATCCGATCGGAAGCCTCTTCCATTCCTTCCAGGTTTCCTATCGTCGCCTCGATTATACCGCGAGGTATAATCCATTCTCCCATTGCCTTAAGTCTCATAGCCGCATTGGCCGCCTCACACTTAATCTACATATCTATGGGTGGGACATCTAGAAAAGTCTCCACGACCCTAGTGGACGTGGTCCTCATCCCACCGCCTATGCCAAGACAACATGTTCTCTGAACCTGTTGTATGGTCCTTATGTTGCTTTTTTTCTCCATCGCAGTCCACCAAACTACTGAGTCGTATGTAAATATCGGTCTAATCACGCTGATATAGAGCCAGTAGACTGTCCTCGGCTTCAGGCCCCATTTCGAGCCTACGGCCACCGTAGCGCAGAGGTTAGCATGTCCGCCTATGACGCTGAACGCCTCGAATCTGAAGATAAAGGCTCCTGGGCCCCTCTGAGGGCCAAAACCTCCCCATCCATTGTGGGAAGTGGTTCGACCTAAGCAATATGGTGCCCAAATTATAAAATCCACTGCAATTCAATTGAGTCTGTGCAAAAACAGTTCGTGTTATTCTGCTTACGTAGACGTAACTGGACATTTAATACTTTACCATCTTATAAAGAAAGATTAAATTTGATCAAATTGCCTTCGTTGGAAAGTCGGCGTACAATGCTGAATCTGAATTTCATGTTAAATATGCTAAACGGAAACTTGAAGTCGGAGTTTCTGTTGGACCACATCTACTTGAACGTGCCGCTGAGACCTTCACGAAATTTTAATCTTCTTCATGTTGAATACTATCGTACGAATTTTGCGAACAATGACCCATTTAGGCGTTTATGTGTTGAATTTAATAAATTTTAAAATAATATAGATCTGTGCGAAAACAAATATTCTTTAAAGAAAAGGATTATTATTTTGCTGAATTCGTAGTTATTAAGCTTAGTTTGTATATATTGTTTATAGTCTAGTCTGTAAGGATTATAATATCTATAGACTAATAAATAAATAAAAAAAAAAAAAAAAATTTGGATATCAAATGAAAAGTATTATTGGACCCGAGATGGACCTACGGGGTCTTGAGGATTTTAAACCCTGTTAACATAGGCAATATGGGTATCAAATAAAAGGCATTAACGAGTAGATTACGAATATAGAAGAAAATGTGTTTAAATAGCATCGCCATTTAAAATTATTTTCAGATTTACTCAAAATTAATGCTTTTTCGTGACCGTGGGCCCAAAACATATTCTTAGTCTTTCATTCTTTAATTGGCTATGACAGAACATTTGTTCCACAAGCCGAACGTAGAACAGCGTTCCAAGCGCCTCGATCTTCTGCGCTCATTCTTACATCTCTGACACCAAATTTCGAGGTGTCTCCCACTTCTTGATTTTTCCATCGGGCTTTTGGTCTTCCCGGTTTGCGTGTACCACGGTGTTTGCCGTCAAAAGACTTCTTTTCTGGAGCTTCTTCACCATAGCCAACGCAGCCGTTGTATTTTGATGTCTGTAACTATGCTATCGGCGTCATACAGCTCGTGGTTCATACGGCGCCTATATTCTCCATTAACGCAAACTGGTCCATGTATTTTACGAAGAATCTTTCTCTGCCTCATCTGCTTTCACAAGTACCCATGCCTTAGAACCATATAACAACAGGGGTAGTATCAGTGTCTTGTATAGTGTAATCTTTGTCTGTCGAGAGGTGACCTTGTTTCTAAACAGCTTACTTAGTCCAAAGTAGCATCTGTTTGCCAGTATTATTCTTCGCTTTATCTCAAAACTGGTGTCATTCGTTTCGGTTACGGCGGTGCCGAGGTAGATAAAGTTAACGACTGTCTCAAAATTGTGGTTCCCAACTTTCTCCATTTTCTTTATCTGCTCGGTTGTGCAAGGCTTTTTGGGAGTTGAAACCATCCATTTCGTCTTATCTCCATTTACTGCCAGACCCATTTTCACTGACTCTCTTTCGATTCTTTCAAAGGCTGCAGTTACTACTTCCGGTGACCGATGATGTCGATGTCGTCGGCATAGGCGAGTAGCAAGTACTCTCTTATGATTGGTGTGCCATATCTATTCACATCTGCATCTCGAATAATCTTCTCCAACAGGATATTAAAGAGATCGCACGATAGGCTGTCTCCTTGTCTGAAACCTCGTTTGGTTTTGAATGGTTCGGAGAGGTTCTTTCCTATTCTTACTAAGGAATGCGTATCAGCAAGTGTCAGCCTGCAGATTTCTTGTCAGTCTTATTAATTTTGCAGGGATTCGAAACTCAGACATGGCTTGAAATACCTTTGAACATAAAGGGGGTATCGAAAGCGGCTTTGTAGTCAACAAAGAGATGGTAGGTGTTGATTTGTCCTTCGCGGGCCTTTTCCAGGATTTGGCACAGTGTGAATATCTGGTCCAGGGTATATTTACCAGGTCTAAGGCCGCATTGATAGGGCCCAATTATCTCATTGACTTTAGGTTTTAATCTTTCACACAGTACGCTCGAGAGTATCTTGTGTGCGATGGGGAGGAGACTTATTCCTCTGTAGTTGGCACATTCCGTCTTGTCTCCTTTCTTGTGTACGGGACATAGTATGCAGAGGTTCCAATCATCGGGTATGAGTTCTTCAAGCCAGATTGCGCAGATAAGCTGATGCATATGCCTTATCAGCGTGTCGCCTCCGGTCATTAATAGTTCAGCGGGTAACCCATCGACTCCTGCTGCCTTGTTGTTCTTTAGTCGGGTCACTGCTACTTGGACCTCATTCTGATTAGGAGGTAAACATTCTATACCATCATCATTGATTGGTTCTGCGGTATCCTCTTCGAAGAAGTTGGGTAAAATGTTCTTTCCATATCCTAAGCATACTATCTGTGTCAGTAGTTATCAGAATTTCTTCTTTGTCTCTGCAGGAGAATGTGCCTGCACCAAAACCATCGGTTTGGTGTTTAATGCTTTGGTAGAATTTCCGGACTTCATTCTGACTCCTGTATATGTCAATTCGTTCGCACTAACGTCTTTCGATTTCCTTTTTTCTTTCTGCGGAATAGACGTTTCTCCTCTCTCCTTTTCTCCCGATACCGCGACTTTATTTAGCGCGTTGCTACTGATTGCAGGGTTGCTCTATATACCGCATTCTTTGCTTCGGTAGCATCTCAACACTTTTGGTCGTACCATGGGTTTCTAGGAGGAGGCTTCCTGTACCCAAGTACGGATTTCGCGGCATTTTCCATGGAGTGGAAAATAGTTTGCCACTGCGCCATTATATCATCGGAACAAGGAGTGCTTTCATCAAGCAATTGGGTCAGTCGAGTTCAGGAGTATGCCGCTGTCATCTGTTGTGGTTGCAGCTTTTTAATGGAAGTCGAAGCAACGTAGAGTACAACAGGGAGTTCCCCAAGGTGGGGTGATCTCTCCGGCATACGCCAGAGCACACTGTGTCAAATTTCATCAAATTCGGATAATAAATGGATCTTTTATGGCCTCAATATCTTGTATAGGGAGATCAAGTGGTCTAAGGGCAGCTATATCCAAATATAGTCCGATCTGAACCGCACTTCACAGAAATGAATAAGGGGGGGTCCACCAGAACTCACCGTGCCGAATTTCATCGAAATCGGATGAAAAATTACCAATTTTTTGCTTCAAGACTTAAATCTGGAGATCGGTCTATACAGCGGTTATATATAACTAATATCCCATTTTATGAGATCACCAGATCGGGTTTATATACAAAGAATACGAAGTCATCAAAAATTTTTAAGAAAAATGTTTTTATAACCAAGATATCTGCAAAATTATAAATACCCAGCTTTTGGGTATAAATGGGCAAATACCCGGGTATTTACCCAATTTACCGGGTAAATACCTTTTCGGTATTTACCTATCGCCCATCTCTAAAAATCCACAATCTCATCGATCTTTCCGCGGAGACCGTTGCAGTTTAGTTGCAAAAACGATACACTTCCTGGCAAGGGACAGGTCGTGGGGGTCACATAGTTCGACGACAAGAACGCAGATGGCGACGACGACGACGCTTGTGACCCACTGCTGGCTATGTTCGCACAGCACCTTGCAACATATCCAGTATGACTATACTCCCATAGTGAAGTGAGGTCAGAGCAAGATCGGAAATGCACCCACTCCATGCACCGGTTACACCTCGCCGATACTGACCGATGATGGAGGCGGTTCTGGCAAACCGCACAGAACCAGGGTATGGGGTTCTTTTCAATCCCCGGCTCGGACCAGAAGTGTGCGAAGAAGGTATGATCTGATTTTGCTGAAATTTGGGACAGTGAGTCGACATATTTCTTCAATTTGGCCCAAATCGGTCCAGATTTGGATATATTTGCCATATAGACCGATTTCTCGACTTAAGGTCTTGGGCCCATTTAAGGCGCATTTATTGCCCGATTTTGCCGAAATTTTGGGACAGTGAGTTGTTTTAGGCCTCTTGACATCTTTTTGCAATTTGGCCCAGATCGGTCCAGATTTGGATAAAGCTGCCATATAGACCGATCTCTCGATTTAAGGTTAAAGGCCCATAAAAGGCGCATTTATTGTCCAATGTCGCCGAAATATGGGACAGTTAATATGGGTGAGTTAAGTTAGGCCCCTCGACATCTTTCTGCAATTTGGCCCAGATAGGTCCGGGTTTGGATATAGCTGCCATAAAAACCGATCTCTCGATTTAAGGTTTTGGACCCATAAAAGGCGCATTTATTGTCCAATTTCGCCGAAATTTAGGACTGTGAGTTGCATTAGGCTCTTCAACAACTTTCTGCAATTTGGCCCAGATAGGTCCAGATTTGGATATATCTGCCATATAGACCGATCCTTCGATTTAAGGTTTTGGATCCATAAAAGGTGCATTTATTGTCCGATTTCGCCGAAATTCGGTACAGGGAATTGTGTTAGGCCCTTCGACAGCACTTTTCAATTTGGCCCAGATCGGTTCAGATTTGGAGATAGCTGTCAAATAAACCGGTCTCTCGATTTAAAGTCTTGGCCCATAAAAAGCACATTTATAATCATCCAACGTGGGATCTGATCAATCGGGACCAGCTCTATCTTCATACCAGGCCAAAGGGCGTCAAGGTCAGCGATGTAGGTCGAAAGAAAATCCAGAGCTTGGCACCATCGAAAGCCGCAAAGGAGTCTTCCGCGCTTATTCCGATGGCTTCCGATTGAGCTCGAAGAATCTTCTCTTCGACTAGTAACCATCTCTTAGTGGATAGCCGGCCTTCAGGATAGCTTCGGTCCAGGATAGCCACTTGATAGACGGACCAATTTCTTGGTCCTTTTGCTATTGGGCGCCTGTGCATCGCCAGATCGCTGTCGTTTGTTCCCTGAATTGGACTTGTCATTTGAGTGGCATTCTCTTGTCAAGAGGACACTCTCCTGACCTCCCTTCTAGCTGCAGGATCCACGAAAGAGCTCGGCTTAATAGTTTTGCCCTTTTCTGGGCCTGGTATTTTGCACGCGGTGCTTCCTCTAGCGGTCTCGGCGCAGAGGACAGTTGTATTTATCATAGACTCGTACTTTCTGACGTTGAACCTTGTCACAGATCGTCAGAGTGAATGGCTCTAGACCCTCCATCTTCCTTAGATACTTTAACGAGCGCTTGTAGCCTTCTTCACAATTCTGTTCGTCCATCTTCTGTACTTTCCGCCTGCCCCCCTGCGAGGTTCTCGCCACTCAACCAGGAGTCGAGGTTCCGGCTGCTGTCGGTTCTGAGGAGATAATCCGTTTCATAAAGCTGGATCGCTCCAATTCCCGAGAGTCCATGGCAGGAATCCTCGCATGGGGGCATGTTGTCAGGTGCGTAGAGTTTGGGTACAGTGTATGTTGTGTGCCTGTTTGCTGTGTTTAACATGAGGTTGGGACCTGACGATATTGCGATCCTGCCGAACCTGTTGGTTCGGGTGGATTCACGGTGCTGGACCGCTGACCAACTGCAGAGTTACTTTTTGTCATAGTGTCACTCATGTTTGTTTGTTTTTTTTTTTTTGGGTAAATTTTAGTTCAATTTGAATTCGAAGTCACGGCATTCACCTAGAAAACCGAAAGGCCCTTGAGCGTTATGATTTCCCAGGTGAATGCACCGACCCTAGATTCAACCCTTAAGCCCCCGCATCGCGACAAGATTGTTTACCCGCGCGGGGTCTTCCTTTCCTATCTACGCATTAAAATCGCCCAGAACGATTTTAATATCATGGGCGGGGCAGCGGTCATTTTCACTCTCTAGGCGCTCGTAGAAAATATTCTTGTTCTGCTCGTCCTTGTCTTCCGCGTCGGGGCATGGGCACAAATAAGACTGATGTTGAAGAATTTGGCTTTTATGCGGATTGTGGCTAGGCTCTCATCCACCGGAGTAAAGCTGGAAACAAGGTGTTAAAGTCTTCGACTAACTGCAAATCCACAGCCAAATGCATGCCTCGTGTTATATCAGCTATAGTGGTTCTTAAAGTTTTCCGGGGCGGGTAACTGGCCCAGCGCCCCAACCGCATGGGTTTTTGTGCTATTGCGCATGTATCCCTCGTTATGGCGAGCCGCTTGCTTCAATATCCAACGCTCGCCTCCAGCCGCCCCTAACCTGGGAACGGACGCTGATGTTGATCATTGGTTATTTGATGGCGTCAATAACTCGCCTTGTCATCTCGAGTATCATTGGCACTCAGTATTTAATTAAGGACCAGTGCCGCCTGACTGAGTCCTCACTGAGACTCTCCTCTTGTAAATCGCTGACTGCCCGCGGCCGTATTTGCAGCTACTCCGCATAAAACCGTACCTTTCCACCATCAGCAACCTGTGGACGCGGCCGGTAGCTTTCACCTAAGCTTCCCGTGGTAACTCCACACAAGTCGGAGCTCAAAGTTCCAGCCTGTGTGGTGCTCATAATTATACCATGTCGGCCGGGACACCTCGGCTCTAACCATTCCAAATTTAAAGAAGATATCTCTACCCGTTCTCACACGGCACATTTTTTACTAGATTCTAGATTTGATAATTCTCTCCATTTGACATTTTGATACAGAATTTTACAACTTCCATTTTTTATACAATTTTCTTTGCAGTCTACGATTATTCACAAATTCGTTCGCTGCACTGGGCTCATAACCTATTGGAACTCTACTATAATCCCTGCGGATAATACGAATAATATACAACAGGAAAATTATATTTGAATGTCTAAAATGAGAAGTCAGACAACAGAATGAAAAAAGTAAGTATAACAAAATTCAATTATAAAGTGATTCTATAGGGTTGCCCAAAAAGTAATTGCGGATTTTTCATATAGTCGGCGTTGACAAATTTTTTCACAGCTTGTGACTCTGTAAATGCATTCTTTCTTCTGTCAGTTATCAGCTGTTACTATTAGCTTGCTTTAGAAAAAAGGTGTAAAAAAAGTTCATTCTAAGTTTTATTAAAAATGCATTTACTTTCTTTTAAAAAATCCGCAATTACTTTTTGGGCAACCCAATATAACAAGTAGAACACTATTCCAACACTACCATTAAGAAAAGAAGTTGCGACTAAAGTTGAATTCTGATCTCTATACATTCTAGTTTTTAGTATTATAAAAATGTCTTGCCTTCCTTCCTAAGAAGGATTGATAGAACAAATACTATCAGTCCTTCTTTATTTATAACTAGACGAACCGGGCCCGCTACGCTGCGCCTTCTTTAAGTCTCTAATATCTTTTTAGGGTGGGGACACTCCGCCCTGAATGCGGATGGCAGCTCAGACACTTCGACTCAAGTATGGATATCAAATTCGTGCTACACTTCCAAATCCCTTTAATTTAAGCCCCATATTGAAATGGCTGGTCAAGATGAATCGTTTGGAGGGTGTTTTGGGGCTGGGGCGGCCACCAGCACTTTGCACTGAAAACAGATATGAAATTCGTTTTTTTTTTCCCAACGGAAATTAAGTTCATTTTAGGGGGTGTTTTAGGGCGTACCCCAAAACACTTGGCTCCAAAATTGCATAACAAATTCGTTGTCTACTCTCAAATACCTTTCATTTGAGTCCCATATTGCCATAATGGGTCAAATAACCCATTTGACGTATCTTTAGGAGAAAAAGCGCCATCTAGACTTGAACACAAATTTTAATGTCATATTCGTAATCTACTCCCTAATGCCTTTCATTTGAGTCCCATATAGCCATGGTCGGCTAATATGCCCATTTGGGGGTATTGGGGGGTGGGCGACCTCCCATTACTTGGACCTAATGTTTTATGCCATATTTGTAATCTACTGCCTAATACTTTTCATTTGATTCCCATATTGACATGAACTTCGAATATGTCTGTTTAGAGGAGTTTTGGGCCCGCTCGTTACCTGGACCCAAATTTTAACACCATGTTCGTTTTCTGGTCTCCAATACCTTTCATTTGATACCTTTATTGTGCCCATCGGACCATATATTCATAATGGGTCTAATGGCGTTTTTGAGGGGTGGCGTAACCCCCTATGCTTCGTTCTAATTTTGTATGCCAGATTCGAAATCTACTCCCGAATACCTTTCCTTTGGGCCCCATATTGAAATGAACGCCCTAATGTCTGTTTGGGTGAGTTTTGGGGTTGGGGCGGCCCGAAGGGAACTTAAACTCAAATTTTAACATCATTTTCGTATTCTACTCTCCAATATCTTTCATTTAATACCTATATTGTCCCAAGATCGGTCCTAATTTGGTTTTGAGTTGGGTTTTTGGCATAAAGGGGAGGATCCGTCTCCCTTCCCATGACGAAAAAATATATAGCCTATGTTTTCTTCTAGACCAACCTACACAATGTGCGAAATTTTCGAGAAAATCGATTCTGCTGTTTTTCAGTCTAAATGGAACATACGAACCGAGTTCCATATATCCGTGATTGGTTAATGTGCCCATTTTGGGCTTTTTTGTGGGGGTGGGGTGACCCCCTATGCTTCGACATGATTTAGTATGCCAGATTCGTTTTCTACTCAAGCATAATTTTCATTTGATATCCATATTGTCCCTATCGGTACACTTTTGATTTTGGGTGGTGTTTTTGGGGTAACGGTGGAGGGTCCGCCTCCTTCCGTTATCAATAAATTATAAAGCCGATTTAACGATGCCCGTGAGTCTGTCCGTCTATCCGGACGGAGATATTGAGCTGAAATTTGGCACAAATACGTCTTTTTGATGCACGCTGGTTAACTGCTTGAACGGGTCAAATCGGACCATATTTGGATATAGCTGCTATATAGACCGATTTTCCAATAAAGTGTTTAATGCCCATAAAAATTTCATTGTTCATCCGTGATTGCTGAAATTTTATGCAGTGAGTAGTTTCAGGCCTCTCAACTTCTAACCTAAATATGGTTCAGATCGGACTATATTTAGATAGAGCTGCCATATAGACCGATCGGCCGATAAAGGTTCTCAAGCCCATAAAAGCTTTATTTTTTAACCGATTTCGCTAAAATTTGAAACAGTGAGTAGTTTTAGGCCTACCAACATTTGACCCAAATATAGTTCAGATCGGACTATATTTAGATATAGCTGCCATATAGACCGATCGGCCGATAAAGGTTCTCAAGCCCATGAAAGCTTTATTTTTTATCCAATTTCGCTGAAATTTGAAACATTGCGTTATTTTAAGCCTCAAGACACCTGACTTAAGTATGGTTCAGATCGGACTATATTTAGATATAGCTGCCATATAGACCGATCGGCCGATAAGGGTTCTCAAGCCCATAAAAGCTTTATTTTTTATCCAATTTCGCTGAAATTTGAAACGTTGAGTTATTTTAAGCCTCCCGACATCTGACCCAAATATGGTTCACATCGGACTATATTTAGATATAGCTGCCATATAGACCGATCTGCCGATAAAGGGTCTAAAGCCCATAAAAGCTTTATTTTTTAACCGATTTCGCTAAAATTTGAAACAGTGAGTAGTTTTAGGCCTACCAACATTTGACCCAAATATGGTTCAGATCGGACTATATTTAGATATAGCTACCCTATATAGACCGATCTGCCGATAAAGGGTCTGAAGCCCATAAAAGCTTTATTTATTGTCCAATTTCGATGAAATTTGGAACATTGGGTTATTTTAAGCCTCCCGACACCTGTCTTATCAAATTTGCTTAATATGTTCTTTAAAAGATTGCTAATGAAAAAAAAATTAAGTAAAGATAAAAATTTTAAAATTATTGTCTTTGTTAAACATGGCGGCTTAAATTAAAAGATTATATCCATAGCTGGGAATTATAAGCAAAATTCTTTGATCGAGGAAAAACCTTTGTTTTTTTTTTTTGTATGGAACTGTTTTTTTAATTAATTAATATTTTATGTAAATTATTACATTTTGTTATACCCCATAGTTCTTGTGCATTTTTTTTACCTCGCCATTATTCTTGAGTTAGCAGTAATTATTTGATTTCATTAAAATCAAAATCAAATATAGGTCTCCGGTCTCCATGATTTGCCCTTTGATTGTTTCCAAATCATTTCGAATTTGTTTTAAATCATTCTCTCTTAACTTTTTCAATTCATTTTGAATTTGTGTTATATCATCCTCAATTTTATGCGATTGTTTTTCGATTTGTATTAAAGATTCAACCGTATCTTTATCAACGATAGTCTCTTCCTCGTCAATGTCGTCGAATTTTATAATAGTAATACGTTTGTGGGCATTTTCCTCACTTTGTACATCCTCCATGAGAAGTGACACTTTTGGCGTCATCAAGTTTTGCCGTGTATAAGACCTTACCATCCTTATATGGATCGTTTTCGGCTTGATATGTACAACAGACACGATATGTCAGATCGGGCTTGGCATTTAGCTCAGTCCTTGTTAATATACGAGGTGTACGAGTATAATAATGAGCAAGAAAAGGACTAAATAGTTTGTGTGACCATGGCAACCAAGTCCTCATCCGTAGATCGAAAGCGGCCAGCAACTGGACACGCTGTTGTGCTTCGTTTATTTTGGCATCTTTTTTAATTTCCTATAGAAGAAAGAGAAACAACTTTTAATGAAATCACCATGAAACCTGTGATAAACCAAAATTAGAAATTTGCCCATTAACCATCAAAATTTAAGTGTTTACTAGCTGACCCCAGCACGCTGCGCTGTACCTTCTTTTAAGAAACGCATAACAAAACAATCTAATCTTCTAGGTCTAATGGCTGCATATTGGCTTCAAATAGGCTCCGCCTTGTTGACATTCACAACTTGCCATTAGCTTTTAGTGGACCGCAAAATTTATCAATGGGCATTCCATTAATCGTTCTCACATAGCAATGAAAGCTGTCCGATTCTAGTCTAAGCTCAATGAACGGCGCACCGCTGTGCGACACCTCTTTGGGACATGTCATAGTAGATATTTGATGATAAATTATCATGCATTTTAATACCCTCCACCATTGGATGGGGGTATAATAATTTCGTCATTCTGTTTGTAACACCTCGAAATATTCGTGTGAGACCCCATAAAGTATATAGATTCTAGAGAGCGCAATTCTCGCCCGATTTGACGCCATACAAAAACGATCTTGGGTCTTGACTTCTTGAGCCTCTAGAGGGCGCAATTCTCATTCGATTTGACTGAAATTTTGCATGAGGTGTTTTGTTATGACTTCCTATAACTAAGTGCTAAGTATGGCGCAAATCGGCACATAACCTGATATAGCTGTCATATAAACCGATCTTGGATCTTGACTTCTTGAGCCTCCAGAGGGCGCAATTCTCATCACATCTGGCAGAAAATTTTGTACAACCGCTTCTATAATGACCTTCAACATACGTGTTCAATATGGTCGGAATAGAAAAATAGCTGCTCCCATGTAAACCTATCTCCCGATTTTGCTTCTTGAGCCCCTACAAGGCGCAAGTCTTATCCGAATGAACTGAAATATTGCCCAATGACATCTAATATGGGCTTCAACATACAATCGGAATATAATTTGATAAATCTCCATATATCTCTCCAAATATAATTTGATATATCCCAATAGAATAACAATTGTTTTCCATTATTCTTTGTTTGCCTACAAAAAAGATACCGCGCATAGGACTCGACAAATGTGATCCATGGTGGTGGGTATATAAGATTCGGCCCGGCTGAACTTAGCACGCTCTTACTTGATTTTTTAGTTTTTTATACCCACCACCGTAGGATAGGGGATATATTCATTTAGTCATTCCGTTTGCAACACATCGAAATATCAATTTCCGACTCTACAAAGTATATATATTTCGGATCGTTGTAAAATTCTAAAACGATTTAGCTATGTCCGGGTATATGTCCGTCTGTCCGTCTATCCGCCTGTCCGTCTGTCTGTTTTAATCACTCTACAGCCTTCAGAAATTGAGATATTGAGCTCAAATTTGACACAGATACGTCTTTTTGATGCATGCTGGTTAAGTTCTTGAACGGACCAAATCGGACCATATTTGGATATAGCTGCTATATAGACCGATTTTTCGATAAAGGGTCTAATGCTCATAAATGATTTATTTTTAAACCGATTTTGCCAAAATTTGAAACAGTGAGTAGCTCTGGGCCTTCCGTCATCTGACCCAAATATGGTTCAGATCGGACTATATTTTTAGATCTCCCAACATCTGACCCAAATATGGTTCAGATCGGACTATATTTAGATATAGCTGCCATACAGACCGATCTCTCGATAAAGGGTCTAATGCCCATAAAAGCTTTATATTTTAACCGTTTTCGCTGAAATTTGAAACAGCGAGTAGTTTTCGGCCTCCCAGCATTCGACACAAATATGGTTAAGATCGAACTATATTTCGATATAGCTGCCATATGGACCGATCTCCCGATAAAGGGTCTGATGCCCATAATTGCTTTGTTTATTACCCGAAATTCGCTGAAATTTGAAACAGTAAGTTATCTTAAGCCTCCCGACAACTGACCTAAATATGGCTTAGATCAGACTTTATTTGGATATAGCTGCCATATAGACCGATCTCTCGATAAAGGGTCTAATGCCCATAAATGCTTTATATTTTATCCGTTTTCGCTGAAATTTTAAAAAGCGAGTAGTTTTCGAGTAGTTTTCGAATAAGAACCATATGGTGAAAATGAAGGCACAGCGATGCGGGCCGGGCTCAGCTATCTATTGGGTTGCCCAAAAAGTAATTGCGGATTTGTATATGCATGTATAAAAACGATTTTTTGTTTGTTTGTCGATTGCTTTGTTTGTGTGTTTCATATAGGCTCAAACCCAGCTGAACCGATTTTCTTGAAATTTTCACACATGGTGCATTATGGACCCGTGCTTATGTGACGATGGGGTGACCCTCCCCCTTACCCTAATTTTCAAAATCGCCCGATCTCGGAGATGGGAAGGGCGATTTAAACTAAATTTTGTTTGCATACTTACAGCGACCTGAAAACAACAAATTTGGTATCAAAATCTCGGGTGGGATGTCTAGGAGGGCCGCCAACCTCCAAAACCCGGCAAACTGATTTATAGACTAATCACTACATCATGGGACTCAAATTAAAGATATTTGAGAGTAGAAAACGAATCTGATATCCAATTGTGGAACTAAGTGTTTCGTGCGTCACCCCACCCCCATAAAACCCCTCAAATCGGAAATATTTACCGACCATGGTAATATGGATCTTAAATGAAAGGTCTTTGGGAATTGAGCACGAAATTGACTCTCACTTTTGGGACCAAGTCTCTGGGGGTCCACCACCGCCCAAAAAAGGACTTTTACTGACCATTGCAATGTGCGTTTTAAATAAAAGGTACTTGAGTGTAGAAAAATTCATAGGAAAAATTGGAATACATTGTCAACTACAATTACGCAGAAATGTTCAAATGCTAGAGTACTCCTCTCTAACATAGCATAATCGGGCGCAGCAGAGCGGGCCGGGTTCAGATAGTCTTATATGTAAAAATCAACTTGTGTTTGTTTGTAGGTTTATTTGTTTGTGTGTTCCTTATAGACTATTTTCACTGATGGTGCATAATGATCCCGTGGTGAAAATAGGGTACTACATTTTTTTAAAACCTGAAGGGGGAGCGGACCCTCCCCCTTACCCTAATTTTCAGAAACGCCAGATCCCGTAGATGGGTGGTGCGGTTTAAGCGAAATTTCGGGTGCTCTCTTATAGTAACCTACAAACAAAAATTTGGTATTGATATTTCGGATAGGGGAGGGGAGGGGAGATTCGTATTCTACTCGCAAATACCTTTCATTTGAGTCCCATATTGCCATGGTCGGTAAATATGTCCAATTTAGGGGTGTTTTGGGGCTTTGGGTGGTCCCCCTAGCACATGGTCCGACAATTGGATATCAGATACGTTTTCTTATCCTAAATACCTTTCATTTGAGTCCCATATTGTCGTGAGTGGTCTAAATGTATGTTTGGTAGGTTTTAGGGTGGGGCAGTCCCCCTAGGTGCCCCATCCGAAATTTGTATACCAAATTTTTATGTTTGGGGTACTATATGAGAGCACACAAAATTTCGCACCACCCATCTCCGAGATCTGGTGTTTCTGAAAATTAGGGTAAGGGGGAGGGTCCGCCCCCTTTAGATATCAAAAAATTTAGTACCCTATTTTCACCATGGGATCATTATGCACCATCTGTGAAATTTTGAAGAAAATCGGTTCAGCCGTTTCTGAGTCTATAAGGAACACATAAACATACAAACAAACAAACAAATCTACAAACAAACACACAAACACGCAATATCTAAATCTCAACCAACTTTTTTCGAACAGATCGTTTGAAAATTGTTGTTACAACGGCCAAATAAGTGCAAATCCGTCGTAAATACATATGCGAGCTATATCCAAATCTGACCCGATTTTCATAAAATCTTCCAGATATGTTGAAGTCAGTAACAAAACAATATGCGCTAAAATTTTGTACAGATCAGTTGAAAATTGTAGTTACTACGGCCATACATATATATGGAAGCCAGGGACGTAGCCAGATTTTTTTTTTTTTTTGGGGGGGGGGGGCACCCACCCCACATTTTTTCAAAATCGAAAATTGCCAAAATTCTGGTTACTGTAAAAATGGTAAAGACACTTCATTTTTTTTTTTTTTTTGAAAATAGTGGTGCTATTGCCTGCAGGAACTCACACATCGGCGGTAATATTTGTTTATAATGTCATAGCTGAATTTTACACTGACTGCCAACAAATTGCAAATTTTGCCCATGAACTTTCCACTAAGGAACAGGGGCAAACTTCTCACATATCAATGAATGCAGTCCAATTCAAGTTTTTAAGCTCAATGATAAGGGGCCTCCCTTTTATAGCTGAGTCCGAACGGCATGCCGCAGTGCGACACCACTTTGGAGAGAAGTTTTACATGGCATAGTTGCCCACAAATGTTGCCAGCATTAGGAGGGGAAAACCACCACTGAACATTTTTTTCTGATGGTCTCGCCAGGATTCGAACCCAGGCGTTCAGGGTCATAGGTGAACATGCTAACTTCTGCGTTACGGTGGAAGTTGTAAAGGGTGATTTTTTTGAGGTTAGGATTTTCATGCATTAGTATTTGAGAGATCACGTGGGATTTCAGACATGGTGTCAAAGAGAAAGATGCTCAGTATGCTTTGACATTTCATCATGAATAGACTTACTAACGAGCAACGCTTGCAAATCATTGAATTTTATTACCAAAATCAGTGTTCGGTTCGAAATGTGTTCATTCACTGTAACGTTGCGTCCAACAGCATCTTTGAAAAAATACGGTCCAATGATTCCACCAGCGTACAAACCACACCAAACAGTGCAATTTCGGGATGCATGGGCAGTTCTTGAACGGCTTCTGGTTGCTCTTCACTCCAAATGCGGCAATTTTGCTTATTTACGTAGCCATTCAACCAGAAATGAGCCTCATCGCTGAACAAAATTTGTCAAAATTTGAACACATTTCGAACCGAACACTGATTTTGGTAATAAAATTCAATGATTTGCAAGCGTTGCTCGTTAGTAAGTCTATTCATGATGAAATGTCAAAGCATACTGAGCATCTTTCTCTTTGACACCATGTCTGAAATCCCACGTGATCTCTCAAATACTAATGCATGAAAATCCTAACCTCAAAAAAATCACCCTTTATTAATGGCTTCTAACGGTATACAACGGAAACGGTTTTTGCTGCTGCTCCGTGTGCCCAAGTTCGCATAAACGACGAAAAATACCCATGAATATAGCTGCCTTAGAAAAATTCTATCTGGAGTTAGGAAAGAGGTATCGTAATGAAAATTGGATTGGCGTAAAATAGACGAGTGGAACCAGTTCAAAAAAATGTTCCCATCATGTTTTGGGCAAAAAGTGGCTTGTCAAAAGTCAGTAATTTTTTATATCCCAAAAATCAAACGAAAAAATGTCTCCAAATCCTTAGGAGTGAGAGTTCTGGAATCCGTTTTAGTGTCTTGTTGCATTTGATGGTTTCTATTTTATGCCAAAATCATTAAATCGAGTTTCCATCGCTAAATGATCATAAAAAATAAGGAAAATTACTATTTTGTTGTAGGAAATAAAAATTTTTAAAAATATTTTTGAAACAAGTAAAAGCGTGCTAAGTTCGGCCGGGACGAATCTTATTTACCCTCCACCATGGATCGCATTTGTCGAGTTTTTTTCCCGGCATCTCCTCTTAGGCAAAATAACAGGATAAAAGAAAAGATTTGCTCTGCTATTTGAGCGATATCAAGGTAAGGTCCGGTTCGGACCACAATTAAATTATATGTTGGAGACCTGTGTAAAATGTCAGCCAATTCGAATACGAATTGCGCCCTTTGGGGGCTCAATAAGTTAAATAGAGAGATCGATTTATATGGGAGCTGTATCGGGCTATAGACCGATTCAGACCATAATAAACACGTATGTTGGTGGTCATGAGAGGATCCGTCGTACAAAATTTCAGGCAAGTCGGATAATAATTGCGACCTCTAGAGGGTCAAGAAGTCAAAATCCCAGATCGGTTTATATGGGAGCTATATCAGGTTATGAACCGATTTGAACGGGCGTACATGGCTAGATCTACATAGTGTCACGTCGATCAAGAATATATACATACTGTATGGGGTCTCAGACGAATATTTCGAGTAGCCACAAACAGAATGACGAAATTAGTATATCCCCATCCTATGGTGGTGGGTATACAAACAATAATTGATCGTCCACAGCACCATACTGGCATTCGCACAATCATGAACATACTACGTACATATATAACGATGAATGTATGAGAAATCTATTGGTTTCTTCCAAGAAAACTATTTTTGTAGATTTAAGTGATTTTTAAACTTATTTGTAAATAAGACACGCACATCAATTTATAGTTCTACGAAATGGTATGCAATTCGAAAAAAGTGAGTAAGCTGATTAAAAAAATCAATTTTTGTTTATTTGTTTGTTCCGTATAAGCTCAAAATCGATTATCTTAGACTAGTCACAGATTGTGCAGTTTAATCTGGAAAGAACAATAGGTTATATTGTTTTTATACCCTCCACCATAGGATGGGGGGTATACTAATTTCGTCATTCTGTTTGTAACTACTCGAAATATTCGTTTGAGACCCCATAAAGTATATATATATTCATGATCGTCGCGACATTTTATGTCGATCTAGCCATGTCCGTCCGTCTGTCCGACCGTCCGTCCGTCTGTCTATCTATCGAAAGCACGCAAACTTCCGAAGGAGTACAGCTAGCCGCTTGAAATTTTGCACAAATACTTCCTATTAGTGTAGGTCGGTTGGTGTTGTAAATGGGCCATATCGGTGTTTTGATACAGCTGCCATATATACCGATCTTGGGTCTTGACTTCTTAAGCCTCTAGAGCCTCTAGAGTGCGCAATTCTTATTCGATTAGAATGAAATTTTGCTATCCAACAACTGTGCCAAGTATGGTTCATATCGGTTTATAACCTGATATAGCTGTCATATGAACCGATCTTGGGACTTGACTTCTTGAGCCTCTAGAGTGCGCAATTCTTATCCGATTGGAATGAAATTTTGCACGACGTGTTTTGTTATGATATCCAACAACTGTGCCAAGTATGGTTCATATCGGTTTATAACCTGATATAGCTGTCATATGAACCGATCTTGGGACTTGACTTCTTGAGCTTCTGGAGGGCGCAATTCCTATCCGATTTGGCTGAAATTTGGCATGACGTATTTTATTCTTACTTTCAACAACTGTGTCAAATAAGTTTCAAAGCGGTTCATAACCTGATATTGCTGCCATATAAACCGATCTGGGATCTTGACTTCTTGAGTCTCTAGAGGTCGCAATTATTATCCAATTTACCTGAAATCTTGTACGAAGGATCCTCTCATGACCATCAACATACGGGTTTACAGCTCTCATATAAATCGATCTCTCTATTTTACTTCTTGTGCCCCCAAAGGGCGCAATTCTTATTCGATTTGGCTGAGATTTTACACAGGTCTCCAACATATAATTTAATTGTGATCCAAACCGGATCATATCTTGATATCGCTCTAACAGCAGAGCAAATCCTTTCCTTTATCCTTTTTTGCCTAAGAAGAGACGCCGGAAAAAGAACTCGACAAATGCGATCCATGGTGGAGGGTATATAAGATTTGGCCCGGCCGAACTTAGCACGCTTTTACTGGTTTGATATCGAAAGGGGGCGGATCCTCTCCCTTAATCCAACGACACCACCAAAAATCAAGAGTGGACGGACCGGAACAATACGGATATTAAATAAGAGGCATTTGATACTCATAAAAGGCGAATTGATTGTTCGATTTCGCTGAAATTAGGCACAGCGTGCCTGTTTAGCTCTTCGTCATCCATGCATATTGTTAAAATCTATATATATAAAAATGAATTTGTGTGTGTTTGTTTGTTTGTATGTTTGTTTGTTTGTTTGTGGGTTTGTAAATTTGTTTGTTCCGTATAGACTCAAAAACGGCTAAACCGATTTCTTTGAAATTTTCACAGATTGTGAAGAGTGGTCCGAAAGGATCAATAGGCTATATAAATTTTTGATATCGCATTGGGGGCGGACCCTCCCCCTTACCCCAAAAGTACCAGGCAAAAATAAAAGTGGACCGATATGGGACATAAATTAAAGGTATTCAAATGTAGAGTACGATTTACATATTAAAAATTGAGTCCAAGTAATTGGGGGGGGGGGGGGGGGGTGGGCGCCCCGACCCCAAAACCCCCAAATTGGTTTATTGGACGATAATGACAAAATGGGAATCGAATGAAAGGTATTCGCGAGTATATTACGAATATGGTCCGGAAGGATCAATAGGCTATATAATTTTTTGATATCGCATTGGCGACGGACCCTCCCCCTTATCCCAAAAGTACCAGCCAAAAATAAAAGTGGACCGATTGGGACAAAATGGGACTTAAATTAAAGGTATTCAAGAGTAGAGTACGATTTCCATATTAAAAATTGAGTCCAAGTAAATGGGGGGACGCCCCGACCCCAAAACCCCCCAAATTGGTTTATTGGACGATAATTACAATATGGGGCTCGAATGAAAGGTATTCGCGAGTAGATTACGAATATGGTCAGGAAGGAAGTATAGGCTATGAAATTTGTTAATGTTCGAATGGGGCGAATCCTCCCCCGTTACCACGAAAACGCAACCCAAAATCAAAAGTTGACCGATAGGGGCATAATGGGCATCAAATGAGAGATATTGGAGAGTAGAAAGCGAATGTGGTATAAAAACTTGGGTTCAAGTATCGAAGGGGTAGCCCAAGCCCGAAAACTGCTTCAATTAGACATATTGAACGTATAAATCAATATAGGACTCAAATGAAAGGTATTCGGAAGTATACTAAGAATATAACATAAAAAACGAGGTCCAAGTAATTAATAGTCGCCCTATCCCCGATAAGCTCCCCAAATGAGAATACTACTCAATTATAGCTTGATGAAACTCAAATGATAGGCATTTGAGAGCAGATTACGAATATGACATTAAATTTTGTGTCCAAGAACCTAGGAGGCTGTATACACCAATCATGACAATATCAGGTTAAATTAAAGGTATAGGGTTGTGTACTGCGAATCTGATATCATTATTCTGCTCATATATCTAGCGGACCACCTCAACCCAAAACAGTCGATCAATTATAATGACCGAACGGGACACTGTGTGATTTAATTAATGTGTAGGCCGCCATAGCCACGAAATTATAACAAAGCAGGAGTTGCAAACCTTAACGATAAGGTTGCAACCATTTTTAGCTCAGCGATGGACGAGACCAAACGACGTGTTGCTGGGCAACACTTTTTCGTCGAAATCGGACATTAAATACGACGTTTATGGGCCCAAAACCTTAAATTCGGAGATCAATCTATGTATTCAAATCTGGACCGCCTAACTAAACTCACTGTCTCAAATTTCAGCGACATCGCACAATAAATGCGCCTTTTATGGACACAAAACCTAAAACTGAGATACCGGTCTATATGGCAGCTTCCAAATCTAGACCGATCTGTGCGATATTGCAGAAGTATGTCATTTGGCTTATCTTAACTCATTACGCAAAAATGTTCAAATTTAGAGTACTTCTCTCCAACATAGCATAATCGGGCGCAGCAGAGCCGGCCGGGCTCTGCTAGTCTTATATATAAAATTCAATTTGTGTTTGTTTGTGTGTTCCTCATAGACTCAGAAACGGCTGAATCGATTTTCTTGAAATTTTCACCAATGGTGCATAATGATCCCGTGGTAAAAATAGGGTACTACATTGTTTGATATCTGAAGGGTGAGCGGACCCTCCCCCTTACCCTAATTTTCAGAAACGCCAGATCTCGGAGATGGGTTGTGCAATTTAAGCGAAATTTTGTGTGCTCTCTTATAGTAACCTACAAACAAAAATTTGGTATCCAAATTTCGGATGGGCTACCTAGGGTGGAGGGTGGGTGCCCCACGCCAAAATCTACCAAATATATATATACACCAATTACGACAATATGGGACTCAAATGAAAGGTATTTAAGATTAGAAAACGTATCTGATATCCATTTGTCGGACCAAGTGATTGGGGGACCACCCCAACCCCCAAAACACCCCTAAATCGGACATATATACCGACCATGGCAATATGGGACTCAAATAAAAGGTATATGCGCATAAAGTAAAATTATTATCTGATTTGGCTGACATTTTGTACAACTGCTTCTCTCATGACCTTCAATATACGTGTCAAATATGGTTCGAATCGGTCTAGATGGCGCAGTTCCTTTCCGATTTGGCTGAAATTTTGTACAACGGCTTCTTTCATGCCCTTCAACATACGTGTCAAATGTGGTCTGAATTGGTGTATGGTCTGCTACAGCTCCCATATAAACCCATCTCCATATTTCACTAAAGGACGCAATTCGTATTGGAATTGTCTGAAATTTTGCGTAAGGTGTTTTGTTATGATTTCCAATAACTGTGCCTTGTAAGGTTGAAATCGGTCCATAACTTGACTTCTTGAGCCACTATGTAATGGCCACTTATTTGGAGATGAAAATTTGACTTTTTTTCTTTCCCACCTGGGGCACTTTTTTTTTTTCTTCCTTTAAAAACCGCTTGCGAGTGTTATGGAACTTTATATATCAATACCCGACTTCTATTTCTACCAATCATCGACTTATATTTTATAGATGCATTGGAATATGTCGTGAAGTTCATTTGTTCATTTTTGTCTTCCACTGTGAACACATTGATCTAATCAAATTTTAGAGTACCGCTTTTTCCATTTTTTATTTTGATCATGGGCAGACGTTTTATGTCATTGCTTTGATATGTTTCCATATTCACACATTTGCGTTCCTATGCGTTCACATGCGTTTATGTGCCTACCAGTAAATATCAAAACGACATGCGGCTTTCAATTATTTGTTTTGATCTTGATACAGAACTTCTTGCGGGACTAACTGTCAGGCAGATTTGGCAAAGCACATTTTTTTTCTGTAAGCCTCGTATAGTGATTTGAACAAATTTGGAAGAAATACGAATTTTAATTTTTATTAGACTCAATTGGAACCCAACGATAAATTTTCCCTCAAATCTCTCTGTGGTGCACATAATGGTGGCACTATGGTGAGAATAGTGATCGTGAATGTGGCAACTTTAGAAATATTGGGAATTTTTTTTTTTTTTTTTTTTTTTTGACATCGAGTTTTTGTAAAGAGGAAGAAGCTACTTGCTTCTAATGACAACTTCGAGACTTCCTATTTGCTGCGAACTGTTAAAGTGATCACATCGTTGTAGAAACCACATAAGTTTTCCCAGTGCGAGAGTTTAATCGTTTGATCTGTTTCGGCAATAGATAAGAATTTCAACAGACGAAACCCGTCAACGCTATTTAGTTCTTGACCTTTGGAACTTCCTCCTTTGCCACGGTGAGATAGGATACATTTTCAATCCCGTCTTGAGTTTTTGACTCTATCATCCTTTGATGTCTGGCTACCCACAGGGTATGCACAGACTCAATTTTTTTACTTGGAGGAAAAGGGGAACAATTGGTAAGATATGCAATGCTTTTCACCAAGAATCGAAGTGTCCAACTAGAGCGTTTCCCATTTTGTACACAGCTCCCAAAATCTTCATACGCTGCATTTTCTTTGGGTGCACAGGCTTTAATTTCTTGGCTCCCCAAAGGACAGATTTATAAAGTTTACTGGTGCATTTAACCTCAAACTGGGGTGGACCTTGTGAGGCCCAATTATATTTTTTGAAAGCTAGTCTGGACACCATCCACTATATGTAGAAGATCCAGGCATATTATCCATAATTCCATATATGATGTCAAGATAGGTGCCGTTTTGACTTAACCTACAATGTCTACACGATGAACCATGTGCCTGGCTATGTATGCAGTCAGCGATGAGAGTGATGTGACCTATGTCCAATTTTAATAATCATTCGCCAATTTGAACAATATTAATCAAACGAGGATTCAACGTGTCTGTTGAATGCTGTCTCTTTGGCATTGGCCATAAAGGAAAAAAAAAACTTCATTTACCTACATCATCACGACGTCAGACTCGTCTTTGCAAGGCAACATCTTTATATCCAGAACCAACAAATATGATTCCACAACAAGGAAATATTAAGTATCACAAGTCATTTGATATTTTTCACTAAATTCATTTCAATAAGCATATCATTAAAATTTAATTTAAATATTACAGATTAGTTATTAAGTTGAGTTACATCTTTTGAGTGAATAACCCTAATTGTAAAAAGGCATGAATGAATTTATTTCCTAAGCACCAGCTTATGAAACAACAACAACAAACAGCACTGAGTACGTGGGAGGCCTTCTTCGAATCGGTGATGCTTGGTAAGTTTTTTTAAATCTCTTTATTCATGCTTTTATTTTCTCTTGCGAGTTGTAACTCTCATATTTGTGGATCGTAGACGAAATGAGTAAGGGAGAAGTAATAGTAAAATACGTAACCTACCTCTGCCAGTGAAGAGTAGTTAAAAGAAAAAAAAACACATAAATTTGATTCCACATTACTCTCCGTTGCATTCATTTCTTCCGCAGTTCACAAGCATCTTTTCCCATGCTAGTTTAGTTTTTTCTTCTAATTTTTATATCTTTTGAATACGAAAGATATCTTAGTGTTTAACCCTTTATGGGACAAAAAAATTTGACTGTAGTAAAAAGTTAAGATGAATAATTTTTTTTAAATTGGTTTTCAATTTAGTTTACAAAACGTGAATTATATTAAAATGTTCATAAATGATCAATTTCGGTTAATATTTTAATAAAGAATTTTGTAAGAATGAATTCTTAGAAGGTTTTAAAACGTTTTCTTGTTAAACCGGTCTTTTAAAGTGGGATAGGCATATTTGGGGTTCCTTAACATAATGTTTTTTTTGGTCAAATAGGAACATCGGTAGGCGAGGGTAAAGAGACCAACTCCAGTCTCGATCTATGGAGTTGACAGTTTAAATGATTAAGAACTGATACCACCCGTTTGGCTTTATGTTTGTTTTATATAGGTGTTTAGAAGGGGAATTTGATTTTTCTAAACATGTTGGTCCACTTAAGTATCAAAACTAAAATAAATCGGGAGTCTATAATAATTGTTTGTAATGGGAAATGAATTAGTTAGAGCAGGACCCGAACCCCCCACCCGACTGACGGCTAGCTGTTCAAAGGCTCCCATGTCCTAACTCTATCTGATTTTCAAGATGACTTTCTAAAATTAAACAATTCTCATCCAATTCCTATTCGGGACATTACAATAAATTTGGCGCCCAACGTGGGGCCGATAGGCAACCTATGTCTTATTGGCTCTTTATTTTTTTATTTATTTTTTTCCTATAGTTCCAGAAGTACTTTAGAGTTCAAACCTACAAGTAAATTTTGGGTATTTCTCTGTATATCTGTGAGACATTTGCAAGAATACTTGATCGAGTCTAGGTGGACCTTTAGATACTTGAGGTTTATTTTGTTCGAGCATTCTAACCCTTAGTTTTTCATCAATATTTTCTTGTAAGGGATCCAGATTCTAGAGATCCTAAACATTTACTTTGCTTTTATGTTTTTTTCGTTGAATTTTTTTACGGACTTAGGAATCAGCTCCTATTGTGTACCTTGGATTTTATTGCAAAGGCCTAGCCCATTGTTATAACCAGGCGGACAATAGTGGAAGGTATTTGTGATTAGAGTAGCTGGTGTGTCTGTATAAAGGAGATGGGTAAGGCGTATTAGCTCCATAGTCCAATTTGTTTTCACTTCGTATCAGTTTTTTTTCATTTTCTATCCCACTTTGAGTTAAGGTTTAACAAGAAAATAAATAATGATTTGCATATTTCGGTAATTTTACAAAAAAATTGTCATATTTGCTGCGAATTTCGGCAGTACTTTTAATTAAGGAAATATTTTTGAATATTAAAGATGTCGCTTCCACGAACCCCTACTATATCAGGAGCACCCGCTGTTCCATCAGACCAAAGTTCTTTAGAACCAGTTTTGATAGCACCTTCTTTTTGTCAGACTTGCAACGAGACAATGTTTGAGGGCGAAGATTGCATAATTATTAACGTATGTTCTCATCAATTTCATCGCGCCTGCATTGAACCTTGTTTGGCTGACTCATCGGAATGTCCGATATGTCACCGCTCTTGTGAGCTCAATGATATAAGACAGGTTATAATAGTTTCAAAGGAATCTCTTCCGTCCAAAGTGAAAGGGAAATCCAATAGAGGTAGAGGCGCTCTCGCTAAGAGCTTTTCGACCCGTAATACTAGACGGAATCCCTTGAATTTTTCTTTTAATGCTAATATGAATACTGAAACTGCACCGGCAGGACCTATTGCGAGTGTAGCTCCCGATGACAACGGCGAGGACGGTTTCAATAGTGAGCCAATTGTCAATCACATTTCTATTGACTATGGCGAAATTAATAAGATGATAGAATTGAATGTGACCCGTGTCTTACAGAACATGAACATAGTACAAGCAGATACTCGGGATATGCCTAGAAATGTACTTTCAAACCAGTATAGTGACGTTAGAGCTTCAGACAAAGTTTTAAACGCAGCGAATCGTCAATCATCACCTGCGGGTTTAGATGTGAATAACGTGTCTCGGCCTTCGATTTCTGGATCTAACAGTACTATTGCCCCTTCTGATAAAATAACGTCGATTATTCAGAACTGGAACTTAAAGTTCGACGGTTCATCGGCTGGTCTGAATGTCGATGAGTTTCTTTACCGAGTTAGGTCACTCACGAAGGATAATTTCAACAATGACTTTACTGTTATATGTAAGAATCTTCACATTCTTTTAATAGGAAAGGCTAGGGAGTGGTTTTGGAGATACCACAAGAGAGTTGTTTCCGTAGAATGGGATGATTTCTGCCTTGCAATCAGAAATCAATACAAGGAGCTTAAGTCGCCTTTTGATATCAAAGAGGAGGTTAGATGTCGAAAGCAGAGACCTGGCGAGGTTTTTGATGTATTTTTAGACGCCGTAACGACCATTATGGATAGATTGCCTGATCCAATTCCAGATGAGGAATTGGTAGAGATATTGATAAGGAATCTCCGGCCAGATATTAGACAAGATCTCTTGTATGTACAGATTAGTTCACTTTCTCATCTTCGCAGGCTCGTCCAAAGGCGAGAAAATTTCCTGAATGACGAACATGTCAAGAGAAATTTAGCTTGGCGAAATGCTACCGCTCCCCAGCCATCTCGTCGTAATATAGCTGAGATCGAAATAGGCGAGAATGAGGTTTCTGGTAGTGACAGGGAGCCGGACCAATTCGTAGATGCTCTTCAAAAGAGTGCTGTCAGCTTTTCATGTTGGAATTGTGAGGGTATTGGGCATCACTGGCAGGACTGCGTCGAGGACCGAAGGATATTTTGCTATGGCTGTGGGTTGAAGGACACTTACAAACCCAACTGTAGCAGGTGTAGCTCGAAGAAATCATCCTTTCCAAAAAACTTTCGAGCTCAGGTCCTGCCGAAGGACCAAGTATAGCTTCTCAATTTCCTAGTGGTAATACTAACAATACACCACCAGATGGAACCCCATCACAGATTGGGGATTACGAGTTCAGACCGTTTTCAATTCTCAAACGCCCCGTCGATTCTGACCAGTTATGGAACGAAAATATATCCAAATTGATATACCCAAGATTGCCCTATCATCAAAGATGGGAGATTTACCAACAAAGACGTGACCAAATTTTTGATGTAGACATGGTGACTTCCAAGAAGACACGACGATCTACTGCTCGGCTACGAAGATATTATAAGATGAGGAAGATCTGTAGTAAATTGGTTGTTTCTACGATAATGACCAATCCCCGCGATTTAAGGTATTATGCCGACGTGTCCTTTTTGAATTTTAGGGAGTACGGACTACTCGATACTGGCGCGAATATTAGCTGCATCGGAGGTAAACTTGCAATGGCAGATTTTTCCAGATTAGGCCAATTTACTAAGTGCAAAGCCTTTGCCAGGACCGCTGATGCAAAGACACAACAGGTGCTTGGATGGATTGACACTGACGTTATATTCAGAGGGAAGAAGAAGAAAATGAGAATTTTTGTTATACCCTCCATTTCTCAAAGGTTAATACTCGGCGTTGACTTTTGGAAGCTGTTTAGACTTTTACCAAGCGCTATTGATTCTTTAGGGGTGTTTAGTTCCGACTTTTGCGATCACGATCCGCAGTCAGGAAATTCTCTTACCTGTGATTCTCTCAAGATTGATAGTGAACTAGACGAATCTAGATACCCACTTTCTTCTCACGAACAAATGCAATTGGATACTATAATAGGCTTATTTCCGGACTTTGAGACTCAGGGATTAGGCAGAACTGACCTGATAAGGCATGTCATCGATGTAGGTGAAGCTTCTCCGATCAAGCAGAGATTCTACCCAGTGTCTCCAGCGGTAGAAAAGCTAATGTTCGAAGAAGTGGATAGGATGTTAAGCCTAGGGGTAATCGAACCTTCCAAATCCGCTTGGAGTTCTCCAATGCGGCTGGTAATTAAACCGAATAAAGTGCGGCTATGTCTGGATGCAAGGAGGTTGAATTCCGTCACCCGTAAGGATGCGTATCCCTTACCAAATATCGAGGGGATATTTGCTCGATTACCAAAGGCTAATCTCATATCCAAATTGGATTTGAAGGACGCCTTTTGGCAAATTGGTTTGGATGAGGGATCGAAGGAATTGACCGCATTCACCATACCTGGGCGACCATTGTATCAATTCGTGGTTATGCCATTTGGGCTCTGCAATGCACCCCAAACAATGTGTCGCCTAATGGATCATATCATCCCACCTGACCTCAGACATTGTGTCTTCGGTTATTTAGATGACCTCGTTATTGTTTCCGATAGTTTCCACTCTCACTTGGAGGTTTTGACTAGAATTGCGTCACAGTTTCGGAAGGCTAATTTGACCCTGAATGTCGCGAAGAGTAGTTTTTGTGTGAATAAAGTGAAGTACTTGGGTTACGTCATCGGTAATGGAGGCATTACGACGGATCCTGAGAAGATCACTGCGATTACTAGCTGGCCAATTCCGAAAACTCTTAAACAAGTTCGAGGGTTTTTGGGTTTGGCTGGCTGGTATCGTCGCTTTATCCAGAATTTCTCATCTGAGGTGTCACCCATAACTGATGTCCTGTCGACGAAGAGGAAGTTCATTTGGACCAAAGAGGCCCAATACGCTTTCGATCGTGTGAAGGGGTTGCTTACGTCAGCACCAATACTAACCAACCCGGATTTTTCGAAAAAATTCTTTTTGCACTGTGATGCAAGTGATTCTGGAATCGGGGCTGTTTTAGTTCAGCTGGACGAGGATGGAAACGAAAAACCTATCGCTTTCATGAGCAAGAAGCTCAATTCCGCTCAGCGCAACTACAGCGTTACTGAGCGTGAATGCCTGGCAGCTGTAGAAGCGATACGTCGGTTCCGTTGCTATTTAGAACTTCAGGACTTTGAAGTCATCACGGACCATTCCAGCCTCCTGTGGCTTATGAAACAACCTGATCTTAGCGGCAGGTTGGCCAGATGGGTTTTTAAACTTCAACCATACCGTTTCTCAATAAGTCACAGGAAGGGCAGTGAGAATGTGGTGCCCGACGCACTGTCACGGGTTCCAGGTGACGAAATTTCTGCGATTGAAATTGTCGGACCAGAGGTGGATTTGGACTCACCTTGTTTTGGCGACAAGGATTATGAGGATTTGAAGGAAAAGGTTAGGATTAACGCTGCGAAACTTCCCGATATGAAGATAGTTGACGGCTTTGTCTACTTTCGAGCCGAACATTATTCGGGACACAATGAACAAGAGGCCCAGGCATGGAAATTATGGATCCCTTTGAGACTTCGAGAAGGCATTATATCAAGGGCGCACGATTCCCCAGTTGCGGCGCACGGGGGTATGGTAAAAACTTTGGAGTTAGTGAGGAGACATTTTTACTGGCCTGGACTTGTACGTGACGTAAGGAATTATGTCGGGGATTGTGAGACATGCAAGACGACCAAGGCCCCGAATATGGTTATGAGGCCGCCAATGGGTAGACCCACTACTTCCTATCGTCCTTTTCAACGATTGTTCATCGATATATTAGGCCCATATCCCCGCAGCAAGACTGGGTATATTGGAATCCTAATTGTCTTGGATCACCTTACGAAATTTCACTGGCTGTGTCCTCTAAAAAAATTCACATCTGCGGCTATTCAGTCTTTTCTTTTGAAGGATATTTTCCATGTATACGGCGTTCCGGAATGTATTGTTAGTGATAACGGTGGCCAGTTCCGAGCTAATGAGCTAAACGCATTTTTTACCTCTTACGGCATTCAGCATACTTATACTGCCTATTATTCCCCCCAATCAAATGCATCTGAGAGGGTAAATCGATCTCTAATTGCAGGAATCAGGGCATACCTGAAAAAGGACCATAGACAATGGGACGACAGGCTTAGTTTCATTAGTTGCGCACTTAGGAATTCCCTTCATCAATCGATTCAGTGTTCGCCATACCATGCTGTTTTTGGATATGACATGGTAACCCATGCCTCCGCTTACGAATTACTGAGGAAATTTGCCTCACTAGATGAGCCCACTATGAAGCTTTCCCATGATGACCATATGCAGTTGATTCGGACAGACTTAAGGAAGTACATAAAGGAGGCATACGAAAGAAACAGGAACCAATACAATCTACGTGTCAGGTTTGAAATATTCAAAGTCGGCCAGGAAGTTCTGCGTAGGAATTTTGCCCAGAGCAATCTCGAGAGAGGGTTTAACGCCAAATTGTCGCCGGTCTTCATAAAATCGAAAGTAAGGGAAAAATTGGGAAGTCATTATTATGTCCTAGAAGACATGGATGGTAGGCTTGCGGGTACTTTTCACGCAAAAGACATACGGACGTAGCGGCCTTCCTCCTAATTCTGTTCCGAAAGTCGTCCATAATTATGCGGTTTGTAATGGCCACTTATTTGGAGATGAAAATTTGACTTTTTTTCTTTCCCACCTGGGGCACTTTTTTTTTTTCTTCCTTTAAAAACCGCTTGCGAGTGTTATGGAACTTTATATATCAATACCCGACTTCTATTTCTACCAATCATCGACTTATATTTTATAGATGCATTGGAATATGTCGTGAAGTTCATTTGTTCATTTTTGTCTTCCACTGTGAACACATTGATCTAATCAAATTTTAGAGTACCGCTTTTTCCATTTTTTATTTTGATCATGGGCAGACGTTTTATGTCATTGCTTTGATATGTTTCCATATTCACACATTTGCGTTCCTATGCGTTCACATGCGTTTATGTGCCTACCAGTAAATATCAAAACGACATGCGGCTTTCAATTATTTGTTTTGATCTTGATACAGAACTTCTTGCGGGACTAACTGTCAGGCAGATTTGGCAAAGCACATTTTTTTTCTGTAAGCCTCGTATAGTGATTTGAACAAATTTGGAAGAAATACGAATTTTAATTTTTATTAGACTCAATTGGAACCCAACGATAAATTTTCCCTCAAATCTCTCTGTGGTGCACATAATGGTGGCACTATGGTGAGAATAGTGATCGTGAATGTGGCAACTTTAGAAATATTGGGAATTTTTTTTTTTTTTTTTTTTTTTTGACATCGAGTTTTTGTAAAGAGGAAGAAGCTACTTGCTTCTAATGACAACTTCGAGACTTCCTATTTGCTGCGAACTGTTAAAGTGATCACATCGTTGTAGAAACCACATAAGTTTTCCCAGTGCGAGAGTTTAATCGTTTGATCTGTTTCGGCAATAGATAAGAATTTCAACAGACGAAACCCGTCAACGCTATTTAGTTCTTGACCTTTGGAACTTCCTCCTTTGCCACGGTGAGATAGGATACATTTTCAATCCCGTCTTGAGTTTTTGACTCTATCATCCTTTGATGTCTGGCTACCCACAGGGTATGCACAGACTCAATTTTTTTACTTGGAGGAAAAGGGGAACAATTGGTAAGATATGCAATGCTTTTCACCAAGAATCGAAGTGTCCAACTAGAGCGTTTCCCATTTTGTACACAGCTCCCAAAATCTTCATACGCTGCATTTTCTTTGGGTGCACAGGCTTTAATTTCTTGGCTCCCCAAAGGACAGATTTATAAAGTTTACTGGTGCATTTAACCTCAAACTGGGGTGGACCTTGTGAGGCCCAATTATATTTTTTGAAAGCTAGTCTGGACACCATCCACTATATGTAGAAGATCCAGGCATATTATCCATAATTCCATATATGATGTCAAGATAGGTGCCGTTTTGACTTAACCTACAATGTCTACACGATGAACCATGTGCCTGGCTATGTATGCAGTCAGCGATGAGAGTGATGTGACCTATGTCCAATTTTAATAATCATTCGCCAATTTGAACAATATTAATCAAACGAGGATTCAACGTGTCTGTTGAATGCTGTCTCTTTGGCATTGGCCATAAAGGAAAAAAAAAACTTCATTTACCTACATCATCACGACGTCAGACTCGTCTTTGCAAGGCAACATCTTTATATCCAGAACCAACAAATATGATTCCACAACAAGGAAATATTAAGTATCACAAGTCATTTGATATTTTTCACTAAATTCATTTCAATAAGCATATCATTAAAATTTAATTTAAATATTACAGATTAGTTATTAAGTTGAGTTACATCTTTTGAGTGAATAACCCTAATTGTAAAAAGGCATGAATGAATTTATTTCCTAAGCACCAGCTTATGAAACAACAACAACAAACAGCACTGAGTACGTGGGAGGCCTTCTTCGAATCGGTGATGCTTGGTAAGTTTTTTTAAATCTCTTTATTCATGCTTTTATTTTCTCTTGCGAGTTGTAACTCTCATATTTGTGGATCGTAGACGAAATGAGTAAGGGAGAAGTAATAGTAAAATACGTAACCTACCTCTGCCAGTGAAGAGTAGTTAAAAGAAAAAAAAACACATAAATTTGATTCCACATTACTCTCCGTTGCATTCATTTCTTCCGCAGTTCACAAGCATCTTTTCCCATGCTAGTTTAGTTTTTTCTTCTAATTTTTATATCTTTTGAATACGAAAGATATCTTAGTGTTTAACCCTTTATGGGACAAAAAAATTTGACTGTAGTAAAAAGTTAAGATGAATAATTTTTTTTAAATTGGTTTTCAATTTAGTTTACAAAACGTGAATTATATTAAAATGTTCATAAATGATCAATTTCGGTTAATATTTTAATAAAGAATTTTGTAAGAATGAATTCTTAGAAGGTTTTAAAACGTTTTCTTGTTAAACCGGTCTTTTAAAGTGGGATAGGCATATTTGGGGTTCCTTAACATAATGTTTTTTTTGGTCAAATAGGAACATCGGTAGGCGAGGGTAAAGAGACCAACTCCAGTCTCGATCTATGGAGTTGACAGTTTAAATGATTAAGAACTGATACCACCCGTTTGGCTTTATGTTTGTTTTATATAGGTGTTTAGAAGGGGAATTTGATTTTTCTAAACATGTTGGTCCACTTAAGTATCAAAACTAAAATAAATCGGGAGTCTATAATAATTGTTTGTAATGGGAAATGAATTAGTTAGAGCAGGACCCGAACCCCCCACCCGACTGACGGCTAGCTGTTCAAAGGCTCCCATGTCCTAACTCTATCTGATTTTCAAGATGACTTTCTAAAATTAAACAATTCTCATCCAATTCCTATTCGGGACATTACAACTAGAGGGCGCAATTCCTATCCGATTTGAATGAAATTTTGCACAAAGTATTGTATTATGATATCTAACAACTGTGTCAAGTATGGTTCAAATCGGTCCATAACCTGATATAGCTGTCATACAAACCGATCTATGGACTTGACTTCTTGAGCTTCTAGAAGGCGCAATTCCTATCCGATTTGGCTGAAATTTTCCATGAGGTGTTTCGTTATGATTTCCAATAATTGTGCTAAATATGGTCCAAAACGATCCATAACCTGATATAGCTGTCACATAAACCGATCTGGGGACTTGACTTCTTGATCTTCTAGAAGGCGCAATTCCTATCCGATTTGGCTGAAATTTGGCATGACGTGTTTTATTAGGACTTTCAACAACTGTGCCAAATAAGGTTCAAATCGGTCCATAACCTGATACAGCTGTCATATAAACCGATCTGGGGTCTTGACTTCTTGAACTCATAGAGCGCGCAGTTTCTTTCCGATTTGGCTGAAATTTTCCATGAGGTGTTTTGTTATGATTTCCAACAACTGTGCTAAGTATTGCCCAAATCGATCCATAACCTGATATAGCTGTCATAAAGGGTGATTTTTTTGAGGTTAGGATTTTCATGCATTAGTATTTGACAGATCACGTGGGATTTCAGACATGGTGTCAAAGAGAAAGATGCTCAGTATGCTTTGACATTTCATCATGAATAGACTTACTAACGAGCAGCGCTTGCAAATCATTGAATTTTATTACCAAAATCAGTGTTCGGTTCGAAATGTGTTCAAATTTTGACAAATTTTGTTCAGCGATGAGGCTCATTTCTGGTTGAATGGCTACGTAAATAAGCAAAATTGCCGCATTTGGAGTGAAGAGCAACCAGAAGCCGTTCAAGAACTGCCCATGCATCCCGAAAAATGCACTGTTTGGTGTGGTTTGTACGCTGGTGGAATGATTGGACCGTATTTTTTCAAAGATGCTGTTAGACGCAACGTTACAGTAAATGAACACATTTCGAACCGAACACTGATTTTGGTAATAAAATTCAATGATTTGCAAGCGTTGCTCGTTAGTAAGTCTATTCATGATGAAATGTCAAAGCATACTGAGCATCTTTCTCTTTGACACCATGTCTGAAATCCCACGTGATCTGTCAAATACTAATGCATGAAAATCCTAACCTCAAAAAAATCACCCTTTATAAACCGATCTGGGGTCTTGACTTCTTGAGCCTCTAGAGGGCGCAGTTCTAATCCGATTTGGCTGAAATTGTGTACAACGGCTTCTTCCGTGACCTTTATCATACGTGTTAAATATGGTCTAAATCGGTGTATAGCCTGATACAGCTCCCATATAAACCGATCTCCCTATGTTACTTCTTGAGTCCCTAAAGGACGCAATTCTTATTGGAATTGGCTTAAATGGTACACAATGACTTCTTCAATCCCTTGTTGGCCTAAAGGAGATATCGGGAAAAGAAATGGACGAATGCGATCCATGGTCGAGGGTTTTATAAGATTCAGTCCGGTCGCAGCTTGTTTTGCTACCGCTTAAGCACTGTTAAAGGCCATCGTAGCGCAGAGGCAAGCAAGTCCACCTATGACGCTCAACGTCTGGATTCAAATCCTGGCACGAACATCAGAAAAAATTTTCAGCGGTGCTCCTAATGCTGGCGGCATTTGTGAAGTACCATGCCATGCAGAAACTTCTCCTCAAAGATATGTTGCACTGCGGCACGCCTTTCGGACAAGGCTATACAAAAAACACGTTCTTTATCATTGAGCTGAAAATTATATCGAACACCACTCATTGATCCCATGAGTAATTTTGTAATTTTTTTTAGAGTCCACAATTTTGTATAGCTGTGGGGTATATAAGATTCTCTCACTTCAACAATAAACAGATCTTTTGATTTTACTGCTGAAACACTGAACACACTCTTTTTCGATTTTGGATCAATCTTAGATGGGGTTACTTTCACTGGAGCTCTCTTAATATGAAATCAAATTTCCGAAAACGTTTCATTTCAGCGAGGACACTAAAAATTTTACGCGCTAAAAATCGGCTAAAAATTTTTTAATTTTTATATTCGCAAACACAACCCTCGCCTGTTGTAATAATTTTTTATTTGCAAGTTTTTTTTTTCAAGAGCGAGCGAATATGGAAATCCGTTTGTCTTATTGGGTGGCCCAAAAAGTAATTGCGGATTTTTCATATAGTCGGCGTTGACAAATTTTTTCACAGCTTGTGACTCTGTAATTGCATTCTTTCTTCTGTCAGTTATCAGCTGTTACTTTTAGCTTGCTTTAGAAAAAAGTGTAAAAAAAGTATATTTGATTAAAGTTCATTCTAAGTTTTATTAAAAATGCATTTACTTTCTTTTAAAAAATTCGCAATTACTTTTTGGGCAACCCAATAGCTGAAGAGTGTGAATGGTATACTAAGAGCAAAATACTCCATGCAATAGCCACTCAATGGCTGATTGTTGAATAAATATATTTGGATGCGTACATATGTGTATGCATGGTTGCGATAAGCATTTCGAATATATCTGATAAAAAAAATACCCAGCAAAACTTTTAACATAGGGCAATCGCAGGAAAGATGCACCTTTTTTATATTTCACTTTTTCTGCTTACCCCAGCAAGTCTGAAGGAGTTGTATCCTACGGATTCATCAAGTTGAAGCTGAAGGTCTATAGAGCGGTGTGGTGGGAGAATCAGGAGAAGACTCAGCATCTCTTAAATCAGGCGTATCGCAGGAGACTAGAAATTAGAGCTGACTGTCAAGAGGGAGTGGGGTTCGTTGGTGACAGTAAGCTGACGGTTGTAGTTGATGGAGTCCAAGAGAGTTGGTGGAGCATACAAATCGGAATATCACCAATGAACCGGAGGGAATGTGTGGACTGTATGCAATTGGTTTGAGGAAATGAAAGAATATCCAACTACCTTACGCTTTGTTGGTATGGAACTTAAGTAAAATGCAAATTTTGCCCACGAACATTCCACTAAGGAACAGGGGCAAACTTCTCACATATCAATGAATGCAGTCCAATTCAAGTTTAAGCCCAATGATAAGGGGCCTCCCTTTTATGGCCGGGTCCGAACGGCGTGCCGCAGTGCGACACCTCTTTGGAGAGAAGTTTTACATGGCATAGTACCTCAGAAATGTTGCCAGCATTAGGAGGGGAAAACCGCCGCTGACATTTTTTTCTGATGGTCTCGCCAGGATTCGAACACAGGCGCTCAGCGTCACAGGCGGACATGCTAACCCCTGCTCTACGGTGGCCTCCACAACTCACTATACCAAATTTTAGCGAAATCGGATAATAAGTGTGGCTTACATGGGACCAAGGCCTTGAATCGAAAGATCGGTCTACAAGGCAGCTATATCTAAATCTGGACCGATCTGGGCCGTATTGAACAAAGATGTCGAGAGATCTAACAGAACTCACTCTACTTAATTTCAGCGAAATCGGATAATAAATGTGGCTTTAATGGGCCAAAGACCTTAAATCAGCAGATCGGTCCAAATGGGGGCTATATGAAGATACAGTCCCATATAGCCCATCTTCGAACTTAATCCGCCTATGCACAAAATAAGAATCTGTACAAAGTTTCGGCTCAATATTTAAAGAATGTAGCGTGATTTATAGCCTGTTTGTCTATCTCGAAACGAATAGACGGCAATTCGAACAAAAAGGGAAGAATTTCGATGTATAAACAGATTTATCAGAGGCAAAAGAGCTAATAACTCATCAAAAATAAATGCTAAAATTCGGGATGCGGGATGCATATCAAATTTATGCTGCACTACCAAATCCCTTTAATTTGAGTCCCATATTGACATGGTCGGTAAATATGAATCGTTTCGAAGGTGCTTTGGGGCTGGGGCGGCTATCGGCACATATAAAATTCGTTCCTTATTCCCAACGGAAATGAAGTTCAGTTTAGGGGGTGCTTTAGGGCGTACCCCAAAACACTTGGCTCCAAAACTGGATATCAAATTCGTTTTCTACTCTCAAATACCTTTCATTTAAGTCCTATTTGACCCATTATGACAATGGGTCAAATTACCCATTTAACGTATCTTTAGGAGGAAAAGCTCCACCTAGACTTGAACGCAAATTTTAATGTCATATTCGAAATCTACTCCCATATAGCCATTGTCGGCTAATATGACCATTTGGGGGTGGGCGACCTTCCATTACTTGGACCTAATGTTTTATGCCATATTTGTAATCTACTGCCTAATGCTTTTTATTTGTGTCCCATATTGACATGAACTTGGAATGTATCTGTTTAGAGGAGGTTTGAGGTTGGGGGGGGGGGGGGTCCGCTGGGTACTTGGACCCAAATTCTAATATCATATTCATTTTCTGGCCTCCAATACCTTTCATTTGATACCCATATTGTGCCCATCGGCCACCTTACGAATATGCGTGGCGTTTTCGGGGTAGGGGGGAGGGTCCGCCCCCATCCGATATCTGAAAATTTTTCCTTTCAGAAAAACGTAGACAATCTTTGAAAATTTTAAGAAAATCGGTTCAGCCAAGTATCATATACTCATAAAGGGTCTAATGGATGGATTGGATTCTGTATGCCAGATTCGAGATCTACTTCCGAATACCTTTCATTTAAGCCCCATATTGAAGTGGACGTTCAATATGTCTGTTTGGGGGAGTTTTGTGGTTGGGGCGGCCCGATGGGTACTTAGACTCAAATTTTAATACCATATTTAGTTTTCTTCTCTCCAATACCTTTCATTTGATACCTATATTGTCCCGATCGGTCCACTTTTGATTTTGGGTTTTGTTTTTCGCATAAAGGGGACGTTCCGTCCCCAAAATGTGTCTGTTACTGATCTTAACATATATGCAGTATTGTATCCAAATCGGTTCAGATTTAGATAGAGCTCCGATATATATGTATCGCCCGATTTGGGCTTAAATGGCAGTTGTAACCACAATTTTCAACTGATCTGCACAAAATTTGGCACGGATTATTTTCTAACAAGTCTTCACAAGTTTGCAAGATTCCATCAAAGTCGGTTCAGATTTAGAGAGAACTCCCCTATATATATGTATATGTCTCGCCCGACTTGCACTTAAATTACCGTAATAACTACAATTTTCAACCGATCTGCACAAAATTTGGTGTCTGTTACTGATCTTAACGTATATGCAGGTTTTAATTAAAATCGGTTCAGATATAGATATAGCTCTCATATATATGTATCGCCCGATTCGAACTTAAATGGCTGTAGCAACAAAAATGTTCAATCGATCTGAACAAAAATTGGCACAAATAGTTTCGTTACTGATCTTAACAAATTTGAAAGATTTCATCAAAATCGGTTCAGATTTAGATATAACTCCCATATATATATATGTGTCGCCCGATTTCCACTCAAATGGCCGTAGTAGCTAAAATTTTCATCTGATCTACATAAAATGTGACGCAGATTGTTTTGTTACTGATTTTAACATATTTGCAAGATTTAATCAAAATCGGTTCAGATTTGGTTATAGCTCCCATAAATATTTATGGCCCGATTTCCACTTAAATGGCCGTAGTAACTACAATGTTCAACCGATTTGCATAGAATCTGGCACGAATTCCGATTTAGACGCTTTGGAGCCAATAACTTCGTGGGGCCAGTCAAAACCCAACCAAATACGATTTCTTGGACCACTAATAAGCCAATTATATTCGGATGAACTGCTTTGAGTATGATATATGGGTATAAATTTCCACCAATAAGTAGATCTGCAGGCTCACTTTGGTAAAAAGTTGGATGTGCAAAATCCAATTTTGGCAATTGGCTTGGGGCAGTATTCTGCATCGAACTACTAGTGCGTCTACATCAATCGAAAATGATGGGCTTTTCGAAGAGCCACGAGTAAAAACATGCAATACTAGAACATTTAGTTCTCCGACTAGACCACTAATCTCAGCGGCAACTGCTTTTATTGGTCGCTTTAAAAGCTTTTGAATTCTTGTAGAAATAAACGAGTCATCTGAACATGGATCTATGAGAGCCCTTATTTTTTACGGCATGCCATCTTTCACCACATTAACCCATGCTGTAGCTGGCATTTTTTTATACCCACCACCGAAGGATGGGGGTATATTCATTTTGTCATTCCGTTTGCAACACATCGAAATATCCATTTCCGACCCTATAAAGTATATATATTCTTGATCAGCGTAAAAATCTAAGACGATCTAGCCATGTCCGTCCGTCTGACTGTTGAAATCACGCTACAGTCTTTAAAAATAGAGATATTGAGCTGAAATTTTGCACAGATTCTTGTTTTGTCCATAAGCAGGTTAAGTTCGAAGATGGGCTATATCGGACTATATCTTGATATAGCCCCCATATAGACCGATCCGCCGATGTAGGGTCTTAGGCTTATAGAAGCCACATTTATTATCCGATTTTGTTGAAATTTGGGACAGTGAGTTGTGCTAGGCCCTTCGACATCCTTTGTCAATTTGGCTCAGATCGGTCCAGATTTGGATATAGCTGCCATATAGACCGATCCTCCGATTTAGGGTCTAAGGCCCATAAAAGCCACATTTATGGTCCGATTTCGCTGAAATTTGGGACAGTGAGTTGTCTTAGGCCCTTTGACATGTTTCTTTAATTTGGTCCAGATCGGTTCAGATTTGGATATAGCTGCCATATAGACCGATTTCTTGATTTATGGTTTTGAGCCCATAAAATGCTCATTTATTGCCCGATGTCCCCGAAATTTGGAACAGTGAGTTAAGTTAAGCCCCTTGACATACTTCTCCAATATCGCACAGATCGGTCCAGATTTGGATATAGCTGCCATATAGACCGATATCTAGGTTTTAGAGTTTGGGGCCATAAAAGACGCATTTATTGTCCGATGTCGCTGAAATTTGAGACAGTGAGTTTGGTTATGCTCTTCGACGTCCTTCTTCAATTTTGCCCAGATCGGTCCAGATTTGAATATAGCTGCCATATAGACCGATATCTAGGTTTAAGGTTTTGGGGCCATAAAAGAGGCATTTATTGTCCGATGTCGCTGAAATTTGAGACAGTGAGTTTGGTTATGCTCTTCGACGTCCTTCTTTAATTTTGCTCAGATCGGTCCAGATTTGAATATAGCTGCCATATAGACCGATCTCTGGATTTAAGGTTTAGGGCCCATAAAAGAGGCATTTATTGTCCGATTTCGCCGAAATTTGGGACAGTGCTTAGTGTTAGGCTCTTCGACATGTTTATGCAACTTGACCCAAATCGGTCCAGATTTGGATATAGCTGCCATGTAGACCGATATCTCGATTTAAAGTCTTGGCCCCATAAAAGGCGCATTTATAATCCGATTTCACTGAAATTTGACACAGTGACCTATGTTCGGCTTTTTGACATCCGTGTCGTATATAGTATATAGTATGAAATTTTCACCGAATTTTGATAAAAGGTGGTTTACATATATACCCGAGGTGGTGGGTATCCAAAGTTCGGCCCGGCCGAACTTAACGCCTTTTTACTTGTTTTTAAAAACAGATGTGTGACAAGTCTGAACATTCGTTGACGAAGAAGCTAAATTATTACATTTAATGTTTAGATCTTGAGTAGCTTGCAGTAGCAATAGCAATGGGTTCTACATTACTCCTTCTTTGCTGAGCTAAATCTCCTTTGTGTAAAAGTGTGTATGGTGTTTGGCGTAGCATTGAGTGCAAGCTCTACTTCTTCTACACTCGTCTGATTGATGAGCAGAAGCCAAACAATTCAAACAACGATTATCTCGCCTTTCCACGGACAATCTATTTCTAAAGTCCATACCCGAAAATTTTGGACAACCTTTCAATTGATGGTTCCCCTTGCACAAATTGCATTTAAACTTCGAGTCAAAGACGAAGAGCCAATTATATCCGCAACGCTTTCTAGAGCGTGAAATCTTTCAGTAAGGAATCTATTTAGTTCATGCCATCGGGGCATTACGGTTCTATTTGATAACGACTGTTCCCAAAGGGACAAAGTAAGCTTGGGCAATTTTGTGCAACACTGGTAAACAAAGATTGGATTCCAGAAATCAATATCTATTTTGTACAATTGAAGCACCGACATACAATTGGTGATATCGCGTTGCAACTTTTTTCAAATCACTAGCAGTTTCTTGCGCGCAAGGAGTCAAATTTAACAAATTTCTTAACTGGGAATTAATAAGAATTCTCTCATACCCATACTGATTTTTGAGATTTTCCCATGCTATCGAAGAAAAGCCTTCGGATGTAAGGGGAATATTGCTATTAATATCCCTAGCCTCCCCCACTAGTCTTCTGGAAGAGGTGATAAAGTTTTTCAACGCGGCTAAGTTTTGTATTGCCGTGAATATGTCCCTGAAACTGGGCCAAGAAATGTAGTCACCGAGGAATACTTCCGTATCACACGGCGGAACGTCTATAGATGAAGATGCCATCGATGGGACTGGTTGGGCCTTGTTCTTTTTTTCCATTCCACATGAGCCAACTTCTTTTTATTACTTTTTTAAACTTCCTTATTCTAACTTTGCAAAGTTGCATCTTTCCTGCGACTGCCCTATGTTCAAATCATGACTTTGAAGGTAGCACTGAGAGTAAAAGTTTTGCTGGGTATGTTTTTGTGTTGCTGATCTATGTATGCGTGAATGACTAGATATTCAAACCGCCAACAAAAGGCTGTTGCATCGAGTAATTTGTTCTCAGTATACGGTTCACACTTCAGCTAAGGCACACGGATTTCCATATACGCTCTTAAAAACAAAAAACAAACCAAAAATTTCCAAATAAAAAAATATAACAACAGGTGAGGGATTTGTTTATAAAAATGAAATAAGCAACATTGAAATCTTTTAAATGGTGAAAAACAAGATTTTTTTTTAACCAATAAATTAGTGTGAAATTTCTAGTGTCCAATCTGATAGGCTATATTTTCGCGAAATTGATTGATCAAGAATCGGAAAAGAGAGTGTTCAGTGTTTCAGCAACGAAATCGACATTTCGGTTTATATTGAAGTCAAGGAAAATTTTAAAATTATTTCAACTTTGGTGGTAATTGATAAAAATTCATTACAAAATCAGGTGACAGTTATTAACTAACAAGTAAGGTATGGTAAGAGTGACAGTCCTCTACAGACTCTCTTGGACAATTTTAACTCCATTGTGATACCACAGCAGCGACAGACCAAGGCTTCTGGCGGAAATCGAACCCACGACCCCTGCAATGGTTATCCAAGCACCCTTCCAACTTGGCTGCCGGGGCGCCCACTAACGAATAAAAAGGCATTAAATTTTCCCAGGCTGAAATTTGGGTATGCACCAACACAAATATGTTCAAAATAAATAAATCCAGTAAGAAAAGGCAAAAGTCGGGCGGAGCCGACTATATAAAACCCTACACCACCGAATCTGCGCACTACTTTGAATGTATGGAACCTATATTGAAATATAGTCAGATTTTAATTTGGCATGCCTATTGATATATTGAAAAGAACCTTGTAAGTTTTTCTTATGATAGGACCTAAATTGTGGCTGCTAGAGCCTTAAGGGCCATCTATTATAAAAAAAAGAAATTGTTGCGCTTTGTTAGTTTGTTTATTTGTCTCTATAACGGCCGAAACGATTTTCATGAAATGTTCACAGATGGTAGAGATTAGGCCCCGGTGAAAATAGGGTACTACATTTTTTGATATCCGAAAGGGAGGGGCGGGCCCTCCCCCTTTCAAAAACGCCAGATCTCGGAGATGCGTGCACCGATTTAAATGAAATTTACACCTACACCGTATGACACCCCAAACACACGAAATTGGCAAAAAAATTGGGTGTCAAATAATAGGGGGGACGCCCCATCCCAAACCCACCCGAACGGACATGTGCACTGATTAAAACAATATGGGTATCAAATAAAAGGTATTTAAGAGTAGATTACGAATTTGGCATACACATTGCACGCTTAAGTTTCGGGGGAGTCCCCCACCCCCAAAAAAGCTCAAAGAGGGCTTTTTCACCGCTTTGGGCAATATGGGTATCAATTGAAAGGTATTTAAGAGTAGAGTACGAACTTATCATTAAAATGTTACCCTAAGGGTCGGGGGCCCCCACCCCCCAAAAACACCATCCAACAGGACACTCTTACCGCTATGAGTAATATGGGTATCAAATAAAAGTTACAAATCTGAGACAAAAAATTATTTTTTGGTAACTGAGGGCCCTCCCCACCATCCTAAACCCCTCTGCAGTAAAATTTACCGATTGGGAAAATATGGATATCAAATGAAAGCTTTTTAAAGGTAGAGTCCAATGCTGATATAAAAATGTATTCCTTGGTGTCTGAGGCGCCTCCCCATCCCCCAAAACTCCTCAATAGGATATGTTTACCGATTGGAACAGTATGAGTATCAAACGAAAGATATTTGGAAGCAGAGTACACATCTGTTGTAAGAATTTGGTCCAAGGTGTCTAGGGGGCCTGCCGCCCAATCCAAAAAATCCCCAAAACGGGATAAATGTCCAACGTCACAAAATGGGTATCGAACGAAAGGTCTTTGGGACTTGACTACGAATCTGGTATGTACAATTAGGACAGAGTCTGGGACCCTGCCCACCCACTCAATACCCTACAATAGGATGTGTAGTTCGATCGGGATAATATGTCAATTAAAAAAAAAAAAGTTCGATGACAGAATATATCGAATCCAATGTTGGTATAAGGATTCATGTATTTGGGTCACGTCCTATGATTCCGCAGGACAGTAGATCGTGACAATAAAAGACCCAAATAAATTGTCGTTTGGTTCTTAGCTTGGGATGTAGCTGTCATGTAGGAAGACCGAGTATATAATGTACTCAAATAAAGGGACGTGTCAAAGGGCAATCGCCCTCCCCCTATCCTACCCAAAGCAAAGAAATTAAGAATAATGTATAAAATAATATATGATGGCCGATCATTTTTACACTCAGATTGGGATGGCCGGAGGAGGACCTGCGAAAGGGGGAAAATTTTTTAAATGACTCGCAAATGTCGCCAACATTAAGAAGGGATAAACACCGTTTTTTTTTTTCGATGTTCTCGCCAGGATTCGAACACGTTCAGCGTCATAGGCTATAATGGCACGAATTCGATATCCAGAGGGGCCTCAGCCCCGAGCATGAGGTTTACTTCATGACATCCAGTTTTGCCAATTTTACTATCGGCCGAGTAACGAGGCCTCTCATCGTCTTAATAACCGCACTGCGCACTTGTTTATCTTTACCTTTGTGTACGTCTATTACCACACCCTTGGGCCACAATCCTCTCTTGCTGTTATCGTCGACTACAATTACAACATCTCCAATGATAATAGGCTCGGGAATTTTCGTGAACCATTTGGAGCGCCTAGTTAGATTTGGCAAGTACTCTCTCACCCAAAAATGCAAATTTTGCCCATGAACATTCCACTAAGGAACAGGGGCAAACTTCTCACATGCCAATGAGTGCAGTCCGATTCAAGTTTAAACTCAATGATTAAGGGCCTCCTTTCTATAGCCGAGTCCGAACGGCGTGCCGCAGTGCGACACCTCTTTGGAAAGAAGTTTTACATGGCAAAGTGCCTCACAAATGATGCCAGCATTAGGAGGGGAAAACCACCGCTGAAAAATTTTTCTGATGGTCTCGCCAGGATTCGAACCCAGGCGTTCAGCGTCATAGCTAACCTCTGGGCTACGGTGGCCTCCTCCTCTCACCCATCGCTTCCAAAATTGGTCTGCCAATTGACCAGCAATTTTAAAATGTTTAAACCAAATTACTTCCACCATCTTTTGCACTCCCCCTTTCGCGTATGCCACTTGAAGAGCCGAGTAAAAAGTGGTTCGGAGTCAATGCTTCGGCCTCTTCAGTTTTGAGTGGAACGTAAGTGAACGGTCTTGAGTTTATTATGTTCTCAACATCTGCCGTCGCTGCTCTCAGAGTCTCTTCTCTCAAACTTGTATGAGGCAATATTTCCATTAAGACAGACTTCACTGACCGAACCATCCTCTCCCATGCGCCACCCATATGCGGAGAGGCCGTCGGTATAAAACGCCATTCTATCTATGGATAACTTTGTTCCAATTCGTTTGCAGAGATATTTTCTATTTCTTTTGACACCAAAGGACTTGCCCTCGAAAATTTGTCCCATTGTCTGATAGTATTCGTTTAGGAGTGCCACGTCGGCTGACAAACTGCTTAAAAACCAGCATAAACACGGTCGTAGAGAGAGATGGTGCAATCTCCAAGTGAATGGCTCTAACTGTTCAGCAGGTGAAGAGTACGCCCCACGCCCCCGTCTCGTCGACGCCCAACTGTCACATCGAATGGTCCAGAAAATGGTCAACGCCAGTGTACGCAAATGGACCAGTAAATGCGGCTACTCTTTCTGAAGGTAGGTCGCCCATCTCTGGAGAACAAGGCATCACAAGTTTGTTTTTGCAGGCCTGACAATCTGTGCGCAACAGAGCGCAGTAGTGCTCGCAGTCCCGGTATCCAATACTTCTGCCGAACTTCATTAACCACGATTTCATTGTGGTGATGATGGTAACGTCGAAGTTTTGCAACAATGTGTATTCCCGAGGGAGAATCACAGGTCGCTTTGTTTCCATGGCTACACTTTCTGCCGCCTCAATTCGCCCTTTCATTTGCAGTACTCCCATTTCGTCAAGATATGGTGAACATTTAAAGAGTAAACTTTTTCGGGAGATTTGTTTGGTTTTTAGTTTTAAGCAACTTATTTCTTCGCTAAAGGCCTCTTCTTCACAGTTTGGGAATATCAGTAATTCAACTCTATGTTTGTCGGTTATGTCTAATCGCATTTCCATAATTGCGGATTTCTTGTCATGTTTAACAATTGATTTCAAAATTTTCAAGACTTACGACTGAGTACGTCGCAGCTTTTCCCGTTTGCTGAATCTCATTGGATCAGCACATATGGCAAATAACGTTAAATTTGGAGCGTGTCTCTCCTCCACGTGATACAAAATCTCAAATTCTTTGTGACCGTAAAAATGATGGGCCGATGAACCATCTGCCCGTGCTGTCAAACTCTAGAAGCTTGGACCACTTTGTGCCTTTGTCTGCCACATTCTCTGCGGTTGGGACCCATCTCCATTCTTTAACAGTCGAATTTTCCAATATCTCGCCAATACGAAGTGCAACGAATTTGCTTAAATTTTCGTGCATCCGAACGAATCCAATATAATAAATCTTTCGAATCGGACCAAAACTGTCGCTTGTTAATTCTAATTGATTGCTCTTTGATTATATAGTCTGACATTCGAAGACTATTTATGGCATTAGTTCCATTCTAAGAATAGAGATAGGTCTCAACAGTATTCCAATCAGAGACTTTAGTAAATCGGGGCCTTTAAGAAGACATGTATTTAAAGAGATATCGTCAACTTTGGCGGCGGCATCCCAAACTAATCTCTTCTTATTTTTATTCCTGTTTGTTACGGTGAGGATCGGTATATACCACGATTTGCCTCCTATTGTCGCTTCGTACTCTCTTATTTTGTCGACTGCAAAGTTTTTTAAGTTTGGCTCTTTCAACATTTTGCCTTCCAAACGTTTAAGATTAAATTCATTATGCCTCCACAAGAGACCTGTTTGCCATCTTTTCTCTTCATAGCAATATGTTGTAGTTGTCTCCATGATTTGTAGAGCACGCTCGCTCTCGTCTCGCGAGAGTAAAGCTTTCTTCAAAGGGGTAACGCCGACCGCATCTAAAAAGAAGAAATGTCTCATTAGCTCATCCATTTTTTCTGCCTCTTGGCTAGAGTTTAGACAATCGCAATTGTGAAATATATTATTGCCTACAAAACCACCTTTGACATTCTTTCGTCCATACACTGCTCATTCCAGCCTAGAAAACGCAGGCTTTAGCTCACCGTTCTCGCTTTCGCAAGTTTCTAAAGGAGCCTCAAGTTTTGCATTGACAAGACCTATAATAATTCTCGGCCCTACTTGAGACTACGGCTTTAGTGGCAAGTTATGCAGATATTTACAAGATTATATAATGTTTGGCTCAAGCGACTGTTCTGGAAGATTTAACCCTTCAATAGTTCAAACATTCTTTTAAAACATATTTTTGGTATCCAGGGTCTTGCGAGGAAACCCTTAGCGTAAGAGTTTTTGAGTGTGGATAGCATTTGCTGATGTCTCCCGTCCATCGAAGACATAACTCGAGCTCCGCAGCAGTTTCACTTTCCATCAGCGTGCACGCTGCACCTTCATCGATGAGAGCCCAGCTATTAATGCTCTTTTGCTTGCCGTACAAAGTTATGGGAACATATCGAAAAACTGTCACCTTTTGTTGCCTGTTATGGAATAGGACAGCTGTTTCTGTGCTTTTAGATGCATCCAATTTTGGTTTTTAACTCGAACTATTTTCATGGAGAAGAATATTATGGGGCAATTTGGAGTCATCAACACCACAGGCCTTTTTAAAGTAGCATCGTCGAAGCGTCGAACCACAGGCCTTTTTAAAGCAGTATCATTTGGCAGCTAAAACACAATTTGTTTCTCCTAACAAATTCCCATCTTTCTCCAATTTTAAGGGAGCTAAATTGTGGGCAATTCGCAAGTTTATGTTCATCGCTGCATTAATGGCACAGCGCATTTTCGGTTGTCTCACTCCCCTCTTCAGAATGCGATGTATTATTATTTTGGGTTTGAACACCGTGAAACATTACACGTCCCTTCCCCTGCTTGCGATTCGTCTTGTTTTCTCCCATGTCATCATACTTGAACCCAAACGTTGTCACCTGGCTGGCACAAGTGGCTACATTAAACAACCAAATGATCAAACGAGAGAAGATTCACCCGACCACAAGACAAACTATGACGACCCCATTCGAGTTTCATACTAGATGGCAATTTGGAAAGCAAATCATTTAGCAACATCGGGTCTACCCGGTAATCGTTGAGTCCAATTGCGTGAATTGTAGAGCAATAATTTTGAACTGCAAGAGCTAATGAAATTAAGGTGTTTAAATTGTCCAAACGAACCTTTGGTGCTTCTCGCAATTTTCTTTGAAGAGTTTGGTGTATGACGTCAGGTCGGCCAAATAACATTTGCAATGTACTTAGCGCCAGACCAACAGTGGATGGCTTCATTAATTTGCCCCTAACTACTTCTAGAGCTGGACCTATTAAGCACTTTTGAACCCTAGTTAAATTTACCTGATTGGTAAACTCACATCGTTCTGTTGACTGTCAATAATTTGTTATAAAAACAGACCATTCTTCTGGCCGACCAGAGAATATCGGCAAATCTTTTGACATAACGTGACGAGCAGCGATCTGCGATGACGTCATTGAAACATTCATCGGTACAATGTTAGGGTTGTTGTTTAGAAAAGTGTTTGAATGTGCATATGCTGTAGACAGAATGAGCTGATGAAATATAAGGGGTCGTATCAAACATGTTGGGGTTCGACAAGAAGTTAGTAGCACTATTTGAACTGACAAATGCCCTTGATGCATTGGCGGTTGCAGCAGAGCATCAGACAAAAAGAGACTTGGTTGCAGAATTTTTGCAGATGGGTTTCTCGCGACGCTGCTTGCTTTATGACAAACTATGTTATTGTTGATATTACATTCAACTATTGGAACTGATTCTTGTATACAATTAATGGAGGGAGAAGACTGATAACTCTTATCGTTATTTATATGGGTTGAACTTAAAAAATTATGTTCTAACAACCCGTACATTGTGGAATTACTTGTACTTTGCATTTTATTGATGGACGTGGAAATTGGCAGACCCTGGAAATTATTTACATATATGTATACGAAACATGCGACTAACTTGGTTGCGGTATATATGGAGGCAATTCTTAATTTACCCCTGACACTGGAATTGTTGACTGCCCAAAAGGTTTATTGATGTACACAAGATTAGGAACAGCACCTCCGGTGGGTGTAGTGTCGTCGAATGCAATTGTGCTGTAGGCAGATGAGGCGTCGTTGGAAGCTGGTACAGTGTCACTTGAAGCAGTACCGATGGTCAACGTTGAGGGGGGAAAAAGACATCAGATGGACAGTTAGCGGCTGCTATGTTGTCGGTATTTGGCACCGGCGGACTTGACAAACCAATTGGCTGTGGCTCCTCTTGATTTTCCTTGATAAGTCCGATTGGCACACACTGCCCAGACACTCAGACAGTGATATTGAAACTCAAATATTTTAGTATATTGCGAGATGTAGCGCCCAGCATAGGAAAACACTTATTTTAAGTGATCGAAAAGAGATTTTATATAAAATTCATATATATTTAATTCACGTCAACCATTGCTAGTAGAAAGTTTTTTTTTTTTTTAATATTGCCAAACAAATTATGAGAAGTTCGCCCGACTAAGCCCCAGCCAAACAAAAATGTAAGATGACACCGTGAACAGTTAGATTTAACTGTTGACGGTGTCATCTTACTTGCTACTAGCAATGGTTGACGATCATTCACATTTAGATTCATCTGCAAAGATGCCAATGACAGATGCTCAGGTAGTCGTTACCAGATTGCCAAAAATGAGATGACGTCTTGTAATCATATGCGTAGTTAGTGGGCAGAGTGCATAATTAGTGCATCACGCAACAAGCATGCATTGCATTGATTGCAGTAGAAATTTGATTAGATCAATATGCTGTGACCGTAGAGTTGGATACAGTCCTTAAGTAAGGAAATATTAGTAGGCAGACTTTTATCTATGAGAGCAAGGTTTATATTACACTTACGTTTGTCGCTAGGTCATTTGACATAAATTATTTATTTATTTTATCTACCGAGTAAAAATTAGAGGACCAAAGAAAAATGTTTAGAAGTGCAATAACATGGGAATCTTTTTGTATTGTAGATTTCTAGTTCTACCTCCTTTTCTTATTTTATCTCCAATAAGTTAGGAAAACTTTAGGACTTATAAACCAACGATGCAAATTATTGTCATATATGGCAACAGTTGGATGCAATTTTTACCGGACATCTTTTCCATCAAAAACGAATTTTCAATCGATTTTATTAAAGTTCGGAGGAGAATTAAGCAGAACGAGACATCAATTAAGCAGAACGAAGACGGTCAACATTTATTTGTTTGAAATATGTAACATTTATAGTTGCTTAATATAAAAATGGTACACTAATTTTGTCATTCTGTTTGTAACACCTCCATAAGGTATATATATATTCTCGATCGTCATATACATACAACAGAGCTCGTGCAAAATTTTGTAAGGATCGGATGTATGATATATATGGGAACTATATCTAAATCTGAACTGATTTTTATGAAATTATAACCACATATCGGAATGCCATATAAAACATCTAATTCAAAATTTTGTAACGATCGGACTAAAATTTTTTCCATATCGGATGACAGATATAAAGGGTGATTTTTTTGATGTTAGGATTTTCATGCATTAGTATTTGACAGATCACGTGGGATTTCAGACATGGTGTCAAAGAGAAAGATGCTCAGTATGCTTTGACATTTCATCATGAATAGACTTACTAACGAGCAACGCTTGCAAATCATTGAATTTTATTACCAAAATCAGTGTTCGGTTCGAAATGTGTTCATTCACCGTAACGTTGCGTCCAACAGCATCTTTGAAAAAATACGGTCCAATGATTCCACCAGCGTACAAACCACACCAAACAGTGCATTTTTCGGGATGCATGGGCAGTTCTTGAACGGCTTCTGGTTGCTCTTCACTCCAAATGCGGCAATTTTGCTTATTTACGTAGCCATTCAACCAGAAATGAGCCTCATCGCTGAACAAAATTTGTCAAAATTTGAACACATTTCGAACCGAACACTGATTTTGGTAATAAAATTCAATGATTTGCAAGCGTTGCTCGTTAGTAAGTCTATTCATGATGAAATGTCAAAGCATACTGAGCATCTTTCTCTTTGACACCATGTCTGAAATCCCACGTGATCTGTCAAATACTAATGCATGAAAATCCTAACCTCAAAAAAATCACCCTTTATATGGGAACTTATCTATAGGTTAGGTTGAAAAGAGGGTGCATATATTAATCCGCCCCATGCCACTATGGGCATACACCTAAGCCAGTAATCGGCTTCTTGTGCGCTATAAAAACCTAACCTCCAAAAAGAAAATTTTAAGTTAGAAATTCCGTGCTACTTACAAAATCCTTAATTGTTTTCAATACCACTCCCCTAAGTTGGTTCATGTCTGATATTGTGTCTCCACCTAAGTACCGTTATCTGTTGGACGAGAAAGCCGGGCAACGACAAAGGAAATGCTCCAAAGTCTTATCATCTTCCCCGCATGCCCTACACATGCTATCACTTGCCGCATCGATTTTACATAAGTGAGCTCGTAGTCCTATGTGTCCCGTTATGATACCAATAGCTATACTGCTACGGATATCTAGAATAGTCTCCAGTGCCTTAGTGGGCGTGGTCGTCATCGTTCCGCCTATGCCAAGACAACTTGTCCTTACGTTGCACTTTTTCTCCATAGCAGTCCCCCAAACTACTGAGGCATAAGTAAGTATTGTGTCTAATCATGTTTCCTGTAGAGCCAGTGGACTATCCTCGGATTCAGGCCCCATTTCAAGCCTACGGCCCGTCTACATAGTGCCCAACATCTGTGAGCCTTGTCAGTACGCTGCTAAATGTTATACTTCCAATTCAGTTTCCTGTCCAAGATCACACCTAAGTATTTGACTTTGTCAGATCGTCTTATTGAGGAAACGTTGTGCGTTAAACTGGCCTACTTTCGTCTTCCTCGTGAACAGGCATATTTCAGTCTTCTCTGGGTTAACATTGAGACCTCTGGGTCTAGCCCAGTCATATGTCATATGCAAGACCCTTTCGGCCCTTCTGCATAGCTCGTTCGGATCCTTACCCCTTAGAAGTATTATAACATCGGCTGCGTAGCAGACGGGTGCAAATCCCTCCTCAGTCAGCATCCGTAACAGGTCATTTATGGTGGTCACCCATAGGAGTGGCGATAAAATGCCCCCCTGTGGCGTGCACTGTGCCACTTTCTCCCTTATCTTTATGCCATGCAAATGCAAATTTTGCCCATGAACATTCCACTAAGGAACAGGGGCAAACATCTCACATATTGATGAGTGCTGTCCGATTAAAGTTTAAGCTCAATGATTAGGGGCCTCCTTTTTATAGCCGAGTCCGAACGGCGTGCCGCAGTGCGAGACCGCTTTGGAGAGAAGTTTTACATGGCATAGTACCTCACAAATGTTGCCAGCATTAGAAGGGGAAAACCACCGCTGAAAATTTTTTCTGATGGTCTCGCCAGGGTTCAAACCCAGGCGTTCAGCGTCATAGGCGGACATGCTAACCATGCCATGGGATATACAATTTTTCCACCTGTTCCTTAGCATATGGTTTATCCAGTCTATAAGTATCGGGTCCACCCGCTACTGGTCTAAGGATTGGATCAGTGTGTCGCTCCGCACATTGTTAAAAGCCCGCTCGATGTAAATGTATACAGCCAGTGTGTACGTTTTGGCATTGAAGGATTCTTCAATCTTATGCACAACCTCGAGCAGGACAGTCTCCATCGACCTTGCCTTGACATAGGCATGCTGTTTGTATTTGAGCAGTTCGCTGGATGTCATCTATATATCTATCTGAATTGATTTTTACGAAATTCTGCACACGTATTGAGACATAAAAAAAAACATCCTTTATCCTACATCCATCATCCTTTGGATCCGGCTAAATATTGAGCAGTAGGTGCACTTTTGAAGCGCCGTCCACCTGACCACAATACCATACAGCATTTAAGGTCTGACAACTGCAGTATATACGCAATGCATTTCGCGCAGTCTTTACCTCCAACTTTTGCCAATGGCTCTCTTGCAGGTGTATTGGGCAAGAGTTGCCTGTCTTGCCTTCTCCAAAATGTTTGATTTGAAGTTCAACTTCCTGTCCAGCAAAACACCCAGGCCCTGTAAATGAAACATTCTCTCCTCCCAAGGATACAGGTGCCACTGTAGACAACTTGTATCACCTGCTGAAAAGAACTACTTCTGTTTTGCTTGGATTTCCACCTAGACCACTTTCGGTAGCCCACTTCGCTGTTGCACGTTGAGCTTTCTGAAGTATATCTCTTAGAGTGCAGGGAAACTTTCCCCTAACCGCAATTGCCACGTCATCAGCATACGTGATCACTTTTACACCTTTTTCTTCCAGAGACAATAATATATTGTTAATGTCTATATTCCAAAGTAGAGGAGACAGTACACCTCCATAAAGGATGACAGACTAATAGGACGAACATTTTTCGCCTTCGTGTGGTAAAATTTTCCTGCTTTCGGAATAAAAATGTCTCTTGTGTCCCTCCATCCCACTGTTATATTTGATATGCTGATACAAGCAGAGTATTTCTCACTAAGCCAAGGAACCAGTCTAACAGACACATCTTGTATTGCAATTCAACCGGTTAAACATCATCAGGGCCTGGCAACTTAAAGGAGTCGAAACTTCTTATGGCCCAAAGGATTTTTGGCTCAGACACAATATCCCTAATGGCTTTCGACGAGAGCGTACCAGTAACAACCTCTTCTAGCGCCACGTTGTCCGTTGGAGAATTTCCCAGGAAATTTGTGTCAACGAGTAGTTCTAGTCCGAATATACCCCACCGTAATAAGTCTCAAGGACAGAATTTTCCTTAGCCTAGAGGCCTCAGATGTATCCTCCACGGAGCTGCAGAATTCTAAACAGTATTTGTTCTGAGCCTTTCTCAGCTCGCCCTTACATTTTCTTTGCTTAGCCCTATAGATGTCCCAATGGTATGGTGCTCTTGTGGCTTTCGCTCTGTTGAAGAGTTTTCTGCAGTCATTCCTTAGATCAGGCATCTCTGGGGTCCACTATGGCGGTCGCTGTTTGCCTCTTGGCTTGGCACTAGAACATGCTGCGAGTCATGCGAGCGAGTCTTTCAGGACCTTCGTGATCCGCTTGACCATTATGTATTGGGTTGCCCAAAAAGTAATTGCGGATTTTTCATATAGTCGGCGTTGAAAAATTTTTTCACAGCTTGTGACTCTGTAATTGCATTCTTTCTTCTGTCAGTTATCAGCTGTTACTTTTAGCTTGCTTTAGAAAAAAGTGTAAAAAAAGTATATTTGATTAAAGTTCATTCTAAGTTTTATTAAAAATGCATTTACTTTCTTTTAAAAAATCCGCAATTACTTTTTGGGCAACCCTATATTTTGCAACACTTTGTAAAGATCGAACCAAAATTGTGACTCCTTTAGCCTTAAAAGTCCATTTCGGATGGAAGATATATATGGGAGTTATATCTAAATGATATGAACCGATGTTTACGAAATTTTCACACATAATGGAAAGTCAAATAAAACACATCGTGCAAAATTTTGTACAGATAGGACCAAAATTGTGGCTTCGATAGCCTTCAAATTCCATACCGAATGACAGATGTTTGACAATTCCCTGTTTTGACAACCCCGAAATTTGTCCAGTATGCTACTAGACAAATTCCTAACTCAAAGGTTCGACTTCAGTATGTTAATGTATTTACTTCGTGAACCAGAATTGTGTACGAGACCTCTTCTAGTGTTTGTCTCTTAACGCTGGTCTGCACTGTTGGCTCTTTATGGCAGCGATATTGCGATTGATTAATTTGGGTCCAATAGTATTGACGGTTTATATTGACTTGCGCCTTTTATTTGTCTCACAAAATGTTATTTCTTTACTCTACAATTGCACCAACAACTTTGTTGGGTAATTTAATTTTGGTTCTTCAATACAGCGGTCAAAAAAAGTATTCATCATTAGCAAAATTGATAATAAATTCATTTATTTTGGGCAATTGAAGAAAATTTAAAGTAAACAAATAATGCAGTTTTATGCAATAGTTTATTTTTCGTAATATGTTTTAAAATAAATTCAAAAAATAAATTTAATTAGCGCAAAAAATGCAATTTTATATAATAACACCAAAAACAGAACAAAAAAAGTATTCATCATTGATGTGCTATCATCAAAGTCAAATTCAAATATTATTTGGGAATCCCCCTTTTCTGTTTTATTTAGTAAAGGAGGCTTTGCCCTTGACAGCAAATATTTAATTTCATTGAAAATATAGTTTTTGTCAAAATGGGTCGTAAGCAAAACGAGGTTTCTGATGAGGTAAAAGTTTTGATAATAAAACACCACAGGAATGGTTTAACTCAAAAAACTATCAGTGAAATATTAAATAGACCACGATCTACTATACAATCCATCATCAGAAAGTGGACAGAAACGAAAACTGTTGACAATAAACCAAGATCTGGTCGACCAAAAGCACTTTCAGTTGGAGATGTGCGTTGGCTAGTGCGGCAAGTTCAGAAAACTCCGAAGACAAATGCGACCATTCTTCGTAAAAACACTATGGAATATTTAGGGAAGGAAGTTACTACACAAACAATTCGAAATACACTCAAAAGGCATAGTTACAGAGGAAGAACTGCACGTAAGAAGCCCTTTATAAATAAAATAAACCGAGTGAAAAGGCTAAACTTCGCAAAAATGTATGTAAAACAGCCCGAATCATTTTGGAAAACAGTCATTTTTGCAGACGAGAGCAAGTTTAATCTTTTTGGGTGCGATGGAAAGGTCATAGTGTACAGAAAACCAAATACAGAGCTTGAAGAACGAAACACAGTTGCTACTGTAAAACATGGTGGAGGTGGTTTAATGGTTTGGGGGTGTATGGCGGCTTCAGGAGCGGGAAATCTTGAAATTATTAATGGAGTAATGGATCATAAGTATTACATTGACATTTTAAAGAGGAATTTAAAAGATAGTGCTGTAAAACTTGGGCTTGGTAATAACTTTCAATATTATCAAGATAATGACCCCAAACATTCTGCTTTAAATACCAAGATGTGGATGCTGTATAACTGCCCCAAAGTCATTAAAACTCCTCCTCAAAGTCCCGACTTGAACCTAATTGAACATCTTTGGGAACATCTCGAACGCAAATTGAGAACGCGCAATTTTTCGAGCAAGAGTCAAATGCAACAGGTGATAATGGAGGAATGGACTAATATAGACCAAAATATAACCGCTAAATTAGTCCAATCGATGTCAAACCGTTTAAAAGAAGTTATAAGACGCGGTGGTCGAATAACAAAGTATTAATTTTTTTAAATTATGTTATTTATTTTTTTGTTTTTTTGCAATGATGAATACTTTTTTTGTTAAATTTTTTGTGTTCAGCTGTAAAATGGCCCTTTTTGTTCCAATAAATACTATTTTTTTCTTTAAAAACAATGAAATTGTGTACATATATATCACACAAGCACTACTGCATCATTAGTTTAATATGTTTTTATTCCAATTGTCTTTTGTAGACTTATTAAAAAAAAAACATTGAATGATGAATACTTTTTTTGACCGCTGTATGTATATTTGCCTCCCGGCCTGTTACCAAATCAAACACTTGTCTTTTCTTTGAATGTTTCAATAGTAATGCGCCATTATGATAAACTTCAAGTAAACCACCAAAGGGCTAGCGGTTTTTCATTTCTTGCATTCACTGCAGAGGAGCGACAAACAGAAGCAGAACGATGGACATAGAAAAATATGCGTTGTTATGTGCGTACTTATGTGCCAAAAAACGATTAAACGAATAAGTATGTATGTATGTACATACGTGTGTTCTGCTATGATCGTTCAACTGCTGATAAACTTGACAAAACACAATGTTATGATACTCTTTTGGGGCGAATTCAAAACAAACGAATTAGAAGAACAAAGGGGAAAAAGAATAAGAATAGTGGCTCTCAATTCAATTGTTATAAAATGACAAAAGTATTAACTCAAATAGCTTGAATTTAAATATTAAAAGTTAATTTACAAAAAAAAAAAAATGTAAAGTGACTTAACATGGCGAGCCCCAATGAAACCCCTGGTTTCAATCAATTTCTAATCTTGTGGAAGAACTGCTAACTTTGCCACTGAGCGACGCAAAATGGAACTCGGTATTTTCACTTCAGCTACTCGGTCATAACCCTCTGCACCTAGGACAATCTTAGTGAGGCGACCAATAACCCATTTCATTGGAGGCAGGTTGTCTTCGTGTATTACAATCGAATCGTTGATTTGGAGATTTTGTTGCGGCTTTTGACAGCGATAACGATTTTGAAGTTGAGCCAAATATTTGATATGCCACCTGCGCCAAAAATTAGCTTTTATAGCTGATATTCTCTGCCAGTATTGAAGATGGGATATTTCACCATCATAATTCAGCCTTTCTGGAATCGTCTGCAAGGGGCAAACAATTAGTAAATGTCCCGGAGTAAGGGCTTCTAATTCTAAAATTTCCATCAAGGCCGTACACAATTGTTCGTGAGACGAGCGTTCGGAAGAGTCCGAAACAAATGTCCTTTTTTTCTGTCAGCTAACACGCAGGGGATGTCCCCTATGAATGCAGTTTATTGCGTAGGCGATAGGAAATTAGGAATTGGAGGGGGGGAGGAAAGGATGTAGTGCTTATTGACATTTGTCTTAAATCTTTGGATGTCAAAGTGGGTGGGAAAAACACTAGTCGGAAGTCAATTCCACATACGAACGGTTCGGACGAAACTAGAATTCTCTCTATAATGCATTGTGCGGTCCGCTGGCCAATCAATAAGAAACGGGTGTGAGTTCCTGGAATGTCTAGTATCCCTGACATACATCCTTACATCAGGAATAAGAAGACGAATATCACACGAACACACACCATGAAAGTACCGATAGAACAGCGCCAAACAACTCACATCAAGAGCTTCTGATTGCTCAACGTCTACACCGTTGATAGACAAAGATGATCATAATGTGTGATAACGAATCGGTTGTGTGATAACAAAAGCAACACTGAGTCTTCCGTGCATTAAAATCTACTCGATTCATTCGACCCCATTCAGAAATGGCCAGCAAATCCTGGCAGAGTGTATCGTCCATAACCCACCTCTTGTCCTCAATCTCTCTAAGACTTGGCCTATGGTCGAATGAGTACGAATGACAGAGATTAATGTCATCCGCAAATGAGTAGATCGGATTCGATGTCTGACCCAACAGATCGTTGATGAAAATTAGAAAAAGAGAAGGAGAAAGAACAGAGCCCTGGGGTACACCTTCGGTCAATGTGTGCTCATTGGATGAGAACCCATCTATAACGACTCGAATAGTGCGATCTCTGAGAAAGCTCGAAATAAATCGAACGAAGCCATTACTGACACCAAATGCGACTAGCTTTGATAATAGTGCACCGTGCCAGACCCTATCAAATACCATTGGGATATCCAGAGCCACAAGCTTACTCTCACCAAACTGGTGGATTGAACGACTTCAACGTTTCGACAAAAGTGCCATGAGGTCGCCCGTAGAGCGATTTCTGCGGAACCCATACTGTTGGTCGCCAGGAAGGCCATTAGACTCTAAATACCTCACAAGATGGTGATTAACAATGCTTTCCATGACCTTGAAGAGAGCGAAGCATACCACAATTGGCCGATAATTCGCTGGGTTGTTTGCCTCACCCTTCTTGGGTATTGGCTGAAGATTCGCAACCTTCCAACGCGCCTGGAAGACTCCCACACGGTACGCAAGGTTGAAAAGGTTGCCTAATCGACGAGCGAACGTCGAAGAACACTTGTGTTGATATGCCATCCGGGCCCGGGGATTTATTTAAGTCGAGATTTTCAAAAACCCTTTTGGCTGACTTCACAGCTGCTTCCCACAATCCGCCAAAGTGAGGTGCACGGGGAGGAATGAAAGAAAATTCGATGCATTTTAGTGATGCGAATTCTGCAATGGCTGCCTTATTTGACTCTAGGTGGAAGGATTATGGAAATCCGAATCGCTAAGGCTTTGACCAGAATGATTTGGCCACTCGCAATATGGACTCGTGAGGAAAGAATGACCCTGAAGCCAAGATGAGTTCAAAAGATCAAAGACAGTGCAACCTCGAGATACCAGATCTGCAGAATTTTGATTCGTTGGCACGGACCGCCTTAAAACGTTACCAGAAACCTCTTGAATTTCTGTCATCCGATTACCAGCAAAAGTTGATAAAGTTGAAGAGTTAGAATTTATCCAATCAAGAGTTATTTGTGAATCGGAACAGAAATACACATGGGACATGGGAAATGTGAAGTGTGGTTTCAGTTGATTCCAGAATGTCGCGAGTAAATGTGAAGCACATAGTTCTTGTCCTTAACGTGGCAACTTTTGGCTTTGATGTTGCCAGATGAACTGCTATGTTTCCATATGAGTCTTCGCAGCGAAAATACAAACAAATCCAAACCCATGTGCTTGGCAAACGAATGCATCTGTGCGAAATTATGACAATCGGCCACAATGGCGTTCCAAGCGATGTCAATTTCTTGAAGAACGGATTCATCCCAATCACACTTGAGAATCCAGAGATGTTGGAGCAAGATTTTCGATTTTATGTAGAGAGGGCTGAGTAAAGCCATTGGGTCAAAAAGTGTTGACGCAAGAGACAGAATATTTCTTTTTGTGTATTATGTAAATACGGTTTTGATGGCCTAGACTCAAAGAGGAATGTGTCATCGTTCGAGTGCCATGTCATCCCCAAGGTGCTGGTGACGTCATCATCAAGTTTAATTTCTTTAATTCCATCTTCACATGCAGCCAATCGCTATGGCATTTCGAGGGTGAAAACTTCGAGTAAGATAAAATTTCTGTTACCTCTTTTTTGATGCGTTCCAAACAGTCAAAGTCATCTACGCCTGTCACCATGTCGTCCACATAAAAGTCATTTGTGACTACTGCTTTCCCGACTTCGCAAGCCTTGGGAAAACGGCTTTCTGCAGCCTAGTGCAAACTCCTTATTGCCAGATATGGATGTAACGGTATTGAGAGGGCATACGTTCGTACTGGTTGTGTGGAATCATTTCGCCAAAGGATCCTTTGAAGATGTCTGTCTTCTGGATGCACTATCACCTGCCGATACATCTTAACTATATCAGCAGCCATCAACCCATAGCGATGACATCTGAAACGAAGCAAAGTGATAAACAAATTGTTTTGAATTGTTGGGTCTAACATCATGATCTCATTAAGAGCCAACAAAGAAGACGAACGACAAGATGCGTAGCAAACGACACGCAGCTTTTAGATACACTGTTGGGGCGAAGAACACAGTGATGTAGTATATAATAATTGGGAGAGATATTATCAGCATTATCCAGTTGAGGCACATGACCCAATTATTCGTATTCGTTGAGAAATCGATCAAATTTTCGTTCCATTGTAAGAAAACGACGCAGAGCTATGTCCTTTGAGTAATCCATTTGGCTGGAACTGACACAGTTTTCAAAAAGTGATTTCTACATTCTTGTTGATCGTTCTCTGGGAACACATTCTCCACAACAGAGTATGTTGATTTACGTTGTTACTTATGTATTTCCTTGAGACAATCCATCCTAGCAGAGTTTTTTGTAGAGTGCGCAAATTCTCTCCAAAACGTATTTGGCCAACAGATGAGAGGGAAAAGAATGATTTTGCTGCAAGAAGCAAGTCTATTCCCAGACGGCGATGCAAAACTGGATCTGCCAGATCTATGTTAGGAGGCAGATTAAAGCCTTTTATTGAAATATTCTCATCGGCGTGATAGCCAGTAATGTTGCGAGAAATAAGAAATTCCAGGGATAAGTTAAAGTTATTCCGACGGGAACTAACTATGGTTTGCGTATTGTAAGCGACCTTTAATGTGGAGGAACCAACCCCTGAGATATCAGTAGAGTTTGCACATTTTTTCAGGTTGAGCGATCTGTACAAAGGTTCGCTTATAAAGTTCACCTGAGAGCACGAGTCAAGAAGAGCACGTCCCAGCTGATATTTTCCTCAGAAATTTTGCCTTTAGCGATATTTTCTTTCATTCTGTGTTTAGAGCAAAGAAGTGAAAGCGTGCTAAGTTCGGCCGGACCAAATCTTATAAACCTTCCACATGAATCCCATTTGTCGAGTTCTTTTCCCGGTATCTCTTTTTAGGCAAACAAAGGATAAAAGAAAAGAATTGCTATATCAAGTTATAGTCCTATTCGGACAATAATTGAATTGAATGTTGAAGATCATAGCAAAATTCTAACAAATACAAATTTTGCCCATGAACATTCCACTAAGCAACCGGGGCAAACTTCTCACATGTCAATGAGTGCAGTCCGATTCAAGTTTAAGCTCAATGGTAAGGTCTTCCTTTTTATAGCCGAGTCTTACTTTACTTTAATTCGCTATGACAGAACAATTATTCCACTAGCCGAACGTAGAATAGCGTTCCAAGCGCCTCGATCTTTTGCGTTCATTCTATAATCTCTAACATCAAGTTTCGGGGCGTCTCCCACGACATGATCTTTCCAGCGGTCTTTTGGTCTTCCCGGTTTGCTGTACCACCGTGTGATTAATTTTAGGCCTCCCGACAACTGAGCCAAATATAGTTTAGATGGAACTATATTTAGATATAGCTGCCGATCTCCCGATAAAGGGTCTGAAGCCCATAAAAGCTTTATTTATTACCCGATTTCGCTGGAATTTTATATAGTGAGTTGTTTTTAGCCTCCCGACATCCGCCCCAAATATGGGTCAGATGAGACTATATAGATATAGCTGTCATATAGACCGATCTTCAAATTTAGGGTTTTTATCCCATAAAAAGCAGATATATTGCCTGAAAATGTTACATGCATAGTAATCATTCTATTGAAATTTCACTTGGAAAACTTTAAATGACAGTATCTCCTAAACTATGCTTCGTAGAAGGAAATGGGCCTTAATTCGTGACTCCATCAATCGAAATTTCACTTGGAAAACTTAAAATGGCTGTATCTCCTAAAATATGCGTGCTAGTCTGAAATGGGCCTTAATTCGTGACTCCATCGAAAATCCATTAAAAATCGAAATTTCACATGCGAAACTTAAAATGACTGTATCTCCTAAACTATGCATCGTAGAAGGAAATGGGACTTTATTCGTGACTCCGTAGAAGGAAATGGGACTTTATTCGTGACTCCATCAAAAATCCATTAAAAATCCAAATTTCATTTGAAAAACTTAAAATGGCTGTATCTCCTAAACTATGCATCCTAGAGGGAAATGGGCCTTAATTCGTGACTCCATCGAAATCCCATTAAAAATCGAAATTTCACCTGGAAAACTTAAAATGGCTGTATCTCCCAAACTATGCGTCGTAGAGGGAAATGTGCCTTAATTCGCAACTCCATCAAAAATCCATTAAAAATCGAAATTTAACTTGGAAAAGTTAAAATGGCTGTATCTCTTAAACTATGCATCGTAGAGAGAAATGGGCTTTAATTCGTGATGAAATTTTAATGAAAATCGCCTACATTTGTGTGAATACAGAGTCTAGTGGTGAGAATGCGAGAGGTGACTGGTGTGTACGAGAGAAATGGTATGCTATAAGAAACCCCTATTTGGGTGCGGGTGTCTGGTGGTGTGATGCGTGTGGCCTTACTTGTGGTTCTTTGGCATGAAGTTCAGTCGGTAGCTTAAGCCGCAGGCTATGGACAATGACGTTTGCTGTTCAATATTTTGGCAACAATTAAATTCAACTTTGGCAACGCACTTCATTGAAGTAAACATTAGAACGAGTTAAAGTAATCAATTGTGCGACCACACTATGCACATAATGAATGAAATAGTTGGCAGAGAGTTGAAGCAAATAAAGGAAAGAGGGTGAAGTAGTTTTGCTTACACTGTGTGTTGTTGTGTTATTTTTGTATATCACTATTAACAAAGGGCTATATGAAAGTTTTTCAAAAAAAACATAAAATTTAGAAAAATTCATGAAATCTTTATTTGAATCGAAAGTACGGTTCATATATTTTATTGAGTCACAAACGGTCCATTTGCTTAGTCCAATTTTGCCATACTCTTTCCAACATGTCGGCCGGTATCTCAACTATTCGAATTGTTTCAATGTTGTTTTCCAATGCGCGACTTTAACAAAGCCCCACAAAAACTAGTCTAAAGGCGTTAAATTCCACAATCTAGGCGGCCAATTGATCGGTCCCCAACCTGGAATAAAATGTTCACCACACTCGCCTCTCAATAAGTCCATTGTTACGCGTGCTGTATGGCATGTGGCACCGTCGTGTTGAAACCACATGTCATGCAAGTCAAGCTCTTGCATTTTAGGCAAAACAAAAAATATTGGAAATCATCTCAAGGTGGCGCTCACCATTCACAGTTACTTTCACAGATTCTCATCATCTTTGAAGAAGTACGGTCCAATGATGCCACCAGCCCATGAACCGCATCAAACTGTGACTTTTTCCGGATGCATTGGTAGCTCTTGCAATGCTTCTGGCTGATCTTCACTACAAAATCGACAATTCTGCTCACTTAGCCAAACATGAGCTTCGTCGCTTAAATGAAAGAAGCGAGCGATGAACTTTCTCAACTGCGTACGCATTTTTGATAATAAAATTCAATAATTTGCCAACGTTTTTCTTTTGTTAGACGATTCATGGTTAAATTATAGACCAAACTGAAGATGTATGACAGTGAAACAAAACACTAAACGTGCGTGAGCTGTTTAAACCAGTGTTGCCAAAAAGATAAAGCTTAAAAATCATCCTTTATGTTATTTGTTATTATGTAGGTATGTATTGCTGGCTGAGGTACTATCTGTAGCCGGTATTAGTTCTATAGTACAACTAACTAACCCGCCACATTCCGGAATTTGATGTGTACGCGCCCTCCACACATGAGGGGCGTGAAGAGAGGCGTGGGAACGAACGACCGAAAAGCGCATGTCCTCCATTACAAAAAATCAAAAGTTGTGAGCTTAGTTCTACTTCTTTTTTTGCTGTTTCGAGAATGGTGCAATCCCCTTTAAGGTTAAATTTATAGAAATCAATCTTAGTCGGAGAGTTCTCTGTTTCAAAACTTGGAGTTTTTTAAATTCACTATCTCTTTGCAGTATACGACAAACGTCAGACGAAAAGCACACATTATAGAACGGATTACTGATTTCTTTGGAAAGCAGCGACTTGGAAGAATTACCCGAATACATTACAATGGTTGATGATTGCTGCTATCCCGATGAGAGCTGGAGAAATAAGGAATTTTTCTTGGCAATTCAAAATCACGATAACAGGTGTTTTGATCGGCTTTTCAACCATGTAGACATACAAATTGTCACGCAACCTGTTTTAAATGAGAACTACTCTGCACCAAGATTTGCTCTTTATTGTAGTAATGTTTATGCGCTTCAAAAGCTTTTGGCAACAGGCCTCTTTCAAGAAACTCATATCAAATTATGTGATGCTCTATTCAACATAAACGATAAATATTCAAAAACTGCTGATTGTATACAAGTGCTGGCAAATTTGCAGAAAATTTCCGAAGAAGACGTTACGGCTTTTGTGAAAGCCATAGAATTCGTGCCTGAGAAATTTTTGCTGGAGTTGTTGAAAAAAGGATTATTTTTGCCAATTAAATCGCCCGAGTTCGTTGTAACAAAAGTCAGACCAACAGTGCTAAGTGAATTATTTGATAGTCTCATAGATATGAACGAAAATCGGTTTATGAGCATAGACTATTCGACGTTTGACAAAAAAAAAGCCGTCAAAGACGGGATAACGATTGCCACACAAATGGAAATCATCGAAGCCATCGCCAGCCGAGAGACGCACCAACAATTACTGGCACATCCAATCATACAATTATTTTTGGATTTGAAATGGAGAGAGCTAAGTCGCCTTTTCTATTTGAACTTCTGCCTGTACATCTTCTTTGTCTGTTCCTGTGTATCATATATTCTGTGCAAGCTGCATGAATATGAAATTTGGACAGGATTTTTCTGTGCTCTAACCGTCTTTGGAATGATCTATTTGATAGTTCGTGAGTGCTTGCACTTAGGAATTGACTATAAGCAATATCTGCGTGATCTACGGAATTATATGGCATGGATAATGATTATCTTGCTCATAGTACTCGTACTCAGTAAGCACTCGGATAACCTGAATTGGAAATGCTCCCTCACCATATTGTTGCTTTTAACTGAACTTTTGCAAATGTTCGCTTATTTGCCAACATTACCATGGGCTTTGCACATACATATGTTTTGGATGGTAATGAAGAGTTTTATGAAGAATTTCCTCTTTTACTCACTTTTTGTGGGGGCCTTCGGTTTATGTTTCTACATTATGATTGGCCTAAATGGCGAACCCAAGGAAAATTTGAATGGATTCAATAGTACTGTGAACGTTGTACTCAAGACCACTGCCATGATGATTGGAGAACTGGACACAAGCTCGATGAAATTTAATGATCCTTTCACAATTGCACTATTTTTGGGATTCATTTTTGTGGTGACCATCGTTTTGTATAATTTGATCAATGGTTCTGCCATTCATGACATACTGGTAAGTAAATTTTGAACAAAAAGGGAATTAATTGCACATCTATTATCTTCTATTATATAAATAAAATGAAATTGTTACGCTTTGTTTGTTTGTTTGTTTGTCTGTTCGGTATAGACTCAAAAACGGCTGAACCGATTTTCATGAAACAGATGCTACAGTTTGGGTCCCCGTTGAAAATAAGGTACTAATTTTTTTGATATTCTAAGGGGGGCGGACCCTCCCCCATACCCCAATTTTCGAAAACGCCAGATCTCGGAGAGGCGTGCACCTTATGGTACCTCAAAAACACGAAATTGGTAAAAAAGATGGGGTCAAATAACCCGGGGGGGACGCCCGATCCTAAAACCCACCCGAACGGACATGTTTACCGATTGTGACAATATGGATATCAAATGAAAGGTATTTCAGAATAGAGTACGAATTTGTTATACAAATTTCACTCTTAGGTTTAGGGGGTCCCCCACCCCCAAAAAATCCCCAAGAGGACTCTTTCACCGCCTTGGGCAATATGGGTATCAAATAAAGGCTATTTGAGAGTAGAGTACGAAATTGGCATTAAAATGTTACCCTAAGCCTCGGGGGGCCCCCCACCCTCAAAACCACCACTCACCACGACACTTTAACCGATTAGAGTTTGGGCTCCCAGTGAAAATAGGGTACTACATTTTTTGATATTCGAAGGGGGGCTTACGCTCCCCATACCGCAATTTTCAAAAACGCCAAATCTCGGAGACGTAACGATTTAAGCGATATTTTGTATGTCACCTTATGGTACCCCAAAAACACGAAATTGTTAAAAAAGTTGGGGTCAAATAACCTGGGGGACGCCCCATCCCAAAACCCACCCGAACAGACATGTGCACCGATTGGGACAATATGGGTATCAAATGAAAGGTATTTAAGAGTAGAGTACGAATTTGGTACACAAATTTCACTCTTAAGTTTCGGGGGGGGTCCCCCACCTCCAAAAAACTCCCCAACAGGACTTTTTTTACCGCTTTGACCCTGGGTATCAAATGCAAGGTATTTACAAGTAGAATACAAATCTGACATAAAATTTTATATTTTTATACCATCGCGGTATAATCGTCGTCCCGATTAAACCGCGATGGTATGAGCTTCTCCCATCCTCAATCCATTCTCCCATCGCCTTAAGTCTCCTACTCGCAGTGGCTGGCCCAAACTTAATCTGTATGTCAATGGGTCGGATATCTAGGATAGTCTCCAGTGCTCTAGTGGACGTGAGTGATCCTCATCGCTCCGTCTGTGCCAAGACAACATGTTCTCTGAACCTGTTGTATGGTCCTTATGTTGCACATTTTCTCCATAGCAGTCCACCAACAGTCTCCACTGCGGGCTGGCTGGATTTTCTCAGAGTACTTGAAAGCGGGGAGCTCTTTTTCTTCTTCAGCATTTTAGCAGTGTAATGCTCTTCGGGAAATCTTAATCTTTTTTCAGCGTTCGTAGTAGTGCTTGGAATGTCAGTTCTATCCCTTCCAGCATACTGCACTTTCGCCCGAATACGCTACCGGTACATACTCCTCTGTTTCCTTTGTCGTGCACCGGATCGCTTTCTCGGTCTGCTTGTGAGCTTAGCCAACCAATCGCTCACTTCTGCCGTCATCGCGATGCCCTCATCTCTCGATTCGGCTGCGATGACTGTTTCATTGACACCGACGCTGTCTGAATCCGAGTCTGAAACACCACCTTTACTTAAAGGCTGGGGAAAAACTGTGCATCCCTCTGGTTTATCCGTCACTTTCTCATTAATTAGTCTGACGACTAGCTATGCGCTTGAAGCATTACTCTCGACTACAGGTGCCAAGGCGTGTGGGTGCCTATAGGAGGGGAGGACAACACGCTACGGTCTGACGCCACCACCGCAGATGTTGAGTCTTTGGAGTCCATTTCCAGCCTTCTCCAAACATCTAAACATTTTTTTTTTTGTAATAGGTAGTACCTATTCCGAGATACGGATATTTTTTTTTTCTTTGAGCGTGATGACATTATAAGTCGATCTAGCCATGTCCGTCCGTCCGTCTGTCTGTCGAAAGCTCGCTTACTTTCGAAGGAGTAAAGCTAGCCGCTCGAAATTTTGTATAAATACTTCTTATTAGTATAAGTCGGTTGGGATTGTAAATGGGCTATATCGGTCTATGTTTTGATATAGCTGCCATATAAACCGATCACGGAACTTGACTTCTTAAGCCAGTAGAAGGCGCAATTGTTATCCGATATGGCTGAAATTTTGCGTGAGGTGTTTTATTATGACTTCCAACAACTGTGCTGAGTATCGGTCCATAACCTGATATAGCTGCCATATAAACCGATCTTGGGTCTTGACTTCTTGAGCCTCTAGAGGGCGCAATTGTTATCTGATTTGGCTGAAATTTTGCACGTGGTCTTTTTGGTACCACTTCCAAAAACTGTGTTTAGTTCAAATCGGTTCATAACCTGATATACTTGCCATATAAACCGATCTGCCGACTAGACTTCTTGAGTTTCTAGGGGGCGCAGTTCTTATACGATTTCGCTAAAATGTTGCATGATGTGTTTTATTATGCCTTCCAACAACTGTGCTGAGTATGGTTCAAATCTGTCCATAACCTGATATAGCTGTCATATAAACCGCTCTGGGTCTTGACTTCTGGAGCTTCTAGAGGGCGTAATTCCTATCCGATTTGGTTGAAATTTTGCACAACGTGTTTTGATGTGACTTCCAATAACTGTGCTTTGTCTGCTTTAAATCGGTCCATATCCTAGTATAGCTGTCATATAACCCGATCTTGAATCTTGACTTCTTGAGGCACTAGAGGGCGTAATTATCCTCCGATTTGGAAGACATTTTGTACAACAGCTTCTTCCACGACCTTCAACATACTTGTCAAATATGGTCCGAATCGGTCTATAGCTAGATACAGCTCCCATATAAACCGATCTCTCTATTTTACTTCTTTAGCCCCTAAAGGGGGCAATTCTTACACGAATTGGCTGAAATTTTACACCATCACTTCTACCATGATCTCAAACATTCAATTCAATTATGGTAACTTGATATAGCTCCAAAAAAAATGAAAAAAAAATAAAATGTGAAATTTTAAGTAATTCTGTCTATTTTACGAATGGACTTGGAATTTCAAACTGCGCAATGATTGAAAATTTTCGATATTCGAAAAAATGAAGGAGTTACAGCGTTTTTGGCCTTAAAAACGACTTTGAATTTTTACTGAAAAAAAAATTGGTTTTTCCGATGTTTTTCATAGAAAACTTTACAGTAATGCTTTATTCAACCCCAATGTGGAAAGAGATTTTCTTCACAAATCTAACGGTGTAGGAAAAATTGTGAAGTTCGCAAAACTAAGGAAGTTACAGCATTTGCAAACTCAAGTTTGTCTTTTTTTTCAATTTTTGAATATCAATTATCCATTTTGAAGCAATCCTCTGAAGTTTTCAAGGATATAGAAAAGAGTATTGCTTCATCCAGCACCAGAACGGAAAGAGCGCTTCTTCACGAATCCAACGGTGTCCTCAGAATTTAGAAGTTCGCAAAACTTAGGCTGTTAGTGCAATTTCAAACTCGCCTAGATTTTTCACCTTTTTTCGGATGTAAATTATGCGATTTTGACTCTTTTTTTTGAAGCACGAACATAGGAGTTGCACTAAACCGAGTTTTTTGCCCTAATCTTCTATTCTGTATACTACACTCGAAAAATTTTTTCGCATCAAAAATTTAAAATTTTCATAAGGGGTTAGCCTTTCCAAAAAAATGCAAAAAAAATAAAATGTGAAATTTTAAGTAATTCTGTCTATTTTACCAATGGTCTTGGAATTTCCAACTGCGGAATGATTGAAAATTTTCGATATTCGAAAAAATGAAGGAGTTACAGCGTTTTGGCCTTAAAAACGACTTTGAATTTTTACTGAAAAAAAAAATTGGTTTTTGCGATGTTTTTCATAGAAAACTTTACAGTAATGCTTTATTCAACCCCAATGTGGAAAGAGATTTTCTTCACAAATCTAACGGTGTAGGAAAAATTGTGAAGTTCGCAAAGCTAAGGAAGTTACAGCATTTGCAATCTCAAGTTTGTCTTTTTTTTTAATTTTTGAATATCAAATATCCATTTTTAAAGCAATCCTCTGAAGTTTTCAAGGATATAGAAAAGAGTATTGCTTCATCCAGCACCAGAACGGAAAGAGCGCTTCTTCACGAATCCAACGGTGTCCTCAGAATTTAGAAGTTCGCAAAACTAAGGAAGTTACAGCATTTGCAAACTCAAGTTTGTGTTTTTTTTCAATTTTCGGATATCAATTATCCATTTTTGAAGCAATCCTCTGAAGTTTTCAAGGATATAGAAAAGAGTATTGCTTCCATTTTTGAAGCAATCCTCTGAAGTTTTCAAGGATATAGAAAAGAGTATTGCTTCATTCAGCACCAGAACGGAAAGGGCGCTTCTTCACGAATCCAACGGTGTCCTCAGAATTTGGAAGTTCGCAAAACTAAGGATGTTAGAGCAATTTCAAACTCGCCTAGATTTTTCACCTTTTTTCGGATGTAAATTATGCGATTTTGACTCTTTTTTTTGAAGCACGAACATAGGAGTTGCACTAAACCGAGTTTTTTGCCCTAATCTTCTATTCTGTATACTCAACTCGAAAAATTTTTTCGCATCAAAAATTTTAAATTTTCATAAGGGGTTAGCCTTTCCAAAAAAAATGCAAAAAAAATAAAATGTGAAATTTTAAGTAATTCTGTCTATTTTACGAATAGGATGTTAGAGCAATTTCAAACTAGCCTAGATTTTTCACCTTTTTTCGGATGTAAATTATGCGATTTTGACTCTTTTTTTTGAAGCACGAACATAGGAGTTGCACTAAACCGAGTTTTTTGCCCTAATCTTCTATTCTGTATACTACACTCGAAAAATTTTTTCGCATCAAAAATTTAAAATTTTCATAAGGGGTTAGCCTTTCCAAAAAAAATGCAAAAAAAATAAAATGTGAAATTTTAAGTAATTCTGTCTATTTTACGAATAGTCTTGGAATTTCGAACTGCGGAATGATTGAAAATTTTCGATATTCGAAAAAATGAAGGAGTTACAGCGTTTTTGGCCTTAAAAACGACTTTGAATTTTTACTGAAAAAAAAAATTGGTTTTTGCGATGTTTTTCATAGAAAACTTTACAGTAATGCTTTATTCAACCCCAATGTGGAAAGAGATTTTCTTCACAAATCTAACGGTGTAGGAAAAATTGTGAAGTTCGCAAAGCTAAGGAAGTTACAGCATTTGCAAACTCAAGTTTGTCTTTTTTTTTAATTTTTGAATATCAAATATCCATTTTTGAAGCAATCCTCTGAAGTTTTCAAGGATATAGAAAAGAGTATTGCTTCATTCAGCACCAGAACGGAAAGGGCGCTTCTTCACGAATCCAACGGTGTCCTCAGAATTTGGAAGTTCGCAAAACTAAGGATGTTAGAGCAATTTCAAACTCGCCTAGATTTTTCACCTTTTTTCGGATGTAAATTATGCGATTTTGACTCTTTTTTTTGAAGCACGAACATAGGAGTTGCACTAAACCGAGTGTTTTGCCCTAATCTTCTATTCTGTATACTCAACTCGAAAAATTTTTTCGCATCAAAAATTTTAAATTTTCATAAGGGGTTAGCCTTTCCAAAAAAAAATGCAAAAAAATAAAATGTGAAATTTTAAGTAATTATGTCTATTTTACGAATAGTCTTGGAATTTCCAACTGCGGAATGATTGAAAATTTTCGATATTCGAAAAAATGAAGGAGTTACAGCGTTTTTGGCCTTAAAAACGACTTTGAATTTTTACTGAAAAAAAATTGGTTTTTGCGATGTTTTTCATAGAAAACTTTACAGTAATGCTTTATTCAACCCCAATGTGGAAAGAGATTTTCTTCACAAATCTAACGGTGTAGGAAAAATTGTGAAGTTCGCAAAGCTAAGGAAGTTACAGCATTTGCAAACTCAAGTTTGTCTTTTTTTTTAATTTTTGAATATCAAATATCCATTTTTGAAGCAATCCTCTGAAGTTTTCAAGGATATAGAAAAGAGTATTGCTTCATTCAGCACCAGAACGGAAAGGGCGCTTCTTCACGAATCCAACGGTGTCCTCAGAATTTGGAAGTTCGCAAAACTAAGGATGTTAGAGCAATTTCAAACTCGCCTAGATTTTTCACCTTTTTTCGGATGTAAATTATGCGATTTTGACTCTTTTTTTTGAAGCACGAACATAGGAGTTGCACTAAACCGAGTGTTTTGCCCTAATCTTCTATTCTGTATACTCAACTCGAAAAATTTTTTCGCATCAAAAATTTTAAATTTTCATAAGGGGTTAGCCTTTCCAAAAAAAATGCAAAAAAATAAAATGTGAAATTTTAAGTAATTCTTTCTATTTTACGAATAGTCTTGGAATTTCCAACTGCGGAATGATTGAAAATTTTCGATATTCGAAAAAATGAAGGAGTTACAGCGTTTTTGGCCTTAAAAACGACTTTGAATTTTTACTGAAAAAAAAAAATTGGTTTTTGCGATGTTTTTCATAGAAAACTTTACAGTAATGCTTTATTCAAACCTAATGTGGAAAGAGATTTTCTTCACAAATCTAACAGTGTAGGAAAAATTGTGAAGTTCGCAAAGCTAAGGAAGTTACAGCATTTGCAAACTCAAGTTTGTCTTTTTTTTTCAATTTTTGAATATCAAATATCCATTTTTAAAGCAATCCTCTGAAGTTTTCAAGGATATAGAAAAGAGTATTGCTTCATCCAGCACCAGAACGGAAAGAGCGCTTCTTCACGAATCCAACGGTGTCCTCAGAATTTAGAAGTTCGCAAAACTAAGGAAGTTACAGCATTTGCAAACTCAAGTTTGTGTTTTTTTCAATTTTCGGATATCAATTATCCATTTTTGAAGCAATCCTCTGAAGTTTTCAAGGATATAGAAAAGAGTATTGCTTCATCCAGCACCAGAACGGAAAGAGCGCTTCTTCACGAATCCAACGGTGTCCTCAGAATTTAGAAGTTCGCAAAACTAAGGAAGTTACAGCATTTGCAAAACAAGTTTGTGTTTTTTCAATTTTCGGATATCAATTATCCATTTTTGAAGCAATCCTCTGAAGTTTTCAAGGATATAGAAAAGAGTATTGCTTCATCCAGCACCAGAACGGAAAGAGCGCTTCTTCACGAATCCAACGGTGTCCTCAGAATTTAGAAGTTCGCAAAACTAAGGATGTTAGAGCAATTTCAAACTCGCCTAGATTTTTCACCTTTTTTCGGATGTAAGTTATGCGATTTTGACTCTTTTTTTTGAAGCACGAACATAGGAGTTGCACTAAACCGAGTTTTTTGCCCTAATTTTCTATTCTGTATACTCAACTCGAAAAATTTTTTCGCATCAAAAATTTAAAATTTTCATAAGGGGTTAGCCTTTCCAAAAAAATGCAAAAAAAATAAAATGTGAAATTTTAAGTAATTCTGTCTATTTTACGAATAGTCTTGGAATTTCCAACTGCGGAATGATTGAAAATTTTCGATATTCGAAAAAATGAAGGAGTTACAGCGTTTTTGGCCTTAAAAACGAATTTGAATTTTTACTGAAAAAAAAAATTGGTTTTTGCGATGTTTTTCATAGAAAACTTTACAGCAATGCTTTATTCAACCCCAATGTGGAAAGAGATTTTCTTCACAAATCTAATGGTGTAGGAAAAATTGTGAAGTTCGCAAAGCTAAGGAAGTTACAGCATTTGCAAACTCAAGTTTGTCTTTTTTTTTCAATTTTTGAATATCAATAATTCGTTTTGAAGCAATCCTCTGAAGTTTTCAAGGATATAGAAAAGAGTATTGCTTCATCCAGTACCAGAACGGAAAGAGCGCTTCTTCACGAATCCAACGGTGTCCTCAGAATTTAGAAGTTCGCAAAACTAAGGAAGTTACAGCATTTGCAAACTCAAGTTTGTGTTTTTTTCAATTTTCGGATATCAATTATCCATTTTTGAAGCAATCCTCTGAAGTTTTCAAGGATATAGAAAAGAGTATTGCTTCATCCAGCACCAGAACGGAAAGAGCGCTTCTTCACGAATCCAACGGTGTCCTCAGAATTTAGAAGTTCGCAAAACTAAGGAAGTTACAGCATTTGCAAACTCAAGTTTGTGTTTTTTTTTAATTTTCGGATATCAATTATCCATTTTTGAAGCAATCCTCTGAAGTTTTCAAGGATATAGAAAAGAGTATTGCTTCATCCAGCGCCAGAACGGAAAGAGCGCTTCTTCACGAATCCAACGGTGTCCTCAGAATTTAGAAGTTCGCAAAACTAAGGATGTTAAAGCAATTTCAAACTCGCCTAGATTTTTCACCTTTTTTCGGATGTAAATTATGCGATTTTGACTCTTTTTTTTTTGAAGCACGAACATAGGAGTTGCACTAAACCGAGTTTTTTGCCCTAATCTTCTATTCTGTATACTCAACTCGAAAAATTTTTTCGCATCAAAAATTTAAAATTTTCATAAGGGGTTAGCCTTTCCAAAAAAAATGCAAAAAAAATAAAATGTGAAATTTTAAGTAATTCTGTCTATTTTACGAATAGTCTTGGAATTTCCAACTGCGGAATGATTGAAAATTTTCGATATTCGAAAAAATGAAGGAGTTACAGCGTTTTTGGCCTTAAAAACGAATTTGAATTTTTACTGAAAAAAAAAATTGGTTTTTGCGATTTTTTTCATAGAAAACTTTACAGTAATGCTTTATTCAACCCCAATGTGGAAAGAGATTTTCTTCACAAATCTAATGGTGTAGGAAAAATTGTGAAGTTCGCAAAGCTAAGGAAGTTACAGCATTTGCAAACTCAAGTTTGTCTTTTTTTTTCAATTTTTGAATATCAATAATTCGTTTTGAAGCAATCCTCTGAAGTTTTCAAGGATATAGAAAAGAGTATTGCTTCATCCAGCGCCAGAACGGAAAGAGCGCTTCTTCACGAATCCAACGGTGTCCTCAGAATTTAGAAGTTCGCAAAACTAAGGAAGTTACAGCATTTGCAAACTCAAGTTTGTGTTTTTTTCAATTTTCGGATATCAATTATCCATTTTTGAAGCAATCCTCTGAAGTTTTCAAGGATATAGAAAAGAGTATTGCTTCATCCAGCGCCAGAACGGAAAGAGCGCTTCTTCACGAATCCAACGGTGTCCTCAGAATTTAGAAGTTCGCAAAACTAAGGATGTTAGAGCAATTTCAAACTCGCCTAGATTTTTCACCTTTTTTCGGATGTAAATTATGCGATTTTGACTCTTTTTTTTTGAAGCACGAACATAGGAGTTGCACTAAACCGAGTTTTTTGCCATAATCTTCTATTCTGTATACTCAACTCGAAAAATTTTTTCGCATCAAAAATTTAAAATTTTCATAAGCCTTTCCAAAAAAAATGCAAAAAAAATAAAATGTGAAATTTTAAGTAATTCTGTCTATTTTACGAATAGTCTTGGAATTTCCAACTGCGGAATGATTGAAAATTTTCGATATTCGAAAAAATGAAGGAGTTACAGCGTTTTTGACCTTAAAAACGAATTTGAATTTTTACTGAAAAAAAAAATTGGTTTTTGCGATTTTTTTCATAGAAAACTTTACAGTAATGCTTTATTCAACCCCAATGTGGAAAGAGATTTTCTTCACAAATCTAACGGTGTAGGAAAAATTGTGAAGTTCGCAAAGCTAAGGAAGTTACAGCATTTGCAAACTCAAGTTTGTGTTTTTTTTTTTAAATTTTCGGATATCAATTATCCATTTTTGAAGCAATCCTCTGAAGTTTTCAAGGATATAGAAAAGAGTATTGCTTCATCCAGCACCAGAACGGAAAGAGCGCTTCTTCACGAATCCAACGGTGTCCTCAGAATTTAGAAGTTCGCAAAACTAAGGATGTTAGAGCAATTTCAAACTCGCCTTGATTTTTCACCTTTTTTCGGATGTAAATTATGCGATTTTGACTCTTTTTTTTTGAAGCACGAACATAGGAGTTGCACTAAACCGAGTTTTTTGCCCTAATCTTCTATTCTGTATACTCAACTCGAAAAATTTTTTCGCATCAAAAATTTTAAATTTTCATAAGGGGTTAGCCTTTCCAAAAAAAATGCAAAAAAAATGAAATGTGAAATTTTAAGTAATTCTGTCTATTTTACGAATAGTCTTGGAATTTCCAACTGCGGAATGATTGAAAATTTTCGATATTCGAAAAAATGAAGGAGCTACAGCGTTTTTGGCCTTAAAAACGACTTTGAATTTTTACTGAAAAAAAAAATTGGTTTTTGCGATGTTTTTCATAGAAAACTTTACAGTAATGCTTTATTCAACCCCAATGTGGAAAGAGATTTTCTTCACAAATCTAACGGTGTAGGAAAAATTGTGAAGTTCGCAAAGCTAAGGAAGTTACAGCATTTGCAAACTCAAGTTTGTGTTTTTTTCAATTTTCGGATATCAATTATCCATTTTTGAAGCAATCCTCTGAAGTTTTCAAGGATATAGAAAAGAGTATTGCTTCATCCAGCACCAGAACGGAAAGAGCGCTTCTTCACGAATCCAACGGTGTCCTCAGAATTTAGAAGTTCGCAAAACTAAGGATGTTAGAGCAATTTCAAACTCGCCTAGATTTTTCACCTTTTTTCGGATGTAAATTATGCGATTTTGACTCTTTTTTTTGAAGCACGAACATAGGAGTTGCACTAAACCGAGTTTTTTGCCCTAATCTTCTATTCTGTATACTCAACTCGAAAAATTTTTTCGCATCAAAATTTTTAAATTTTCATAAGGGGTTAGCCTTTCCAAAAAAAATGCAAAAAAAATAAAATGTGAAATTTTAAGTAATTCTGTCTATTTTACGAATAGTCTTGGAATTTCCAACTGCGGAATGATTGAAAATTTTCGATATTCGAAAAAATGAAGGAGTTACAGCGTTTTTGGCCTTAAAAACGACTTTGAATTTTTACTGAAAAAAAAAAATTGGTTTTTGCGATGTTTTTCATAGAAAACTTTACAGTAATGCTTTATTCAACCCCAATGTGGAAAGAGATTTTCTTCACAAATCTAACGGTGTAGGAAAAATTGTGAAGTTCGCAAAGCTAAGGAAGTTACAGCATTTGCAAACTCAAGTTTGTCTTTTTTTTTAATTTTTGAATATCAAATATCCATTTTTGAAGCAATCCTCTGAAGTTTTCAAGGATATAGAAAAGAGTATTGCTTCATTCAGCACCAGAACGGAAAGGGCGCTTCTTCACGAATCCAACGGTGTCCTCAGAATTTGGAAGTTCGCAAAACTAAGGATGTTAGAGCAATTTCAAACTCGCCTAGATTTTTCACCTTTTTTCGGATGTCAATTATGCGATTTTGACTCTTTTTTTTTTGAAGCACGAACATAGGAGTTGCACTAAACCGAGTTTTTTGCCCTAATCTTCTATTCTGTATACTCAACTCGAAAAATTTTTTCGCATCAAAAATCGAAAATTTTCATAAGGGGTTAGCCTTTCCAAAAAAATGCAAAAAAAATAAAATGTGGAATTTTAAGTAATTCTGTCTATTTTACGAATAGTCTTGGAATTTCCAACTGCGGAATGATTGAAAATTTTCGATATTCGAAAAAATGAAGGAGTTACAGCGTTTTGGCCTTAAAAACGACTTTGAATTTTTACTGAAAAAAAAAATTGGTTTTTGCGATGTTTTTCATAGAAAACTTTACAGTAATGCTTTATTCAACCCCAATGTGGAAAGAGATTTTCTTCACAAATCTAACGGTGTAGGAAAAATTGTGAAGTTCGCAAAGCTAAGGAAGTTGCAGCATTTGCAAACTCAAGTTTGTCTTTTTTTCAATTTTTGAATATCAAATATCTATTTTTGAAGCAATCCTCTGAAGTTTTCAAGGATATAGAAAAGAGTATTGCTTCATCCAGCACCAGAACGGAAAGAGCGCTTCTTCACGAATCCAACGGTGTCCTCAGAATTTAGAAGTTCTCAAAACTAAGGGTGTTAGAGCAATTTCAAACTCGCCTAGATTTTTCACCTTTTTTCGGATGTAAATTATGCGATTTTGACTCTTTTTTTTTGAAGCACGAACATAGGAGTTGCACTAAACCGAGTTTTTTGCCCTAATCTTCTATTCTGTATACTCAACTCGAAAAATTTTTTCGCATCAAAAATTTAAAATTTTCATAAGGGGTTAGCCTTTCCAAAAAAAATGCAAAAAAAATAAAATGTGAAATTTTAAGTAATTCTGTCTATTTTACGAATAGTCTTGGAATTTCCAACTGCGGAATGATTGAAAATTTTCGATATTCGAAAAAATGAAGGAGTTACAGCGTTTTTGGCCTTAAAAACGAATTTGAATTTTTACTGAAAAAAAAAATTGGTTTTTGCGATGTTTTTCATAGAAAACTTTACAGCAATGCTTTATTCAACCCCAATGTGGAAAGAGATTTTCTTCACAAATCTAATGGTGTAGGAAAAATTGTGAAGTTCGCAAAGCTAAGGAAGTTACAGCATTTGCAAACTCAAGTTTGTCTTTTTTTTTCAATTTTTGAATATCAATAATTCGTTATGAAGCAATCCTCCGAAGTTTTCAAGGATATAGAAAAGAGTATTGCTTCATCCAGCGCCAGAACGGAAAGAGCGCTTCTTCACGAATCCAACGGTGTCCTCAGAATTTAGAAGTTCGCAAAACTAAGGAAGTTACAGCATTTGCAAACTCAAGTTTGTGTTTTTTTCAATTTTCGGATATCAATTATCCATTTTTGAAGCAATCCTCTGAAGTTTTCAAGGATATAGAAAAGAGTATTGCTTCATCCAGCACCAGAACGGAAAGAGCGCTTCTTCACAAATCCAACGGTGTCCTCAGAATTTAGAAGTTCGCAAAACTAAGGAAGTTACAGCATTTGCAAACTCAAGTTTGTGTTTTTTTTAATTTTCGGATATCAATTATCCATTTTTGAAGCAATCCTCTGAAGTTTTCAAGGATATAGAAAAGAGTATTGCTTCATCCAGCACCAGAACGGAAAGAGCGCTTCTTCACGAATCCAACGGTGTCCTCAGAATTTAGAAGTTCTCAAAACTAAGGATGTTAGAGCAATTTCAAACTCGCCTAGATTTTTCACCTTTTTTCGGATGTAAATTATGCGATTTTGACTCTTTTTTTTTTGAAGCACGAACATAGGAGTTGCACTTAACCGAGTTTTTTGCCCTAATCTTCTATTCTGTATACTCAACTCGAAAAATTTTTTCGCATCAAAAATCGAAAATTTTCATAAGGGGTTAGCCTTTCCAAAAAAATGCAAAAAAAAATAAAATATGAAATTTTAATTAATTCTGTCTATTTTACGAATAGTCTTGGAATTTCCAACTGCGGAATGATTGAAAATTTTCGATATTCGAAAAAATGAAGGAGTTACAGCGTTTTGGCCTTAAAAACTACTTTGAATTTTTACTGAAAAAAAAAATTGGTTTTTGCGATGTTTTTCATAGAAAACTTTACAGCAATGCTTTATTCAACCCCAATGTGGAAAGAGATTTTCTTCACAAATCTAATGGTGTAGGAAAAATTGTGAAGTTCGCAAAGCTAAGGAAGTTACAGCATTTGCAAACTCAAGTTTGTCTTTTTTTCAATTTTTGAATATCAAATATCCATTTTTAAAGCAATCCTCTGAAGTTTTCAAGGATATAGAAAAGAGTATTGCTTCATCCAGCACCAGAACGGAAAGAGCGCTTCTTCACGAATCCAACGGTGTCCTCAGAATTTAGAAGTTCGCAAAACTAAGGAAGTTACAGCATTTGCAAACTCAAGTTTGTGTTTTTTTCAATTTTCGGATATCAATTATCCATTTTTGAAGCAATCCTCTGAAGTTTTCAAGGATATAGAAAAGAGTATTGCTTCATCCAGCACCAGAACGGAAAGAGCGCTTCTTCACGAATCCAACGGTGTCCTCAGAATTTAGAAGTTCGCAAAACTAAGGAAGTTACAGCATTTGCAAACTCAAGTTTGTGTTTTTTTTTAATTTTCGGATATCAATTATCCATTTTTGAAGCAATCCTCTGAAGTTTTCAAGGATATAGAAAAGAGTATTGCTTCATCCAGCGCCAGAACGGAAAGAGCGCTTCTTCACGAATCCAACGGTGTCCTCAGAATTTAGAAGTTCGCAAAACTAAGGATGTTAAAGCAATTTCAAACTCGCCTAGATTTTTCACCTTTTTTCGGATGTAAATTATGCGATTTTGACTCTTTGTTTTTTGAAGCACGAACATAGGAGTTGCACTAAACCGAGTTTTTTGCCCTAATCTTCTATTCTGTATACTCAACTCGAAAAATTTTTTCGCATCAAAAATTTAAAATTTTCATAAGGGGTTAGCCTTTCCAAAAAAAATGCAAAAAAAATAAAATGTGAAATTTTAAGTAATTCTGTCTATTTTACGAATAGTCTTGGAATTTCCAACTGCGGAATGATTGAAAATTTTCGATATTCGAAAAAATGAAGGAGTTACAGCGTTTTTGGCCTTAAAAACGAATTTGAATTTTTACTGAAAAAAAAATTGGTTTTTGCGATGTTTTTCATAGAAAACTTTACAGCAATGCTTTATTCAACCCCAATGTGGAAAGAGATTTTCTTCACAAATCTAATGGTGTAGGAAAAATTGTGAAGTTCGCAAAGCTAAGGAAGTTACAGCATTTGCAAACTCAAGTTTGTCTTTTTTTCAATTTTTGAATATCAAATATCCATTTTTGAAGCAATCCTCTGAAGTTTTCAAGGATATAGAAAAGAGTATTGCTTCATCCAGCACCAGAACGGAAAGAGCGCTTCTTCACGAATCCAACGGTGTCCTCAGAATTTAGAAGTTCGCAAAACTAAGGATGTTAGAGCAATTTCAAACTCGCCTAGATTTTTCACCTTCGGATGTAAATTATGCGATTTTGACTCTTTTTTTTTGAAGCACGAACATAGGAGTTGCACTAAACCGAATTTTTTGCCCTAATCTTCTATTCTGTATACTCAACTCGAAAAATGTTTTCGCATCAAAAATTTAAAATTTTCATAAGGGGTTAGCCTTTCCAAAAAAAATGCAAAAAAAATAAAATGTGAAATTTTAAGTAATTCTGTCTATTTTACCAATGGTCTTGGAATTTCGAACTGCGGAATGATTGAAAATTTTCGATATTCGAAAAAATTAAGGAGTTACAGCGTTTTTGGCCTTAAAAACGACTTTGAATTTTTACTGAAAAAAAAAATTGGTTTTTGCGATGTTTTTCATAGAAAACTTTACAGTAATGCTTTATTCAACCCCAATGTGGAAAGAGATTTTCTTCACAAATCTAACGGTGTAGGAAAAATTGTGAAGTTCGCAAAGCTAAGGAAGTTACAGCATTTGCAAACTCAAGTTTGTGTTTTTTTTTTTAAATTTTCGGATATCAATTATCCATTTTTGAAGCAATCCTCTGAAGTTTTCAAGGATATAGAAAAGAGTATTGCTTCATCCAGCACCAGAACGGAAAGAGCGCTTCTTCACGAATCCAACGGTGTCCTCAGAATTAAGAAGTTCGCAAAACTAAGGATGTTAGAGCAATTTCAAACTCGCCTAGATTTTTCACCTTTTTTCGGATGTAAATTATGCGATTTTGACTCTTTTTTTTTGAAGCACGAACATAGGAGTTGCACTGAACCGAGTTTTTTGCCCTAATCTTCTATTCTGTATACTCAACTCGAAAAATTTTTTCGCATCAAAAATTTTAAATTTTCATAAGGGGTTAGCCTTTCCAAAAAAAATGCAAAAAAAATGAAATGTGAAATTTTAAGTAATTCTGTCTATTTTACGAATAGTCTTGGAATTTCCAACTGCGGAATGATTGAAAATTTTCGATATTCGAAAAAATGAAGGAGCTACAGCGTTTTTGGCCTTAAAAACGACTTTGAATTTTTACTGAAAAAAAAAATTGGTTTTTGCGATGTTTTTCATAGAAAACTTTACAGTAATGCTTTATTCAACCCCAATGTGGAAAGAGATTTTCTTCACAAATCTAACGGTGTAGGAAAAATTGTGAAGTTCGCAAAGCTAAGGAAGTTACAGCATTTGCAAACTCAAGTTTGTGTTTTTTTCAATTTTCGGATATCAATTATCCATTTTTGAAGCAATCCTCTGAAGTTTTCAAGGATACAGAAAAGAGTATGGCTTCATCCAGCACCAGTACGGAAAGAGCGCTTCTTCACGAATGCAACGCTTTAGAAGTTCGCAAAACTAAGGATGTTACAGAAATTTCAAACTCAACTTGATTTGATTTGAAAAATGTGAATTTTTTCGGATGTAAATTATGCGTCTTTGAGCTTGTTTTTTGAAGCACGAATTTAGGTTTTTGGGGTCAAATTAAGAGTTTTGCCTTTCGGTATAAAAAGAGGGAGAATTAGGTGTTTAAATTCAATGTTTTTGTAATTGTTTATTGTATTTGTTGTTCATTTAATATTTTAAGATTTCATTAGATACAAGCAGCCAGTAGAATTGAATAATTAATTGTAGTTAGCTTTAGTTAAAAAATTGTAGGTATAGAATTAATTATTTTATTTTAATTAGGGTAAGTAGAACAATGCATTTTTTAGTTTAAGTAGCCAAATTTAGAATTTAATAAGAAAAAAAATTTAGCTTAATTTTAATGCCAGGGAATTGTGCAATATTAGGTTAGAGTTACTGTCTTTCCCATCTCATGGGTCTCAACTTTCCTCATATGCGCTAACTCTAAGTATTCTAGAATGGCTGAATACGATGGTATTACGCCATGGCTTTGTTCCTTGAATTATCTAGTTCAGTACAATTCCTCAAGGGTAGTGTCACCATATATCTTCCGTCGCTATAACGGCGAGTTGTGTTCTTGAAATTTGTTTCGCAAAATTGATCCTCACTGGACCTCAAAATCTTTTTGGGGTTTCCTCAACCTCCCCAAAATGTGTCTACCGTGATGAACGAATATGTTGAAAGCGGCAGCACTTGTCCAAGGTCGTGCTCCGCCTCGTTGATGTGTGTGGGTTGTGGGGTATTGGGTCTCGTTGCCTTTACGTAATAAACTGTGATGACGTAAATTACACTTCCTACAACTGTAACGACTCTTGCATTCCCTAACTCAGAGATCTGGAGAAGGGCAATTATAACAAAAGTGATTGGTTTTGACTATGTGTATTCTATCATTGGGTGCTTTTTGTTTCATTCTCGCATAAAGTGGTTGTCCTTGCAAAGTTGGCAACCTGTTTCTATGTTCCTGGGGCCAGGTGATGATTCGTTTGATTAGAAATCGCCTCTAGTGTCTGATCCCTTGAATTTCTGTGATGTGTTAGTTTGGAAACTATTAATCCTCCTCTCCCTTCTATCAAATTCAGATCTAGGCTGACTGGGTTTTAAAAACTGGGGCTTAATATGTCCTACCGAATCTAATATTTTACATTTGTGTGTTAAAAATTCATTCAATTAAGCTAAGCTACTCTAAAATTCTTCCGGAAATGTTCTAGGTAATTTTGTTGAAACTATGTGAACTAAAATTGGATTCCCCTTTCCCATTTTAACATAAAGTGTCTCCAAAGTTTGGGTGCAACCAATAATTGTGAGTTGTAGCCTTTGTACTGATGCGGTGGATTCAACCGAAACTGCGGGTAAATTAAAAAGGGTCTTGAGTTGTTCATTTACTTGCATACGTTTGTTTTCATATATATTTTCTAAGTTTTTCCATGCTATATCAAAACCTTCATTAGTTATTGGAACGTTGCTTATTATTTCGCGGGCTTCTCCTGAAGTTTTCTGGGTCAAGTGGAATAATCTTTCAACTTTACTTAATCTTGAATTGTTTATGTGTCTTAGGGCGGTAATCTCAAAGCTGGTGAGAATTCATTTGTGTCTCGTTGCTTTTAGGAAAACAAAGGATAAAAGAAAAGAATTGCTTTAACATTGGAGCTATGTCATGTTATGGTCTGAATGTTGGAGACCATAGTAAAAGCCATTGTATAAAATTTCAGCCAACTCGAGTAAGAATTGTGCCCCTTAGGGTCTCAAGAAGAAATGTAGAGACATCGGTTTATATGGGAGCTATATCAGGCTATGGACTGATTCGGACCATATTTGACACGCATGTTGAAGGTCATGGCTCAAGAAGTCAAGACCCGAGATCGGTTTATATGGCAGCTATATCAGGTTATAGACCTATTTCAACCATACTCAGCACAGTTTTGAGAAGTCATAACAAAACACTTTATGCTAAATTTCAGCCAAATTGGAGAAAAATTGTGCCCTCTAGTGGCTCAAGAAATCAAGACCCGAGATCGGTTTATATGGCAGCTATACCAAAACATGAACCGATATGGCCCATTTACAATCCCAACCGATCTACACAAATAAGAAGTATTTGTACAAAATTTCAAGCGGCTGGCTTAATTCCTTCCAAAGTTAGCGTGCTTTTGACAGACAGACGGAGGGACGAACAGACGGACGAAAGAACGGAAAGACGGACGGACATGGCTAAATCGACTTCAAATTTCATGACGAAGAAGAATATATATACTTTATGGGGTTTTAGTCGAATATTTCGAGGAGTTACAAACAGAATGACGAAATTATTAAACCCCCATCCTATGGTGCAGGGTATAAAAATCCGACGACCTTTCTAGCTATTCACAATCATAAAAACAATATTAATTTTTTCCTTTTTTGAAAAAATAAATGTATGTGTGATAAAGGGTGATTTTTTTGAGGTTAGGATTTTCATGCATTAGTATTTGACAGATCACGTGGGATTTCAGACATGGTGTCAAAGAGAAAGATGCTCAGTATGCTTTGACATTTCATCATGAATAGACTTACTAACGAGCAACGCTTGCAAATCATTGAATTTTATTACCAAAATCAGTGTTCGGTTCGAAATGTGTTCATTCACCGTAACGTTGCGTCCAACAGCATCTTTGAAAAAATACGGTCCAATGATTCCACCAGCGTACAAACCACACCAAACAGTGCATTTTTCGGGATGCATGGGCAGTTCTTGAACGGCTTCTGGTTGCTCTTCACTCCAAATGCGGCAATTTTGCTTATTTACGTAGCCATTCAACCAGAAATGAGCCTCATCGCTGAACGGTGAATGAACACATTTCGAACCGAAATTGTGAGTTGAACGATAAATTGTTCAATTTTCCAATTAGCACAAAGAAACTTTCAACAATTTTCACGATTTTTTTGGTTTTTTTTAAACACTTTTTTCTTTTTCTTTTTACTGTTGGATCACTGGTAATGTGTTGTTGCAAAATTCTTTTTATGTTTCGGTCACTGGGTCTTTTCTTTTTTGTTTCCACAGAAATTTTGTTAAACTTTTATTTTTTAATAATTAAAAAAAAAACACACTTATTCGGTTCGCAATGGACCAAATGTTTGGGATCAATTTAAGGGTTTTGCCTTTCGGAATAAAAAGAGGGAAAATAAGGTGTTTTAACTCAATGTTGTTGTAATTGTTTATTGTATTTGTTGTTCATTCAATGTTTTAAGATTTCATTAGATACAAGTAGCCAGTAGAATTGGAATTTTGGAGGTGTTGTTAGTGTCCCGCACTTTTGATTGTTGTTTATTTCTGTGTTGAGTCGTGTTGTGGGTCGCTTTTAGAATTTGGTGCTTGAGTCTGTTGTTCTTGTGTCAATTGTGTCTGAAATGTGAAATATATCAGTTCTCTGTTTCAAAATTTCTTGTTTCAATTTTCACTTTAGTTATATATGTATGTATGCATGTTCACTCGTTGTTCATTTCGAGGGGGGAAAGAGTACGATACACGGGTTTAAGGTTTCAAACGAGACTGATCGTTTTCTAGTTGTTGATTGTCACATAGACCCCGCGAAAACGGAGTAACGATGAGAAACGGATTTGCACTAAACCACGTGTTTTGCGCTAAACTTCTATTCTGTATACTCAACTCAAAAAATTTTTTCGCATCAAAAATTGAAAATTTCACAAAAAATTCAAAAAAAAAAAAAAAAATAAAATGAAATTTTAAGTAATTCTGTCTATATTACGAATGGTCTTGAAATTTCGAACTGCGCAATGATTGAAAATTTTCGATATGCGAAAAAATTAAGGAGTTACAGCGTTTTTGGCCTTAAAAACGACTTTGAATTTTTACTGAAAAAAAAATTGGTTTTTGCGATGTTTTTCATAGAAAACTTTACAGTAATGCTTTATTCAACCCCAATGTGGAAAGATTTTCTTCACAAATCTAACGGTGTAGGAAAAACTGTGAAGTTCGCAAAGATAAGGAAGTTACAGCATTTGCAAACTCAAGTTTGTCTTTTTTTCAATTTTTGAATATCAATTATCCATTTTTGAAGCAATCCTCTGAAGTTTTCAAGGATATAGAAAAGAGTATTGCTTCATCCAGCACCAGAACGGAAAGAGCGATTCTTCACGAATCCAACGGTGTCCTCAGAATTTAGAAGTTCGCAAAACTAAGGAAGTTACAGCATTTGAAAATTCAAGTTTGTGTTTTTTTCAATTTTCGGATATCAATTATCCATTTTTGAAGCAATCCTCTGAAGTTTTCAAGGATATAGAAAAGAGTATTGCTTCATCCAGCACCAGAACGGAAAGAGCGCTTCTTCACGAATCCAACGGTGTCCTCAGAATTTAGAAGTTCGCAAAACTAAGGATGTTAGAGCAACTTCAAACTCACCTAGATTTTTCACCTTTTTTCGGATGTAAATTATGCGATTTTGACCCTTTTTTTTGAAGCACAAACATAAGAGTTGCACTAAACCGAGTTTTTTGCCCTAATCTTCTATTCTGTATACTCAACTCGAAAATTTTTTTCGCATCAAAAATCGAAAATTTTCATAAGGGGTTAGCCTTTCCAAAAAAAATGCAAAAAAAATAAAATGTGAAATTTTAAGTAATTCTGTCTATTTTACGAATGGACTTGGAATTTCGAACTGCGCAATGATTGAAAAATTTTCGATATTCGAAAAAATGAACGAGTTACAGCATTTTTGGCCTTAAAAACGACTTTGAATTTTTACTGAAAAAAAAATTGGTTTTTGCGATGTTTTTCATAGAAAACTTTACAGTAATGCTTTATTCAACCCCAATGTGGAAAGAGATTTTCTTCACAAATCTAACGGTGTAAGAAAAACTGTGAAGTTCGCAAAGATAAGGAAGTTACAGCATTTGCAAACTCAAGTTTGTCTTTTTTTTAATTTTTGAATATCAAATATCCATTTTTGAAGCAATCCTCTGAAGTTTTCAAGGATATAGAAAAGAGTATTGCTTCATCCAGCACCAGAACGGAAAGAGCGCTTCTTCACGAATCCAACGGTGTCCTCAGAACTTAGAAGTTCGCAAAACTAAGGAAGTTACAGCATTTGCAAACTCAAGTTTGTGTTTTTTTCAATTTTCGGATATCAATTATCCATTTTTGAAGCACTCCTCTGAAGTTTTCAAGGATATAGAAAAGAGTATTGCTTCATCCAGCACCAGAACGGAAAGAGCGCTTCTTCACGAATCCAACGGTGTCCTCAGAATTTAGAAGTTCGCAAAACTAAGGATGTTAGAGCAACTTCAAACTCACCTAGATTTTTCACCTTTTTTCGGATGTAAATTATGCGATTTTGACCCTTTTTTTTTAAGCACAAACATAAGAGTTGCACTAAACCGAGTTTTTTGCCCTAATCTTCTATTCTGTATACTCAACTCGAAAAATTTTTTCGCATCAAAAATCGAAAATTTTCATAAGGGGTTAGCCTTTCCAAAAAAAATGCAAAAAAAATAAAATGTGAAATTTTAAGTAATTCTGTCTATTTTACGAATGGACTTGGAATTTCGAACTGCGGAATGATTGAAAATTTTCGATATTCGAAAAAATGAAGGAGTTACAGCATTTTTGGCCTTAAAAACGACTTTGAATTTTTACTGAAAAAATAATTGGTTTTTGCGATGTTTTTCATAGAGAACTTTACAGTAATGCTTTATTCAAACTGTGAAGTTCGCAAAGCTAAGGAAGTTACAGCATTTGCAAACTCAAGTTTGTTTGTACATTTCGATTAAATCAGAAGTTGAGCTAGAAAATGCTGTAGAAATGCTGTTTACAAAGCTGATACATGAGTACGCAGTTTTGTCAACACCACAAAGTGAGACCAAAAATCATGCTAAGTTTTCTTCTCCATTTGAAATGAAGAAATTAATTAAACAAAAGCGGTGACTACGTAAAATTTGGCAAGTAACAAGATCTCCAGCGGACAAAAAGATATTAAATAAAGCAACAAGTTTTCTCAAAACTAAACTTAGAGAATACAAGAATAATTCTGTAAACTACTTTCTACGTCATCTAGACAGATCGGACAACACTGATTACAGCTTGTGGAAAGAAACGAAATATCTTAAAACGCCTCAAAAAAGAAATGTGGCCCTTAAAGATACATGTGGTTCGTGGTGAAAAACGGATAAAAGTAAAGTAAAAGCATTTAAAGAACTACTTGAAGAAACATTTACGCCGTTCTCAATGTGTAACACTGCACACGAAAATGACATTCAGAACTTTTTAGATGTTCCCTGTCAGATGTTTAGACCAATCAAAGTTTTTACGGTAAATAAAGTTCAAAATGAATTGAAAAAACTAAATACCAAAAAATTTTGAGGATATGACCTTGTTGATGGGAAAGTGTTTAAAGCATTACCAAAAAAAAGGCATAATTTATTTAACTGTACTTTTTAATACTGCATTACGACTAAGCTGTGTTTCTATCCAATGGAAACTTGCTCAAATTATTAGGATTCTTAAGCCAGACAAACCTGAAAATTCCGGTTTGTCCTATAGGCCCATAAGCTTGTTACCAATAATTTCTAAAATATTTTGAACAAACTAAATTCTCATTCCCAACCATCAATTTGGATTTCGGCAAGGCCATGGTACCTCGGAACAATGCCACAGAATAGTTCAAACAATAAGAGATAGCTTAGAGAAGAAACAATACTGCTCATCGGTCTTCCTGGGTGTAAAACAAGCTTTCGACAAAGTTTGGCACAACGGACTGTTGTATAAGCTAAAAACCCTCTTGCCTAAACCTTTTTATTTACTTATGAAATCTTACTTGAGCAAACGACAATTTTTTGTAAATATCAATGATGAAGATTCTGATATAGGCCATATAATCTCGGGAGTACCCCAAGGGAGTGTTTTTTGGGACCTGTTCTTTATACTGTATATACCCATGATTTTCCTGTCTATGATAGTGTTACAGTCGCTACCTATGCGGATGACACTGCAGTTTTGGCCGTTAGTAATGACCCATCACATGCATCACAATTAGTACAAAGCCACTTAAACACTGTTGATACGTGGCTTAAGACTTGGAATATTTAAGTCAATGCTGATAAATCAACTCACGTAACGTTTGCAATGAGAAAAGGCGATTGTCCCCAAATATCTTTAAATGGCGATGCTATACCAACATCCACATATGTTAAGTACTTGGGCTTAAACATGGATAGACGCTTGACTTGGAAGCAGCATATCAAATCAAAAGTACAGCAGCTTGAAACGAAAACAAAGCGTATGTACTGGCTATTGCGCTCAAGATCGCAACTAAGTTTGGAAAATAAAGTATTACTGTATAAAACTATTCTAAAACCGATTTGGTCGTATGGAGTTGAGCTCTAGGGCACTTTAAGCCGTTCAAACGTTGAAATTTTGCAGCGGGATCAATATAATACATAGAGTGTGATATCTAACGCACCCTGGTTCATGAGCAAATAAAATATTCATAAGGATCTCGGCATTCCTTTTGTTAAAGATGAAATACGAAGATACAACACGAATTACCTCACCCGACTAAGTAATTATTCAAACATTTTGGCAATTACTCTCCTCGATGACACAAACGCATCTCTATTTAAATTAAATTTTATGAAAATTATCGTTTATTATTTTCTTTTGCAAATAGATCGCAAATAAAGAAAGGAAAAAAAAAGTTTTTTTTTTTTTAATTTTTGAAAATCAATAATGCGATTATGAAGCAATCCTTTAAAGTTTTCAAGGGTATATAAAAGAGTATTACTTCATCCACCACCAGTACGGAAAGAGCTCTTTATCACGAATCCAACGGTGTCCTCAGAATTTAGAAGTTCGCAAAACTAAGGATGTTAGAGCAATTTTAAACTCACATCGATTTTTCAACTTTTTTCGGATGTAAATTATGCGATGTTGAACTTTTTTTTTGTAGCACGAACATTGGAGATGCACTAAATCGAGTCTTTTGCCCTAATCTTCTATTCTGTATACTCAACTCGAAAAATTTTTTCGCATCAAAAATTGAAAATTTTCATAAGGTGTTAGCCTTTCCAAAAAAATTGCAAAAAAATAAAATGTAAAATTTTAAGTAATTCTGTCTATTTTACGAATAGTCTTGAAATTTCGAACTGCGCAATGATTGAAAATTTTCGATATTCGAAAAAATGAAGGAGTTACAGCGTTTTTGGCCTTGAAAACGACTTTGAATTTTTACTGAAAAAAAAAATTGGTTTTTGCGATGTTTTTCATAGAAAACTTTACAGTAATGCTTTATTCAACCCCAATGTGGAAAGAGATTTTCTTCACAAATCTAACGGTGTAGGAAATATTGTGAAGTTCGCAAAGCTAAGTTTGTCTTTTTTTCAATTTTTGGATATCAATTATCCATTTTTGAAGCAATCCTCTGAAGTTTTCAAGGATATAGAAAATAGTATTGCTTCATCCAGCACCAGTGCGGAAAGAGCGCTTCTTCACGAATTGTGCGCAACGGTGTCAGAATTGTGAAGTTTGCAAAACTAAGGATATTACAGTAATGATTTATTCAGCACAACCGAAAAAAAAATAAAAAGGTTTTTACCATGTTTTCCTCAGATTTGTTTTTTTTTTTTTTATTAGAATTTTTCAATATTGCTTATCTATTATCTCTTTGCAGGTTACGACATATAATATACGCAACAATCAAAACCACATATTATACAACGGCTTAGAAGATGCCTTTGAATGTTGAGAATTTACCTAATGCAACGGGTGGAGTGTATAGGGGCACACCAATGAAACTTAAAGATAATTGCTGCAACGAGATTGACTGCAGCGATGACGAGAGAACCAAGAATTTTTTCTTGGCTATTACAAATCACCATCATACGTGTTTTCGTCGGCTACTGGGCCAGCGTGTAGATATAGCAAATATACGCGACACCAAAAATAATTACTCGGCATTAAATTTTGCTCTATATTGTAGTAACAGTTATGCACTGACATATTTTTTGCAAAAAGGACTATTTGAAAATTCTGATATAAATTGGGATGTTTGCAATTACCTACACAATAATTACGCAAATACTGTCGAATGTATGGAAGTGCTTGCCGAGTTCAAAATGATTTCTGAAGAACAGATAAATGAATTTTTATCACACGCAACATTGATGCCTGACAAGTTAATGCTGGAGTTTTTGAAAAGAGGATTCCTTTTGTCACTCAAATCGCCCGTGTTCTTTGTAAAAGTAGTCGAACCAAATGTTCTAAGTGAGTTATTCGATAGTTTCATAAAGGTGGACGAATATAAGGATATAACCATAGACTATTCGAATTTTTACAAAAACCACTTCGAAGCCGGAATAACGATTGCCACACAAATGGAGATCATCGAAGCCATCGGCAGTCGGAGGGCGAACAAAAAATTATTTGGACATCCGGTCATAAACATTTTTTTGGATTTTAAATGGAGAGAGCTAAGTCGCCTATTTCATCTTAACTTCTGGCTGTATATCTTCTTTGTCTGTTCTTGTGTACCATATATTCTGCTGAAGCTGCATAACAGTGAAGATTGGATCAACATTTTCTGTTTTTTCACAGCTTTGGGAGTGATCTATTTGATGGTGCGTGAGTGCTTGCAGTTAGCAATGGACTATAAGCAATATCTGTGGGACCCATGGAATTATATGGAATGGGCGATGATTGGCTTGGTCATAGCACTCTGCGTAAACCACACTTTTGACAAGTATACCCTGAATTGGATGTGCTCCCTCACCATATTGTTGCTCTCAAGTGAACTGCTGCAAATGTTGGCCTATATGCCAACATTGTCATTGGCTTTGCGCATGCATATGTTTCAGATGGTAATGAAGAGTTTTTTAAAGAATTTCGTCTTTTATTCACTTTTTGTGGCGGCCTTCGGTTTATGTTTCTACATTATGATTGGCCTTAATGGCGAACCCAAGGAAAGTGGATTGAATGGATTCAATAGTACTGTAAATGTTATACTCAAGTGCACAGCCCTGATGATTGGAGAACTGGATGCATCAGAAATGGAGTTCCATGACACTTTTTCAATAGTTCTATTTTTGGCATTCATTTATGTGGTGACCATCGTTTTGTTCAATTTAATCAATGGTACTGCCATTAGTGATGTTCTGGTAAGTACATTCTGTACAAAGAAGTAAAAGCGTCCAATATTCGGCCCGGTCGAGTTTTGGGAACCCATTATCGTGGATACTTCTAAAAGTTTACACAACATGAACTTGGTTGAAGGGCATAGTTGTATACAATAGAACTCTTTGGAACGTACTTGGCGCGATTATTGGAAGGCATAACACAACTCTAGGTATAACCAGTAAGAAAGGGCAAAAGTCGAGCGGTGCCGACTGTATAATACCCTACACCTAGCCTATAAGTACAATGTGGGACCTATATCCAATTCTGAACCAATTTTGATGGACCTCGGCGAGCAAATATGTTCAAACTGTAAAAACTATGGTTGACAAATGACAACATTATGGCAAATTACCCAAAATCTGACGAACGTATATATGGGAGATATATCTAATTCAGAACCGATTCCGAGCAAACTTCTCAGATAGTGAGGTAGTCATCGAGGAAAGCGTTGTGCAAAATTTTGGCAAGATTGGTCAATAAATGAGCTTGCAGTGGCTCTAGGAGTGAAAATCGGGCGATATACATATATGACAGCTATATCTAAATCTGGGCCGATTTCTATGAAATTTACCAGTAATATTGAGAGTTATAAGAAAATCCTTTCTGCAAAATTTCGACAGAATCGGATAACAAATGATCACTTTTTCACTTCACTTTCTCAAAATCAGACGAACATAGATATGAGAGCTATATCTAAATCTGAACCGATTTTGACCAAACTCTTCAAATACTGTGGCAGTCGTCGAGGAAAGCTTTTTGCAAAATTTTGGCAAGATGGGTCAATAAATGCGCTTGCTTTGACTCTAGAAGTTAAAATCGGGCGCTATATATATATGAGATCTATATCTAAATCTGAACCGATTTCGATGAAATTCAACAGTAATATTGAGAGTCAAAAGAAAATCCATCCTGCCGAATTTCGAGAAAATTGATTAACAAAAGACAATTTTATTGCAATATTACTGCAAATCGGACGAACATATATATGGGAGCTATATCTAAATCTGAACCGATTTTGACCAAACTCTATGTATATTGTGGTAGTCATCGAGGAAAGCGTTGTGCAATATTTTGGCAAGATTGGTCAATAAATGTGCTTGCAGTGGCTCTAGGAGTAAAAATCGGGCGATATATACATATGAGAGCTATATCTAAATCTGAACCGATTTCCATGAAATTCACCAGCAATGTCGACAGTCGTAAAAAAATCTTTCCTGCCAAATTTCGAAAAAATCGGTTAACATATGACCATTTTATTGCATTATTACTGAAAATCGGACGAACATATATATGGGAGCTGTATCCAGATCTGAACCGATTTTTTCCAATTTCAATAGGCTTCGTCTCTAGGCCGAAAAACATGCCTGTACCATATTTGAAAACGATCGGATGAAAACTGCGACCTGTACTTTGTAAACGAATTAACATGGACAGACAGACGGACTGACAGACAGACAGACTAACGAACTTAGCTTATCTCTCTTCCTTTTGGGTGTTACAAACTAATTCACTAAGTTATAATACCCTGTACCAGAGTTGTGGTGTAGGGTATAAAAATGCAGCCCAACCGGATAAAAATTGCGGCTTCATGGGCTTAGGTTATGTTGAAAACAGGGTGCAGATATTAATCCGCGACATGCCACTACGGACATACACCTAAGCCAGTAATCGGCTTGTTGTGCGCTATAAGAACTATAAAGTAACCTCTAAAAAGAAAAATTTAAGTTAGGAATTCTCTGCTACTTACAAAATCCTTAATTATTTTCAACACCAGTCCCCTAAGTTGGTTCATGTCTGATATTGTATCTCCATATAAGTACCGGTATCTGTTGGAAGCGAAAGCCGGGCAATGACAAAGGAAATGCTCCAACGTCTCATCATCTTCACCGCATGCCCTACACATGCTATCACTTGCCCCACCGATTTTACATAAGTGAGCTCGTAGTCCTATGTGTTCCCTTATGATGCCAATAGCTATACTGACCTCCTTATTGCTTCCTTCCAGTAATAGCCTCGTCTTCTTACGATCTGAATCCCCCCATAGGATTTTCGCCGTCCTACCGACCGTTTCGCTGTTCCACAATGTTGCATGCGCATTCATCGCCCACTCCCTTAACTCGGACTGCGTCGACCCGAAAGGCTTTGGGTTAACCAAGTTTGTTGTCGGCAGTCCTCTGGCCTTCCCCGCCAAATCATCTGCCCTTTCATTTCCCCTTTCTCCGTAATGGCCCGGCACCCAAACGATGCGGATTAACCAAGTTCATTGACGGCAGTCCTCTGGCCTTCCCCGCCAAATCATCTGCTTGTTCATTTCTCCTTACTCCGTTATGGCGCGGCACTCAAAAGATGCGAATTTTCCCATCCTCAGAGAAGGCGTTAATCACTGCAAGACTGCTCGTGACCTTATCGTCCTGGTTGTTATTGCCATTATGGCAATTTTACTGCCAATAAAGATGTTCACATTCGAAGTCCTTGCGTTAGCACCACACCACTTCACGCATTCCGTAATCGCCCAGATCTCTGCCTGCAGCACCGTATTATGGTCAAGCAGTCTAAAAGAGATCTCAGTCTCTGGGTTCCCAATGTAAGCCCCCAGGCTCTCTCTGTCCTCTAGCTTTGTGATCCGACCGTGTAACATGATTTTCCAGATGGCAAGACTAGGGTTCCGTCAATTCAAGTCTGTGCTGATGGCAGCAGTGCCTCCCACTCGACTTCAAGGTTCATCTCAGGTATGCGATCGGAAACCTCATCTCTTCCTTCCAGGTTTCCTATCGTCGCCTCGATTATACCGCGATGGTATGAGCTGCTCCCATCCTCAATCCATTCTCCCATCGCCTTAAGTCTCATAGCCGCAGTGGCTGCCTCACACTTAATCTGTATGCCAATGGGCCGAATATCTAGAATAGTCACCAGTGCCCTAGTGGGCGTGGTCCTCATTGCTCCGCCTATGCCAAGACAACATGTTCTCTGAACCCGTTGTATGGTCCTTATATTGCACATTTTCTCCATAGGAGTCCACCAAACTACTGAGGCGTATGTAAGAATTGGTCTAATCACGCTCCTGTAGGGTCAGTGGACTATCCTCGGATTTAGGCCCCATTCCGAGCCTACGACTCTGGGTACGTAAATAAGCAGAATTATCGATTTTGTAGTGAAGATAAGCCAGAAGCATTGCAAGAGCTACCAATGCATCCAGAAAAAGTCACAATATGATGCTGTTTATGGGCTGGTGGCATCATTGGACAGTACTTCTTCAAAAATGATGCGAATCCTAAGGTAACTGTGAATAGTGAGCGCTACCGTGAAATGATATACAACAATTTTTTTTTTTTGCCCAAAATGCAAGAGCTTGACATGCATGACATGTGGTTTCAACAAGACGCTGCCACATGCCACACAGCACGCATAACAATGGCGTTATTGTGAGGCGAGTTTGGTGAATATTTTATTTCACGTTCGGGACCGGTTAATTTTCCGCCTAAATCGTGCGATTTAACGACTTTATACGAATTTTTGTAGGACTATGTTAAAGCTCATGTCTATGCAGACAATTGATGCATTGGAAGACAACATTGAAGCATTCATTCGTGAGATACCGCTCGAAATGCTGGAAAGAGTTGGATGCCAAAATTGGACTTAGCGGATGGAACATTTGAGGCGCAGCCACGTTCAGCATTTGCTTGAAATAATCTTCAAACGTGCTATGGATTCAAATAAAGATTTCGTGCATTCTTCTGACTTTTAGGTGTATTTATACCCACTACCGAAGGATGGGGGTATATTCATTTTGTCATTCCGTTTGCAACACATCAAAAAATCCATTTCCGACCCTATAAAGTCTAAGGCGATCTACAAATGTCTGTCCGTCGTCTGTCTGTTGAAAACACGCTACTGTCTTAAAAAGAACAGATATTGAGCTGAAAAACTTAGCACAGATTCTTTTTTTGTCCATAAGCAAGTTAAGATCGAAGATGGGCTATATCGGACTATATCTTGATATGGCCCCCCTATATAGACCGATCCGCCGATTTAAGGTCTTTGGTCTATAAAAGCCACATTTTTTATCCGATTTTACTGAAACTTGGGACAGAGAGTTGTGTTAGGCCCTTCGACATCCTTTTTCAATTTGGCTCAGATCAGTCCGAATTTGGATATAGCTGCCATATAGACCGATCTCTCGATTTAAGGTTTTGGGCCCATTAAAGGCGCATTTAGTGCAAAATTTGGGAAAGTGGGATGTGTAAGGCCCTGCGACATCCCCCTTCAATTTGGCCCAGATTGGTCCAGATTTGGATAAAGCTGCCATTTAGACAGATCTCTCGATTTAAGTTTCCTGTCCAAGATCACACCTAAGTAATTGACCTTGTCAGATAGTGAAATTGTCGTATTGAGGAAACGTGGTGCGTTAAATTGGCCCACCTTCGTCTTCATCGTGAACAGGCACATTTCAGTCTTCTCTGGGTTAACATTGAGACCTCGGGGTCTAGCCCAGTCATATGCCATATGTAAGACTCTTTGGGACCTTTCGCAAAGCTCGTTCGGATCGTTACCCCTTAGAAGCATTTTAACATCGTCTGCGTAGCAGACGTGTAGAAATCCCGCCTGGGTCAGCATCCGTAATAGGTCATTTATGGTTGTTCCCATAGGAGTGGCAATAAAATGTCCCCCTGTGGCGTGCCTTGTGCCACTTTCTCCCTTATCTTTATGCCATGGGACACACAATTTATCCACCTATTCCTTAGCATATGGTTTATACAGCACCGGGTCCACCCGGTACTGGTCTAAGGATTGGATCAGGGTGTCTCGGTCCGCACATTGTTAAAAGCCCCCTCGATATCAATGCCTACCGCCAGTGTAAGCGTTTTGGCATCGAAGGATTCTTCTATTTGAGGCAAGACCTCGTGATTTAGATATAGTTCCCATATATATATATATATGTATATTGCCCTAGAATTGTAGGGTAGGTGTGGGGTATTATATAGTCAGCACCGCTCGACTTTAGCCTTTCCTTACTGGTACACAATAAATATTTCATAGTAGATGGCAAATGCTTAATTTCCGTATTTTCATGGCAAACTTATTACCATTTGTCTCGTGTCTTTTGTAGGAAATTGAAAAAGATGCCAAAATAAACGAAGCGCTGCAACGCTTAAAATTCCTGGCTGCTATGGATTTGCATTACAAGGCATGGCAAAAATTGCATTTTCTAAATGATAATTGTATTGTTCGCAACTCCCAACGTCTGATATTGGACAAGGTCAAAATATATACGAATACGGGTGAGGCAACTGCATTTTTCCGCTTTCCTACAACTCAAGATGAAACGCATCATGCACCAAATACGTTAACGAGAGGATTAAGCCAAGAAGCTACAGATAGTCGCACCAATATTGACAGTGCAGAAGATGTTGTTGAACTTGATCCCCAAGAAACAGAGGCATTCATTCATCATCAAACGCAACATGCAACAACTGATGGGACTAGTGACAATGACGAAGTCGGTGTTGAAGTTGAGGAAATTGTAGACAATGACAATGAGGAAACCGTTGGTGAAAGTGAACCTCCCGCATCACCTGCAGAAACAGAGACATTCACTCACGATCAAACGCATCGCATATTAAATACGATTACGAGTAAACTACGCGACGTAGCAAAACCTTTTCGCACGTGCATCAACAATGGCAATGCAGACGACTTTATTGAAATTGAACTTGAAACATTTAAACGAGATCGCCATAACATCGGACCAGGTTTTTTTGTATGTGATCCAATCGTCCTAGATGATCGTACAACTCAATGCGTAAAGGATATAGCAAAAAAATCGCAGAATATGAAGGATGATAGAGAGCAAGCTCGAAATAAAATGAGAATGGTAATCGAAGAGACTTTAGCCTTGTTTTATTTAAGAACTCGAAACGGCAGTTTACCGAACATTGAATGGAATTGACATCTATCCAATACAATGATGTCGTGTATAAGTAATCTGTGCCGTCTTATTTTAGAACATCTTCGTCTTCCGCAATGCCATGATATGTTTTTCACCATTAAATGTGGCCAGCTATTGTGAATGCCAGATATAAATCGATTATTAATAAAATTAAGTGCACAAATTTTAATAAATTTTTTTCTGAATATTATGCCCGCACATATTTTGCACATTTTATTTGTAAATTGAAGAAATATTTTCAATTTTTGTTTCGTATTGTTTTGAAAGGTTTGCACACATTGTTACCACCGGATGTCAAACAAACAGTCTTGCACTGGATACATTTTTTTTTTTGCATTTTATTCATATCCTTCAAGGCTTGTATTGTAGTATAACCAGTACGAATACTTATTGTTTTAAGTATGCTCCACCATCGATTACAGAAGCACCAAGAAGAAATAACGGAACTGACCCTGTGTTTAACTGAACTATTGGCCATATTTTATTGTAGTACTAGCCGAACCGGGCCCGCTCCGCTGCGCCCTCTTTAACTCTCTAACATCTTTTTAGCCCTGAATGCGGATATCAAATTCGTGCCATTGTAGCCTATGACGCTGAACGCGTTCGAATCCTGGCAACAAAGCGGTGTTTATCCCCTCTTAGTGTTGGCAACATTTGCGAGGTACAATGCCATGCATGGGCTTTTAAAAACTTTTCCCCAAAGAGGTGTCGCACTGCGGGACGCCGTTCGGACTGGGCCATAAAAAAAAGGCCCCTTATCATTGAGTTTAAACTTGAATCGAAAAGCACTCATTGATGTGTGAGAATTTGCCCCTTCTCGCATTCTGGGGGTAATGTTCTCATCAGGAGAGGGATGGTACATCAGACATTTCAACTCAAATATGGATATCAAATTTGTGCTGTACTTCCAAATCCCTTTAATTGGAGCCCCATATTGCCATGGCCGGTAAATATAAGCCGTTTGGGAAGTGCTTTGGGGCTGGAGCGGCCACCGACACTTTTTACTGGAAATAAATATCAAATTCGTTCTTTATTGTGCTGTACTTCCAAATCCCTTTAATTGGAGCCCCATATTGCCATGGCCGGTAAATATAAGCCGTTTGGGAAGTGCTTTGGGGCTGGAGCGGCCACCGACACTTTTTACTGGAAATAAATATCAAATTCGTTCTTTATTCCGAACGGAAATGAAGCTAAGTTTAGGGGGTGCTTTTTGTCCCAAAACACTTGGTTCCAAAATTGGATATCAAATTCGTTTTCTATTCTAAAATTCATTTCATTTGTGTCCCATATTGTCATAATGGGGACTTTCCTCTTTAGGAGGAAAAGCGCCACCTTGACTTGAAATAAAATTTTAATGTCATATTCGTAATCTACTCCCAAATACCTTTCATTTGAGTCCCATACAGCCTTGATCGGCTGGTATGCCCATTTGGGGGTATTTGAGGGTGGGCGAGCACCCATTACTTGGACCTAATGTTTTATGCCATATTTGTTTTAAACTGCCTAATACTTCTCATTTGAGTCCCATATTGGCATGAACTTCGAATATATCTGTTTAGAGGAGTTTTGTGGCTGGTGGGCCCGCTGGGTACTTGGACCCAAATTTTAATACCATATTCGTTTTTTGGTATCCAATACCTTTCATTTGATACCCATGTTGTGCCCGTCGGATCACTTTCGAATATGGGTGGCGTTAATTGGGGCAAGGGCGAGTGTCCGCCTCCACCCGATATCTGAAAATTACATAGCCTATGTTTCCTTCCAGAAAAACGTACGCAATCTATGAAAATTTTAAGAAAATTGATTCAGCCAAGTATCATATAGTCAAAATGGGTCTAATGGCGCTTTTGAGTACTTCGCCTCCTTCGACAGCCGTAGGATGATCACGTTTAAGGAGAGAGTCTCATCTCCGGCATCTTATATCTACGCGCAACGAACTCCAGCTCCGTCTTCCCTGGGTAGGTCCTCAACCCATTTCTGGTAGTCCATTGCGACAACCTCCTCAGTGACCCTTCCATGACCTCGCTGATCGTCGACAGAGACTTGCCTCGGACCAGCAGCACGACGTCGTCCGCATAAGCGATAATCCTCGTGCCGTCTCCACCGATATCCGCCAGGACTTCATTAATCACGAGGTTTCATAGAATCGATGAGAACACCCCTCCTTGGGGCGTTCCTCTGGTCACCCGCCTTCTGAACATATTATTTGTCCATTGGGAGATTAAGGCGTGAATCCCCGTGCGGCCCAATGTGGTGACTATCCCCCTTAGCCCTCTCAATATCCAAGTAGGCCGCGAAAGTGTAATTCTTCTGTCGAGGAGACGTCTCAACCTGCCTTTGAGGTTTGCGTGTTGTGCCCCACTGAATTTCTCCGGCGACAGTCACCCTCTCACCTTCATGTCAAAACGATGACAGACTAATAGGCCTATAATCCTACGCCGTATTGTAATTTATTCTTCCCACCTTGGGGATAAAGACCACCTTGACTTCCCTCCATGCTCTCGGTATGTAGAACCATGCCAGCATCGCCCTGAAGATCTGCTCAAGCCTTGGCTGGATGACTCCAAGGGACTTCTGCAGCAGTGCCGGTATAATTTCGTCAGGACCGGCCGACTTAAATGGCCGGAAAGTGCGGACCGCCCACGCTATCTTCTTCTCGTCCATGATGTCCCTGATGAGGTCATCCATTAGGACCGCATGTGTAGGTATTGGTATGTCCTGATCGCCGATCGCTTCCTGGCTGCCTGAGAAATGAACCTCCATCAGGAGTTCAACTGTCTCCTGTCCACTCTCAGTGTAAGTCCCGTCCTCCATCCTCAGGGAGTTAGGCGTGATGGGATCCTTCGAGAGCACTTTGCGCTACCTAGAGGCCTCACTGGTGCTTTCCAATTCCCCACAAAAATTTCGCCCAAGAACTCTTCTTCGCCTTTCTCGTCTCCTTCTTGAACTTGCTAAGGGTTTCATAATACTCGTCCTTGCCCTCTGCCGTATTCTCCCTCTTGGCCTTGTTAAAAAGTCTGAGCACCTTCAGTTCCAGTGACCACCATGACTGGCTGGTTTTGCGTCGCGGTAGTCTTTCGGGTCATGCCTTCAAAAAGGCCTCGTTCAGGCATCCCGTGACAAGATCGACTGCGGTCTCCAGTTCCCTCCCCAAGGGGGGTCCTCCAGAGGCCCCCTAGGGGGTCCCAATTTCCGCATCTGTTCCCTCAACTTCTCCCTGTCGGTCCTCCTTGGGTTTCTGTATGGCACCTTTCTCCTCCTCTCGTGCCCGACCCGAAAACATATCCTATAGTGATCCGAAAAGGAGCACTCGGTGGAAACGTTCTCCCTCTTGGCCTTGTTAAAAAGTCTGAGCACCTTCAGTTCCGGTAACCATTACCGGTAACCGGTACTCTTTCGGGTCATACCTTCAAAAAGGCCTCGTTCAGGCATCTCGTGACAAGATCAACTGTGGTCTCCAGTTCCCTCCCCAAGGGGGGTCCTCCAGAGGCCCCCTAGGGGGTCCCAATTTCCGCATCTGTTCCCTGAACTTCTCCCAGTCGGTCCTTCTCGGGTTTCTGTATGGCACCCTCCTCCCCCTCTCGTGCTCGACCCTAAAACATCCTATAGTGATCCGAAAAGGAGCACTCGGTGGAAACGTTCTCCCTCATGGCCTTGTTAAAAAGTCTGAGTACCTTCAGTTCCGGTGACCACCATGATTGACTGGTTTTGCGTGGCGGTACTCTTTCGGGTCATGCCTTCAAAAAGGCCTCGTTCAGGCATCCCGTGACAAGATCGACTGCGGTCTCCAGTTCCCTCCCCTAGGGGGGTCCTCCAGAGGCCCCCTAGAGGGTCCCAATTTCTGCATCTGTTCCCTGAACTTCTCCCAGTCGGTCCTTCTCGGGTTTCTGTACGGCACCCACCTGCCCCTCTCGTGATCGACCCTAAAACCTCCTATAGTGATCCGAAAAGGAGCACTCGGTGGAAACGTTCCAGTCCAAAACCTTCATTGAGTCACTATTCGTCACAAGTGTTATATCTATGACCTGTTCCCTGATCCGGTTGTAGAAAGTATGGGCGTTTCCACTATTGCATACAACTATGCCCGTGGATAAAATGTAATCAAAAAGTGACTCACCTCTTGCATTGGTATCCGTGCTTCCCCAGAGCCTGTGGTGTGCATTGGCGTCACCTCCTAGCACAAGGTCATGCCCCTTCCCCTCGCACCAACCAACCAGGGCTCGGTCTGTGTCTGAAGGGGTGGGGGGGTTAGGGTTTGTTTGTCCACATTGCGGGGTCTCTCCAAGACCACTACCGTTAGGTCTTCATCGCTGAAACGAGAAATCTGAGTAAGGTTCAAATCCCTACTGGCCACGATACAGCTTCTAATTTCATGGAAATCGGTTCAGATTTAGATATATCTCTGATATACGTATATCGCCCGATTTTCACTTTTATAGCCTCTGCATTCGCATTGATTGACCAATCTTGCCAAGAAAAATTGCACAGCGCTTTCCTCGGCGACTACCACAATATCTGGGGAGTTTGCTTGAAACCGGTTCAGATTTAGACACAGCTCCCTTATATATGTACGCCAGTTTTTGGGTAATTTGCAATAATGTTGGAATTAGTCAAGCGTAGTTATTACACATTTGCTCCATTACCCATCTGAAAACATGCATCGAGGTCCATCAAAGTTGGTTCAGTATTGGATATAGCTCCCATATTGTACTTATAGGGTAGGGGTAGGGTAGTATACAGTCGGCACCGCCCGACGTTTGACCTTCCTTAATGGTTTTTTTCAGATATTGTGGGTAATTTACATTACGCACAACTTTTGCCACCCACCCATTACATGGAGATTTTGTATGTGGCCAATAAAAATTTTCAAACGATTTTCTATAAAATATTTTAAGTCCGTTAACCGCAACGATATAGGCACCCATTTTAGTTCGCTCAAAGCCGCAATTAAAAGTTTTTCTTTTGGCTGTTGTACTATTTGTAATTAAATTACATTTCAGTAGACACTGTCGTTTAATCGGTTCATAACACTGTGGAGAAAACTTGGATTTAAACCGCCACTATCAAAAAAGAAGAAATACCAAAATATTTTGTAAAAGGTGAACCAAAAAGTTGTAATATTTTTAATACAAAGAGAGAGAGAGAGAGAGAGAGGAATTTGTGAAAAAATTATGTATAGTCAAAAGTTTTGCGGGATCGAATCATGTGTACTCCATAAGAGTTGCAAAGTTCGAAGAGTGTTCTAAGTGTTAATGCGATTAAGACGAAAGTTGTTGTGGTTTTTTTTGTCACGAGGAATTTATAGATGAGCACTGTGACAACTGTCTGCTAAGCTGGTGAAAATGTTCCATTTACTAAAAGTGCATTCTCACAGGCAAAGAGAAGGAAAAGTTCTCTTTTTACACTAAAACATTTAAAAACGTATTATTTGGATACCAACTAACATGGATATATATTTTGTTGCCCAAAAAGTAATTGCGGATATTTTAAAAGAAAATAAATGCATTTTTAATAAAACTTAGAATAAACTTTAATCAAATATACTTTTTTTACACTTTTTTTCTAAAGCAAGCTAAAAGTAACAGCTGATAACTGTCAGAAGAAAGAATGCAAGAATACAGAGTCACAAGCTGTGAAAAAATTTGTCAACACCGACTATATGAAAAATCCGCAATTACTTTTTGGGCCACCCAATATAAGGCTGCCCATGCATGTTATCAATTACTAAGCTATTGTGATTTTAGACGACATGGAAGTGAGAGCAGAGACAAAGGAGGATATGTTGAGGTTTTGGATGAAACCCCATTATCCATGGGATACGAAGGGATTCACGGAGACGCCGGAATCTTGTACCATTGACGTTGATCAAAGGTTTATAATAACGGAATTTATGGTGAAGGAATCCTTGTGGAGCTTCAAACCATTTCAGTCACCCGGACCTGATGGAATTTTTTCGGCGTTACTACAGAAAGAGGCAGACTATCTAAGGCCTCGTCTGGCCAAAATTTTCACAGCGTGCCTAGGACTTGCGTATACTCCGAAAGCCTGGCAGGAGGCAAGGGTGGTGTTTATATCCAAGCCCGGCAAGGCAAGTTATGCGACACCAAAGGCCTACAGACCCATAAGCCTTACGCCCCTTCTACTCCAAACCATGGAACGTATTGTGGACACCATGATAAAGAGTAGGACATCCAGCGGACTGCTCAAATACAAACAGCATGCCTATGTCAGGGGAGGTTGGCGAAGACTGTCCTACACGAGGTTGTGCATAAAATAAAAGAATCCTTCGATGCCAAAACGTACACCCTGGCGGTATGCATTGACATCGAAGGGGCTTTTAGCAATGTGCGGACCGACACACTGATCCAATCCTTAGACCAGTACCGGGTGGACCCGGTCCTTACCGACTGGATAAACCATATGCTAAGGAACATGTGGATAAGGCACGACACAGGGGGGCATTTTATCGCCACTCCTATGGGTGACCACCATAAATGACCTATTACGGATGCTGACTGAGGAGGGATTTGAACCCGTCTGCTACGAAGACGACGTTATAATACTTCTAAGTGGTAAGGATTCGAACGAGCTATGCAGAAGGGCCGAAAGGGTCTTGCATATGACATATAACTGGGCTAGACCCAGAGGTCTCAATGTTAACCCAGAGAAGACTGAAATATGCCTGTTCACGAGGAAGACGAAGGTGGGCCAATTTAACGCACCACGTTTCCTCAATAAGACGATTTCAATATTTGACATAGTCATATACTTAGGTGTGATCTTGGACCGGAAACCGAATTCGAAGTGTCACATTCAGGAGCGTACTGAGAAGGCTTAGAGATGCTGGGCACTATGTAGACGGGCCGTAGGCTCGAAATGGCCGTAGGCTACAGGAGCGTGATTAGACCAATACTTACTTAAGCCTCAGTAGTTTGGGGGACTGCTATGACCATACAACAGGTTCAGAGTCCATGTTGTCTTGGCATAGGCGGAGCGTGAGAACCACGCCCACTAGGTCACTGGAGACTATTCTAGATATCCAATTCATTGACATACAGATTAAGTGTAAGGCAGCCACTGCGGCTATGAGACTTAAGGCGATGGGAGAATGGATTGAGGATGGGAGCAGCTCATACCATCGCGGTATAATCGTGGCGAAGATAGGAAACCTGAAAGGAAGGGAAAAGGTTTCCGATCGGATACCTGAGATGAACCTTGAAGTCAAGTGCGAGGCCTTGCTACCATCGGCACAGTCTTGGATTAACAGAGCTCTAGTATTGTCATCTGTAAGATCATGTTACACGGATAGATCAAAGCTGGAGGACAGTGTGGGCCTGGGGGTTTACATTGAGAACCCAAGGACTGAGATCTCTTTTAGACTGCCTGACCATAATACGGTGTTGCAGGCGGAAATCCAGGCGATCACGGAATGCGTGAAGTGGTGTGGTGCTAACGCGAGGACTTCGAGTGTGAACATCTTAACCAACAGTAAAATTGCCATAAGGGCGATAACTAGCGGGACGGTAAGGTCACGAACAGTCTTGCAGTGTATGAAGGAGATTAACGCCTTCTCTGAGGATGGCAAAATCCGCAACGTTTGGGTGCCGGGCCATGAAAGGGCAGACGATTTGGCCAAAGGCCAAAGGACTGCCGTCAATAAACTTGGTTAACCCGAAGCCTTTCGGCTTGACGAAGTCCGAGTTAAGGGAGTGGGGGACGAATGCGCATGCAACATTGTGGAACAGCGAAACTGTCGGTAGGACGGCGAAAATACTGTGGGGCGATTCTGTTCGTGAGAAGACGAGGCTATTACTGAAAGGAAGTAAGAAGGTGGTCAGCATAGCTATTGGTATCACAACGGGACACTTAGGACTACGAGCTCACTTATGTAAATTCGGTGCGGCAAGTGACAGCATGTGTTGGGCATGCGGGGAAGATGATGTTAGAACATTTCCTACGTCATTGCCCGGCTTTCGTATCTAACAAATACCGGCACTTAGGTGGAGACCCAACACCACACATGAACCAACTTTGGGGAGTGGTATTGAAAACAATTAAGGATTTTGTAAGTAGCACGGTTAGAGGTTACTTTCTATTTTTAGAGGTTACTTTCTAGTTTCTAGAGTGCAAAACATGCCTATTACTGGCTTAGGTGTATGTCCATAGTGGCATGGGGATTAATATCTGCACCCTCTTTTCAACCTTACCTGACCTAACCTAACCCATGGTGATTTTAGGTCACTATTTGGACGAAATTGAGCAGAGCTTTCCAGATTGTTAAAATAAAATTGCATGCCAAATAACGTGCAAATCTGTTGAAAATTGTAGCAACTGTGCCCTATTAGTGTAAGTCCGGCGTTATATATGAAAATGGAAGCTAAATATAAATCTGAAGCGATTTCACCATAATTGACAGCGTTGATTTTTGAGATAAGAAATTGATATGTGGAAAATTTTCGTGATGATTGGATAATAAATGCGACCTCTACATTGATTTACAAAAAAACAAAAAGTGAAAAATTCAAACAATATCTCTCTTGTTTTCGGAGATATTTAAAATTTTTTTTTTTATACCCTCCACCATAGGATGGGGGTAAACTAATTACGCCTTTCCGTTTGTAGGTAAGGCTCAGACTCACTTAGACATTTTCGTCCATTGTGATTCCATAGGAACAGGAGAAGGAAGATGTCTTCTAGCTTCTACCGTTAAACCGTCTAAATCGCTTTAAAAGTCCCACAACTTGCGACTGTTCACATCCGAAATGAGAACCTAAAGTGTAATTCTTCTGACAGCTAGTGCGGGACAAACACACAACTGATGTTCTATAGTCTCTTCTTCTTCGATGTCTTCACAGCTTCTGCAAAAGCCGTTGCTGGCAACCCTTAGTATGACAGCATGTTTTCCGATTAGATAGTTAGACCTGTCATGACGGACACAATGACTGAGGCGTCTGTTTGTAACCACTTACAGCAAAGCAGTAGACCTCTTCAAGTCTAGATGAGGCCACATATTTTTGGAATGCTCACAGCCCCCTCTTTGTGACCATCTGTCATTGGTTGTCTTTCGGGCCTGACCCTGAATGCATTAGCTTACATGTGGCTAGAGGCATACCCATAGATTCCAGTTCCCCTGGAATGTGTAAGGTTGATCCTAGTCTCACAAGCTCGTCTGCTTTACAATTCGCAAGGAAATCTCTATAGCCCGGCACCCAGAACAGGTGAATTTTGAACTGTCCAGCCATCTCGTTGAGAGATCTGCAACAGTCAAGGGCGTTTTTTGAATTCATAAATACCTTGTCCAGGTATTTATGGCAGCTGTCATTATTGCAATATATTCCCCACTTTTTTAATCTCAAGGATCTTCGCATGATGACCGGTTTACCTTGTCGATATGATCAGTCCTGGTTGCTCGGACTATACCCCAAAGCTCAACTGATTGTCTAGTTTGAAACCTTCCGTATAAAAGTCTATGTAACTTCTATAACCAGGAATATTGTAGTTCCAATGGGGTCTATCAGGAATCGTGGTTCAGAATTTTTTATTATTAAACGGCTCATTCGACAGTTTATCAATCATAACAAATTGCCCGTAGCTGACACATGGCCAAAAAGCCACGCATCAGTGGTCAAAGCAATTTGTCTAGCCACCATGTCCGGAGGCATTAGGTGTGGCATTAAATTCAGTGCATCGAATGGTGTCGTCATCAGTGCGGCTGTGATGCACAAACAAGCCATCCTTTGGATCCGGTTAAGTATTGAGCTGTAGGTGGACCTTTGAAGCGCCGTCCACCAAACCACAACACCATATGGCATTATAGGTCTGACAACTGCAGTATATACCCAATGCATGACACGCAGTCTAAACCCCCAACTTTTGCCAATGGCTCTCTTTTAGGTTTATAGGGCAAGAGTTGTCTTTTTTGTCCTTTCCAAAATGTTGGATTTGAAGTTCAATCTTCTGTCCAGCAAAATACCCAGGTATTTTGCGCTTTCTGTAAATGGAACAATGTAGGCAACTTGTATCTCCTGCTGAAAAGAGCTACTTCTGTCTTGCACGGATTTATACCGAGAACACTTTCGGTAGCCCACTTCGCTGTTGCACATAGAGCTTGCTGAAGTTTATCTCTTAGAGTGCTGGGAAACCTCCCCTAATCGCAATTGCCACGTCATCAGCATACGCGACCACTTTGACACCTTTTTTCTTCCAGAGACAATAATATATTGTTAATGGCTTTATTGGAAAGTAGAGGAGGCAGTACAAGCCATAATTTAGATCCGGTTATGTATTGAGCAGTAGGTGGATTTTTGAAGCGCCGTCCACCAGACCACAACACCATATAGCATAATAGGTCGGACAACTGCAGTATATAGCCAATGCATGAAAGGCGGTCTAAATCGCCAACTTTTGTCATTGCCTCTCTTGCAGGTGTATAGGGCAGGAGTTACCTTTGTTGGATTTAAAGTTCAAATTCCAAAATGTTGGATTTAAAGTTAAAATTCTTGTCCAGCAAAATACCCAGGTATTTTGCACTTTCAGTGAATGGAACATTCTCTTTTCCCAAGGAGACAGGTGCCACTGTAGCAACTTGTATCTCCTGCTGAAAAGAACTACTCCTGTCATGCACGGATTTATACCTGGAACACTTTCGGTAGCCCACTTCGCTGTTGCACATAGAGCTTGCTGAAGTATATCTCTTAGAGTGCTGGGAAACTTTCACCTAGCCGCAACTACCTCGTCATCAGCATACGCGACAAAAATATATTGTAAATGGCTATATTCCAAAGTAGGGGATACTCCTTGAGACGTTCCTCTGCTGATCTATATTTTTATACCCTCCACCATAGGATGGGGGGTATACTAATTTCGTCATTCTGTTTGTAACTACTCGAAATATTCGTCTGAGACCCCATAAGGTATATATATTCTTGATCGTCGCGAAATTTTATGTCGATCTAGCCATGTCCGTCCGTCCGTCCGTCTGTCTGTCGAAAGCACGCTAACTTTCAAAGGAGTAGAGCTAGCCGCTTGAAATTTTGCACAAATACTTCTCATTAGTGTAGGTCGGTTGGTATTGTAAATGGGCCATATCGGTCCATGTTTTGATATAGCTGCCATATAAACCGATCTTGGGTCTTGACTTCTTGAACCTCTAGAAGGGGCAAATCTTATCCCATTGGAATGAAATTTTGCACGACCTATTTTGTTATTATATCCAACAATTGTGCCAAGTATGGTTTAAATCGGTCCATAACCTGATATAGTTGCCATATAAACCGATCTGGGATCTTGACTTCTTGAGCCTCTAGAGTGCGCAATTCTTATCCGATTTGAATGAAATTTTGCACGACGTGTTTTGGTATGATATCCAACAATTGTGCCAAGTATGGTTTAAATCGGTTCATAATCTGGTATAGCTGTCATATAAATCGATCTGGGGTTTTGATTTCTTGAGCCTCTAGAGGGCACAATTATCGTCCGATTTAACTTAATTTTTGCACGTAGTGTTTTGTTATTACTTTCAACAACTGTGCTAAGTATGATTCAAATCGGTTCATAATCTGGTATAGCTGTCATATAAACCGATATTGGATCTTGACTTCTTGAGCCAATTGAGGGCGCAATTCTTATCCGATTTGGCTGAAATTTTGCATGAGGTGTTTTGTTATAACTTCCAATAACTGTGCTAAGTATGGCGTAAATCGATATAGAACCTGATATAGCTGCCATATAAACCGATCTGGGATCTTGACTTCTTGAACCTCTAGAGGGCGCAATTCTCATCCGATTTGGCTGAAATTTCGTACAAGGGCTATTCTCATGACCTTCAACATACGTGTCTAGTATGGTCTGAATCGATCAAAAGCTTGATACAGCTCTTATATAAACCTATCTCCCGATTTTGCTTCTTGAGCCCCTACAAGGCGTAATTCTTATCCGAATGAACTGAAATACTACACAATGACTTCTACAATGTCAATCAGCATTCATTTATGGTCCGAATCGGACTATAACTTGATATAGCTCCAATAGGATAACAGTTCTTATTCAATATTCTATGTTTGTCTAAAAAGAGATACCGCGCATAGAACTCGACAAATGCGATCAATGGTGGAGGGTATATAAGATTCGGCCCGGCCGAACTTAGCACGATCTAACTTGTTAGATCTACATATCCCAAGCCTGCCTTTATGCCTTTTTTAGTAAGCAAGTTATTAATAAACTTTTTTAAGGTAGTGTTGATGCCTAGAAACTCCAACTCCTTCACAATTGACTTCGGTTTTACATTATTGAGAGCAACTTCAATGTCTTGAAATGCTACCATTGTATATTCCTTGACAGCGAGAGAACCCTCTTTGTAGTCGACTAGTTCGTGAAGGACTTGCTCTTAGTATATGCATGCTGTTGCCGAGACAGGCGATTTCCAGGGATCTTTGCCCTAAGGTATTTTTCTATCCTCCTCTCTACAGTCTTCAGCATAAAAGATGACAGACTTATAGAATGAAAATCTTTCAATTTCTTGTGATAAGGTTTTCCTGCTTTTGGAATCAACATTATCTTTGTGTCCATCCCACAGGTATCTGGGGCATGTTGATACAAGCGGAGTATATCTCTCTAATTCAAGAAGACGTTCTATCGGATACAGGTTGTAATTTAACCAATGATAAATCATCAGGGCCTGGTGACTTAAAGGAGTCAAAACTTTTTAGCAAATTCCAAAGAATTTTCAACTCAGACATCATTTCCCCCAATAACCTCCGAAGAATGCATATCAGTGACAACCTCTTTCGGCGTCACGTTCCCGGGAAATGTGAATCAACGAGTAATTCTAGTGTTTCTTCACTAGACATTGTCCGTATATTCTTTGACTTCAGAATATATAAAGCCGTAATACATAGGTCTCGAGGAGAGGGTCTTCTGTAGGCTAAAGATACCTTAGATGTATCCTCCACGGAGCTGCAGAATTCCACCCAGGGTCTGTTCTATGTCTTTCTCAGCTCGCCTTATAGATTACCCTATCGTGTGGTGCCTCTGTGGCCTTCGCCCTATTAAAAAGTTTCCTGCTGCTCTACCTTAGACCAACCAGTTCTGGGGCCCACCACTTCAGTCGCTGTGTGACTCTTGACTTGGCTTTAGCGCATGCTAACACTAGTCAGTCATTTAGGGCCTTCGTGATAGCTATATTCAACTATGATCCGATCTTGATCTTGGAGGCCAACGTAGCGCAGAATTTAGCATTTGGAGCAATGAGCTGTTTAAGACACCTCGACAAACGTATTCGATAGGCATCAGATTAGAAAATATTTGTCTATTAAGGCCTGATAAAGGAAAAGTCTAAAAGACTTAGCAATAAGTATAGGATTGGTTGTTCAGAGTATATATCTTGGTATACTTCAATCTTTGACTTAAATCCATTCGTGTAGGTGCATATTTTATATCAGTCATCCGTGCTTAATTACAACACCACAACAATTTGCATTTTGTGTACTTTTATATAAATTCTATGGTTCATCGTAGTGACCACAAAAATACTTTGGAGGGAAGGCCCTTACAAAAATAAACAGTAGACTTAAGTTATTTTAGAACAAAACTTTTCAAATTCTATCGTAGATCGTGGTTATTACAAACGTATGGTGTGGCTTACACATATACACAGAAAAAAAAAGTTGGCCGAAAATCAAAGATTTTCCTTATTCGTAGGATATTAGCAATGAAAACGAGCCAAGAAACCAAATCCAAAAAATAACAAGTAAGAGCGTGCTAAGTTCGGCCGGGACGAATCTTATATACCCTCCACCATGGATAGCATTTGTCGAGTTCTTTGCGCGGTATTTCTTTTTATGCAAACAAAGACTAATGAATAAGAACTGTTATGCTATTGGAGCTAAATCAAGATATAGTCCGATTCGGACCACAAATAAAGTAAATACTGAACATTGTAGAAGTCATTGTGTAATATTTCAGTTCATTCGGATAAGACTTGCTCCCCCTAGAGGCTCATGAAGTCATGATGTAAAATCGGTTTATATGGCAGCTATATCAGGTTATGAACCGATTTGCGCCATATTAAGCACATTTGTTGAAAGTCATAACAAAACACGTCATGCATGATATCAGGTTAATTGGGTGAGAATTGAAGTCAAGACCCAATATAGGTTTATATGCCGGCTATACCAGGCTATGAACCGATGTGGACCATATTAGCACAATTGTTGGAAGTGATAACAAAACACGACATGCATAATATCAGCCAAATCGGGTGAGAATTAAGACCTGTAGAGGCTCAAGAAGTCAAGATCGACGATCGGTTTATATGGCAGCTATACTAGGATATGAACCGATGTAGACCATACTAGCACAGTTGTTGGAAGTGATAACAAAACACGACTTGCATAATATCAGGCAAATCGGGTGAGAATTGCGCCTTCTAGAGGCTCAAAAAGTCAAGATCCACGGTCGGTTTATATGGCAGCTATACCAGGATATGAACAGATTTGAACCATACTTAGCACAGTTGTTGGAAGTGATACCAAAACACCACGAGCAAAATTTCAGTCAAATCGGATGACAATTGCGCCCTCTAGAGGCTCAAGAAGTCAAGACCCAAGATCGGTTTATGTGGCAAATATATAAAAACATGGACCGACCTACACTAATAAAAAGTATTTGTGCAAAATTTCAAGCTCCTAGCTTTACTCCTTCGAAAGTTAGCGTGCTTTCGACAGACAGACGGACGGACTGACGGAAGGAAACGACCAAACGTTTTAAATTTTGATCGCTGATTGATTGTTATTTCACTTCACAGATGACTATCTAATTATCACTTTTTATACCCACCACCGAAGGATGGGGGGTATATTCATTTTGTCATTCCGTTTGCAACACATCGAAATATCCATTTCCGACCCTATAAAGTATATATATTCTTGATCAGCGTAAAAATCTAAGACGATCTAGACATGTCCGTCCGTCTGTCTGTTGAAATCACGCTACAGTCTTTAAAAATAGAGATATTGAGCTGAAATTTTGCACAGATTCTTTTCTTGTCCATAAGCAGGTTAAGTTCGAAGATGGGCTATATCGGACTATATCTTGATATAGCCCCCATATAGACCGATCCTCCGAGTTAGGGTCTTAGGCCCATAAAAGCCACATTTATTATCCGATTTTGTTGAAATTTTGGGCAGTGAGTTGTGTTAGACCCTTCGACATCTTTCGTCAATTTGGCTCAGATCGGTCCAGATTTGGATATAGCTGCCATATAGACCGATCCTCCGGTTAAGGGTTTTAGGCCCACAAAAGCCACATTTATTATCCGATTTTGATGCAATTCGGGACAGTGAATTGTGTTAGGCCCTTCGACATCCTTCGTCAATTTGGCTCAGATCGGTCTAGATTTGGATATAGCTGCCATATAGACCGATCCTCCGATTTAGGGTCTTAGGCCCATAAAAGCCACATTTATTATCCGATTTCGCTGAAATTTGGGACAGTGAGTTGTCTTAGGCCCATCGACATCCTTCGTTAATTTGGCTTAGATCAGTCCAGATTTGAATATAGCTGCCATATAGATCGATCCTCCGATTTATGGTGTAAGGCCCATAAAAGCCACATTCATTATCCGATTTTGCTGAAATTTGGTACAGTGAGTTGTGTTAGGCCTTTTGACATATTTCTTCAATTTGGTCCAGATCGGTTCAGATTTAGATATAGCTGCCATATAGACCGATTTCTTGATTTATGGTTCTGGGCCCAAAAAATGCTCATTTATAGTCCGATGTCGCCGAAATTTGGAACAGTGAGTTAAGTTAAGTCCCTTGACATACTTCTGCAATATCGCACAGATCGGTCCAGATTTGGATATAGCTGCCATATAGACCGATATCTAGGTTTTAGAGTTTGGGGCCATAAAAGACGCATTTATTGTCCGATGTCGCTGAAATTTGACACAGTGAGTTTGGTTAGGCTCTTCGACGTCCGTCCCAGATCGGTCCAGATTTGCATATAGCTGCCATATAGACCGATCTCTCGATTTAAGGTTTAGGGCATTTAGGGTTTAGACATTTATTGTCCGATTTCACTGAAATTTGACACAGTGACTTATGTTAGGCTTTTCGACATGTTTATGCAACTTGGCCCAAATCGGTCCAGATTTGGATATAGCTGCCATGTAGACCGATATCTCGATTTAAAGTCTTGGCCCCATATTCACTGAAATTTCACTAAAATTTGACACAGTGACTTATGTTCGGCTTTTCGACATCCGTGTCGTATATAGTTCAGATCGGTATGAGGTATATGAGTATAAGGTATGAAATTTTCGCCGAATTTTGGTGAAAGGTGGTTTACATATATACCCGAGGTGGTGGGTATCCAAAGTTCGGCCCGGCCGAACTTAACGCCTTTTTACTTGTTTTAACTTTTTATACCCTTCACCATAGGATGGGGGTCTACTAATTTTGTCATTCCGTTTGTAGCACCTCGAAATTTACATCTAAGACCCCATCATGATCATCATGACATTTTAAGTCGATCTAGCCATGTCCGTCCGTCCGTCTGTCGACAGCACACTAACTTTCGAAGGAGTAAAGCTAGTCACTTGACCGACCGACCTACACTTATAAGAAGTATTTTGCACAAATACTTCTTATCAGTGTACGTCGGTTGGGATTGTAAATGGGCCATATCGGTCCATGTTTGGATATAACTGCCATATAAACCGATCTGGGGTCTTGACTTCAGCAGCCTCTAGAGGGCGCAACTCTTATCCAATTTGGTTGAAATTTTGCATAGATCGGTTTGGTAAGACTTGCAACAACTGTGCCAAGTATTGCCAAATCGGTTGATAACCTGATATAGCTGTCATATAAACCAATCTCCCAATTTGACACTCTGGCCACTAGTTGGTATTTTTCGGAGGCCACCGTTGCGCAGAGGATACCATATCCGACTATGACTCCGAACGCTTGGGTTCAAATCCCGGCCTGAACATCAGAAAAAATTTCAGAGGTGGTTTTTCCCTCTCTGAAATGTTGGCAACATTTGTGAGGCATCCTGCCATGTTAAATCTTCTCTACCAAGTGTTGTCGCTATGCGGCACGCCGTTCGGACTCGGCATAAAAAAGGAGGTCCCTTATCATTGAGCTTAAACTTTAATCGGACTGACTCAATGATATGGGAGAAGCATCCTCTGTTGCTTAAACGAGTGTTCATGGGAAACTTCAATTTGGGACGTATGGGGTAACGTATTTCGATTTCTAATTAATACAAAATTCATATTCAAATTTTTAGATCTCTTTATAGGTTTTGAGACATGGAGCTACCTGAAATTGTGATAAACTCTCAGGAATCAATTGACTCGAGCGCAACGCAATCAACTGAATCAAATGAAACGAAGGAAAACCGATTGGCTTATGCATTTCGTAACAGAGACTTGGATAAGTTCGCCCAATACATTTCAATGGGAGATGATCCAGCGGATATGTATGATGATCAGCTTTGTATTTACCATGCCATACTATCGACAGCTGGTAGTGCAGAATATGTGAGGAAATGTCGAGAATGTCCTGTGGTTTATGAGGATAAGTTGGCCAAATGGTCAGTTTTATATGCGGCCAAATCAATGGATGCCAAAATTCTGAAACTAGTTTTGCCCAGTGCATATGTCAATGAAATATGGTGCGATTTTTCGGCATTGCATTATTTAGCTGCCTACAGTACCTCTGACAATGCCAACAGTGTTGTAGAGTGCATGGACCTGTTGCTACAGCATTACGCCATACCGATTTATGCCGATGTTAACAATGATACCCCATTGTCATGCGCAATGAAAAACGTCTACCTCGACTACAAATCCAAACAGAAGATTGTGCAGAAACTTCTCGAAAAGGATCCCGTAAAAAATTCAGCCCTTCGGTCAGAGTTATTGAGTGAATTCAAAGACTTGCAATTCCCTGCTGCTGACATGGAATTGTCATACGATGTGCCACCTTCAAAGTCATGCTGCACACGCGGCGACTGCTGTATGGGTGAGAAAAACGAGAAATTTTTTCTGGCTATCAAGAACCATCACAAGAAGTGTTTTGATCGGCTACTGGAGGAAGGTGCCAACTACATAGAGGCGGGCTACTCCAATATCCGGCCACTGGTGTATGCTCTAATCTGCATCAATAGTTATGCGCTACGCATTCTTTTGGCCAAAGACGATGTTGCAGAGTTTGATCCACATTTCGATGTATTTATGAATTTAGTATTTTGCTATGAGAGAAGCACGCACATTGAAATTTCAGACTTTGGGAAATGTTTGGATGTACTTCTGAAATACCAATGCCTGGACATAAATGATACGGACATGGATGGCCGCACCATAGTGCACTTATCATCACATCTCTCTGATGAGTGTGTGCTGGAGATTTTGAAAAGGGGTAGCTTGTTGGCCATCAAAACGTATGACGGTGAACTTGCCATTAGCAATATCAGACCGAATGTTCTAAATGCCTTCTTTGATAGTCTCATAATCAGGGAAAACGATACGGGTTCTTGGAAAATTACCATGGACTATTCCAATTTCTACTATCGTCCCACAGGCGTTGCGAATGCCAATGCGGACGCGAATTTTGCCACACAAATGGAAATTGTCAAGGCCATAGCAGAGACGGAGACGAATAAAAAATTGTTGGAACACCCGCTTATAACAGTTTTTTTGGATCTAAAATGGAGACAACTCAGTGGCCTGTTCTATCTAAACTTCTGGCTGTATATATTCTTTGTCTGTGCCTGCGTTCCCTATATTCTCTTAAAGTTGGGTAACTACGAAAAATGGTCACAGATCTTCTGTGGTCTCACCGCTTTGGGTGTCAGCTATTTGGTAGTGAGAGAGTGCTTGCAGTTGAAAATTAATTTCCGAAAATATCTGCGTGAGCCAGTGAACTACATGGAATGGTTGCTGATAGCCCTGGTCATAGTGCTCTGCATTAGGAACGACTTTGAGCGGTATACGCTGAATTTGATATGCTCGCTCACCATAATGTTGCTCACCATTGAACTCTTTCAACTGTTGGGCTCCTTGCCCTTCATGTCGCTGGCTTTGCGCATGCACATGTTCCAGATGGTGTTGAAGAGCTTCCTCAAGAATTTTCTACTCTACTCGATTTTTGTGGCGGCCTTCAGTTTGTGTTTCTACATCATGATTGGCCGAAGTGGCGAGGCCAGCGAGGGTTTGAATGGATTCACCAATCCGCCCAAGGCATTTCTCAAATCCTTGGTCATGATGGTGGGAGAATTGGATGCAGGTGAACTGCAGCTTAATGACTATTTTACAACTGCACTATTTTTGGGCTTCGTCTTTGTGGTGACCATCGTTTTGTTCAATTTGATCAATGGTTCTGCCATTCATGACATTTTGGTAAGTTTAATGCCATGCCACACCACTGTACTTAACATTGGCAAGTTAATTTTGTATTTCTTTCTTTTGCCATTTAGGAAATTGAAGAAGATGCCAAAATCAATGAAGCTGAGCAGCGTGTGAAATTATTGACCGCCAACTATGACAATCTGAATACATGGAAATTAAGCTCCTTTAAGCACTTTCAACCTATGCAATCTGATGCAGATGCTGATGCTGATGATGTCAATGTTGGCAAATTAATTCCCAAATTTTTACGCCGCATTTCAATTTATGCCAATAAGGACAAAAAATTTGTGGCAGAGCCCGAATGGTGCATGCATACCAATGAGGGCAAGATTGTCTATTTCCGCAGCAAAAAAGAAAGCGAAAATATTATTCTAGATCATCAAACGATTGAAAATATAATGCAAAGAGTTAGTGATCCCCACAAAACCGAGGATGATGTCAAGCAAATGCGCAAAGAATTGCAAATGGTTAGAGAAAAGCTGAAGGAAATTGCAGACACTTTGAATGCCTGGTAGGATAGTGGCAAAATTTTAACAAACAAAAATAGGTTGTAAGAAAACTTGAAAGAGGTAGTGAAAGCAATAAAAATTACTAGTCAAGAGTAAAATTCGAAAATCTAAAACATTGAACTTCTATGCTCTTTTTATACCCTCCACCACAGGATGGGGGTATACCAATTTCGTCATTCTGTTTGTAACACCTGGAAATATGCGTCTGAGACCCCTTCAAGTATACAAAGTCATGATCGTCAATCTAGCCATGTCCGTCCGTCCATCCGTCCGTCCGTCTGTCTGTCGAAAGCACTCTAACTTTCAGTCGCTTGAAATTTTGCACGAATACTTTTTGTTAAGTGTAGGTCCGTTGGGATTGTAAATGGGCCAACCGGTCCATGTTTTGATATAACTATAGCCATATAAACCGATCTAGGGTTTTGACTTCTTGAGCCCCTATAGGGCTTAATTCTCGTCCCATATGACTGAAATCTTGCACGTAGCATTTTGGTATCACTTCCAACAACTGCGCAAAGTATGGTTCTTGAGCCTCTAGAGGGCGCAATCCTCATCCGATTTGACTGAAATTTCACACGTAGTGTTTTGGTATCACTTCCAACAACTGTGTTAAGTATGGTTCAAATCGGTCCATGTTTTGATATAGCTGCCATATAAACCGATCTTGCATCTTGACTTCTTGAGCCTTTAGAGGGCGCAATTCTCGTCCGATTTGAATGAAATTTTGCACGTGGTATTTTGGTATCACTTCCAACAACTGCGCTGAGTACGATTTAAATCGGTTCATAATCTGATATAGATGTCATATAAACCGATCTGGGATCTTGACTTCTAGAGCCTCTAGATGGCGCGATTCTCATTCGATATGATTGAAATTTTGCTCGTGGTGTTTCGGTATCATTTCCAGCAACTGAGCTAAGTATGGTTCAAACCGGTCCATGTTTTGATATAGCTGCCATATAAACCGATCTGGGATCTTGACTTCTTGAACCTGTAGAGGGCGCCATTATCATCTGATTTTGCTGAAATTTTGCATGAGGTGTTTTGTTATGACTTTCAATAAGTCTGGCGCAAATCGATACATAACCTGATATAGCTGCCACATAAACCGATCTTGGGTCTTGACTTCGTGAGCCACTAGAGGGCGCCATTATCATTCGATTTGGCTGAAATTTTGCATGAGGTGTTTTGTTATGACTTCCAATAACTGTGATAAGTATGGCGCAAATCGGTATATAACCTGATATAGCTGCCATATAAACCGATCTGGGATCTTGACTTCTTGAACCTCTAGAGGGTGCAATTCTCGTCCGATTTAACTGCAATTTTGCACGTAATGTTTTGGTATCATTCCAACAACTGCGCTAAGTATGGTTCAGATCGGTCCATGTTTTGGTATAGCTGCCATATAAACCGATCTTGGATCTTGATTTTTTAAGCCTCCAGAGGGCGCCATTATCATCCGATTTGGCTGAAATTTCGCATGAGGTGTTTTGTTATGACTTCCATTAACTGTGATAAGTGTGGCGCAAATCGATACATAACCTGATATAGCTGCCATATAAACCGATCTTGGGTCTTGACTTCGTGAGCCAGTAGAGGGCGCCATTATCATCCGATTTGGCTGAAATTTTGCATGAGGTGTTTTGTTATGACTTCCAATAACTGTGCTAAGTATAGCGCAAATCGGTTCATAACCTGATATAGCAGCCATATAAACCGATTTGGGATCTTGACTTCTTGAACCTCTAGAGGGCGCAATTCTCGTTCGATATGATTGAAATTTTGCATGTGGTGTTTCGGTATCACTTCCAACAACAGTCCTAAGTATGGTTCAAACCGGTCAATGTTTTGATATAGCTGCCATATAAACCGATCTGGGATCTTGACTTCTTGAACCTGTAGAGGGCGCCATTATCATTCGATTTGGCTGAAATTTTGCATGAGGTGTTTTGTTATGACTTCCAATAACTGTGATAAGTATGGCGCAAATCGGTATATAACCTGATATAGCTGCCATATAAACCGATCTGGGATCTTGACTTCTTGAACCTCTAGAGGGTGGAATTCTCGTCCGATTTAACTGAAATTTTGCACGTAATGTTTTGGTATCATTCCAACAACTGCGCTAAGTATGGTTCAGATCGGTCCATGTTTTGATATAGCTGCCATATAAACCGATCTTGGATCTTGATTTTTTAAGCCTCCAGAGGGCGCCATTATCATCCGATTTGGCTGAAATTTCGCATGAGGTGTTTTGTTATGACTTCCATTAACTGTGCTAAGTGTGGCGCAAATCGATACATAACCTGATATAGCTGCCATATAAACCGATCATGGGTCTTGACTTCGTGAGCCAGTAGAGGGCGCCATTATCATCCGATTTGGCTGAAATTTTGCATGAGGTGTTTTGTTATGACTTCCAATAACTGTGATAAGTATGGCGCAAATCGGTATATAACCTGATATAGCTGCCATATAAACCGATCTGGGATCTTGACTTCTTGAACCTCTAGAGGGTGGAATTCTCGTCCGATTTAACTGAAATTTTGCACGTAATGTTTTGGTATCATTCCAACAACTGCGCTAAGTATGGTTCAGATCGGTCCATGTTTTGATATAGCTGCCATATAAACCGATCTTGGATCTTGATTTCTTGAGCCTCTAGAGGGCGCAATTCTGGTCCGATTTGGCTGAAATTTTGCATGAGGTGTTTTGCTATGACATCCAATAACTGTGATAAGTATGACGAAAATCGGTACATAACCTGATATAGCAGCCATATAAACCGATCTTGGGTCTTGACTTCTTGAGCCTCTAGAGGGCGCTATTGTCATCCGATTTGGCAGAAATGTTGTACAACGTTTTCTCTCATGACTCTCAACATATGTGGCTAATATGGTCTGAATCGATCGATAGCTTGATACAGCTCCCATATAAACCTATCTCCCGATTTTGCTTCTTGAGGCCCTACAAGGCGCAATTCTTATCCGAATGAACTGAAACTCAATGACTTCTACAATGTTCAACATTCATTTATGGTCTGAATCGGACTATAACTTGATATAGCTCCAACAGCATCACAGTACTTATTCAATATTCTCTATTTGCCTAAAAAGAGATAACACGCATAAAACTCGACAAATGCGATCCATGGTGCAGGGTATATAAGATTCGGCCCGGTCGAACTTAGCACGCTATTACTTGTTTCAAATCGTTGGGTCCGTCCCCAGAGTTAGCAGTTCTTTGCGTTAGTTTTTATTACTGCAAAATTGCCCATGAACATTCCATTATGGAACCGTAGGAAACCTTCTCACATATCAATGAGTGCTGTCCGATTCAAGTTTTAGCTCAATAATAAGGGGCCTCCTCCACTAGAACAATTTCCCGGGAAATTCTCCAAACGGACAACGTGGCGCCAGAAGAGGTTGTCACTGATATGCATACGTCGTAGGCCATTAGGGAAATTGTGTCTGAGCCGAAAATCCTTTGGGCGATAAGAAGTTTCGACTCCTTTTAGTCGACAGGCCCTGATGATGTTTCACCGGTTGAATTACAAGCTGTCCCTGATAGACTGGTTCCCTGGCTTAGGGAGATATACTTTGCTTGTATTAAAACTGTAAATTTTGTCCATTAACAAACTTCTCACATATCAATGAGTGCAGTCCGATCAAGTTTTTAAGCTCAATGATAAAAGGCCGGCTTTTTATAGCCGAGTCCGAACGGAGTGCCGCAGTGCGACACCTCTTTGGAGAGAAGTTTTACATTGCTCCCTTATGAACCCATCTATCAATTTGACTTCCTGAGTCGTTACAAGCCGGAATTTTTGTCCAATTTGGTGGAAATTTTGCATACGAAGTTCTGTTACGACTTCCATTAACTGTACCAAATAGGGTCCAAATCAGTCGATAACCTAATATTGCTCCCATGTAAATCGGTCTCTCGATCATCCTTATTCGATTCCTAGAAGCTTAAATTTTTGTTGGTTTGACAGCTAAATTTATTTTGTCTAAATTTTTAGCAGAATCCATAGTGGTGGGTTCCAAAGATTCGGCCCGGTTGAACTTAGCGCGCTTTTAGTTGTTATTTTATGCGTTGACACTTGCAAAACCTCAAATATATTTAGAATAAATGCTGACATAAAATGTGTACACCAGTTAGTCACAAAACTGCCATCAGTCAACACCATTGATTTGCTAAGAGCTATTAATAAAAAAGTGAGAAAGTGAAGCAACATTAAATCTGAACAAAGAGGGAAGCCCTCAGTAAATTTAGTTGATAGTAAAATTCAATGCTAGTTCATCAGGAAACATTTTTGAACCCTCCACGGAGTGCCATATTCTGCAAGTCTCCATAGATCAAGTGAATCGCTGTATATAAAATCTAACTTGAACGTTGGAATTAATAACAAAAGTTCTTACGAAATCCCAATCTGCAATTTGAAATGGTGAGAGTTGAAGTATTATCGAGATGATGTGTAAAATCAAGGCCCTAGGGGGTTTATATGGCAGCTATATCAGGTTATGAACCGATTTGAGCCATACTTAGCACAGTAGTTAAAAGTCATAATCAAACACTTCGTACAAAATTGCGCCCTCTAAAGGCTCAAGAAGTCAAGATCCAAGATCGGGTTATATGGCAGCTATATCAGGTTATCGACCGATTTGAACCATATTCAGCACAGTTATTGAAAGTCATAACAAAACACGTCGTGCAAAACTTCAGCCAAATCGGATAATAATTGCGCCCTCTAGAGGCCCAAGAAGTCAAGACCCCTGATCGGTTTATATGACAGATATATCAGGTTATCGATCGATTTGAACCATATTCAGCACAGTTATTGGAAGTCATAGCAACGCACGTCATGCAAAATTTCAGCCAAATCGGATAATAAATGCGCCCTCTAGAGGCCAAAGAAGTCAAGACCCCAGATCGGTTTATATGACAGCTATATCAGGTTATCGACCGATTTGAACCATATTCAGCACAGTTATTGGAAGTCATAAGAACACACGTCATGCAAAATTTCAGTCAAACCGGATAATAATTGCGCCCTCTAGAGGCCCAAGAAGTCAAGATCCAAGATCGGTTTATATGGCAGCTTTATCAGGTTATCGATCGATTTCAACCATATTCAGCACAGTTATTGGAAGTCACAACAAAACACGTCATGCAAAATTTCAGCCAAATCGGATTATAAATGCGCCCTCTAGAGGCTCAAGAAGTCAAGATCCAAGATCGGTTTATATGGCAGCTATATCAGGTTATATCCAATGTCGCCGAAATTCGAGGCGATGAGTTGTACTAGGCTGGTCGATAACCTTCTTCAATTTGGCTCAGATCGGTCCAGAATTGGATAGAGCCGCCATATAGACCGATCTCTCGATTTAAGGTCTCGGGCCCATAAAAGGCGCATTTATTGTCCGATTTTGCCAAAATTTGGGACAGTGAGTTGTGTTAGGCCGGTCGACATTCTTTTTCAGTTTGGTTCAGATCGGCCCAGATTTGGCTATAGCTGCCATATAGACCGATTTCTCGATTTAAGGTTTTGGGCCCATAAAAGGCGCATTTATTGTCCGATTTCTGTAAAATTTGGACAGTGGGTTGTGTTAGGCCCTTCGGCATCCTTCTTCAATTTGGCCCATATCGGCCCAGATTTGGATATAGCTGCCATATGGACCGATCTCTCGATTTTAGGTCTTGGGCCCATAAAAGGCGCATTTATTGTCCGATTTTGCCGTAATTTGGGACAGTGAGTTGTGTTAGGCCCTTCGACATCCTTTTGGCCCATATCGGTCCAGAATAGGATATATCGGCCATATAGAACGATCTCTCGATTTAAGGTCTTGGGCTCATAAAAGGCGCATTTATTGTCGGATTTTGCCAAAATTTGGGACAGTAAGTTGTGTTAGGCCGGTGGACATCCTTCTTCAATTTGGCCCAGATCGGTCCAGATTTGTATATAGCTGGCATATAGACCGATCTCTCGATTAAAGTTTTGGGCCCATAAAAGGCGCATTTATTGTCCGATTTTAGCAAAATTTGGGACAGTGAGTTGTGTTAGGGTGGTGGACATCCTTCTTCAATTGGGCTCAGATCGGTCCAGATTTGAGTATAGCTGCCATATAGACTGGTCTCTCGATTTAAGGTTTTGGGGCCATAAAAGGAGCATTTATTGTCCGATTTCCCCGAATTTCGGGACATTGAGTTGTGTTAGGCCTTTCGACATCCTTTTTCAATTTGGCCCAGATCGGTCCAGATTTGGCTATAGCTGTCATATAGACCGATCTCTCGATTTAAGGCCTTGGGCCCATAAAAGGCGCATTTATTATCCGATGTCACCGAAATTTGGATAAATTGTGCATTTTTCACCGGATTGTGACAAAATGTGGTTTTTCGTATATAGGTGATGGGTATCCAAAGTTCGGCCCGACCGAACTTAACACCTTTTTACTTGTTTTTTGAAAACCCTTCCAATAGTTCTTCAAAAATCACCCTTTACATTATTTTACAGATCTTTTGACAGTGTTAAGACATGGAACTAGCAGAAATTGTGATAAACTCTCAAGAACCAATTGAATCGAATGTATCGAACTCAGTGGCATCGAAGGCAATGAAAAAATCCAGATTGGGCGAAGCTTTCAGTAACAAAGACTTGGAAAAATTCGCCCAATACATTTCCATGGGAGATGATCCATCGGAAATGTATGATGATTTCCGTTGTATTTATCATGCTGTACTAATGACACGAGGTTGTGCAGAATACGCCAAGAAATGCATGGAATGCCCTGTGGTGTACAAGAAGAAATTGGCCAAGTGGTCTGTGTTGTATGCGGCCAAGTCATTCGATCCCACAATGCTGCGGCATAATGCCATACCGAATTATGCCGATGTTAACAATGACACTCCCTTGTCGTGCGCAATGAAAAACGTTTTATTGGACAATAAATCCAAACGAATGGTTCTGGAGAAACTTCTCGAAAAAGATCCTGTTAAGAATTCAGCCCTTCGTTACGAGTTGTTGAATAAGTTCGAGGACCTGCAGTTCCCGGCTGCTGACATGGAAATGTCATACGAACTGCCACCATCGAAGTCGTGCTGCATTCGCGATGACGGCTGCGAGGACAAGACAAACGAGAAACTATTCTTAGCTATCAAAAACCACCACAAGAAGTGTTTCGATAGTCTGCTGGCCCAAGGTGCCAAATACATTGGCAAAGGTTACTCCAATATGCAACCCTTGGAGTATGCTCTAATATGCATCAATAGTTATGCCCTGCGCATACTTTTGGCAAAAGACGAGGTTCAGTTTGAGCCATATTACGATGTATTTACAAATTTGGTGCATTGCTTTGACAGAAGCCCCCACATTAAAGTAACGGATTTTGGCAAATGTCTGGACGTGCTGTTGAAGTACAAATGCCTAGATATTAATGAAGTGGACAGCGAGGGACGTACCATTGTGCAATTATCTTCACATTTTTCGGACGAATGTGTGCTGGAGATTTTGAAAAGGGGTTGCTTGTTGGCCATCAAATCGGATGAAGGTGAACTTGCCGTAAGCAATATCAGACCGAATGTTCTAAATGCATTCTTTGATAGTCTCATAATCAGGGAAAACGATACGGATTCTTGGAAGATTACCATGGACTATTCCAACTTCCAGTATGGTCCCAAACTGGATGACAACGAGTACATGTACATGAACAACTTTGCCACACAAATGGAAATTGTCAAGGCCATAGCAGAGACGGAGACAAGCAAACAATTGTTGGAACACCCGCTCATAACTATATTTCTGGAACTGAAATGGAAGCAACTTAGTGGTCTCTTTTATCTAAACTTCTGGCTGTATATGTACTTTGTCTGCGCCTGCGTACCCTATATCCTCTTCAAGTTGGGTAACTACGAAAAATGGACCCAGATCTTCTGTGGCCTCACCGCTTTGGGTGTCAGCTATTTGGTGGCAAGAGAGTGCTTGCAGTTGAAAACCAACTTTCGGAAATATCTGCGTGAGCCAGTGAACTACATGGAATGGTTGATGATAGCCTTGGTCATAGGGCTGTGTGTTAGGAGCAACTTTGAAAGGTACACCCTGAATTTTATATGCTCCCTCACCATATTGTTGCTCACCGTGGAACTCTTTCAATTGTTGGGCTCCTTGCCCTTCATGTCATTGTCCCTGCGCATGCACATGTTCCAGATGGTATTGAAGAGCTTCCTCAAGAATTTCCTCTTCTACTCGATTTTTGTGGCGGCCTTCAGTTTGTGTTTCTACATCATGATTGGCCGAAGTGGCGAAGCTGGCGATGATTTGAATGGATTCACCAATCCCCCAAAGGCTTTTCTCAAATCCATAGTCATGATGATTGGCGAACTGGATGCAGGGGATCTAAGGTTAAATGACTCCTTTACAACTGCATTATTTCTGGGCTTTGTTTTTGTGGTCACCATAGTTCTGTTCAATTTGATCAATGGTTCTGCCATTCATGATATTTTGGTAAGTTTAATGACTGTTGCAAAGTGGCTAAGACCAACTCATTTATATCTGTTTTTTTTTCGTTGCTTAGGAAATTGAGAAAGATGCCAAAATAAATGAAACACAGCAGCGTGTAAAATTACTCTCCGACAACTACGACAATTTCAGTACTATGAAAATAGGTTCCTTTAAACACTTTCAGTCTCCACAATCCGATGTTGATGATGTCAATGTGAAAAAGCTAACACCCAAAGTTTTACGCCGCATTTCAATATATGCCAATAAAGACAAAAAATTTGTGGCAGAGCCCGAGTGGTGCATGCATACCAATGAGGGGAAGACAATCTATTTCCGCAGCAAAAAAGAAAGCGAAAATATATTCCTCGATCAACATACGATTGAGGATATAATGCAAAGAGTTAGTGATCCCCACAAAACCGAGGACGATGTCAAGCAAATGCGTAAAGAATTGAAAATGGTTAGAGAAAAACTGAAAGAAATTGGAGAAGCTTTGAAAGCCAAGGCCTAAGATCATAAAAATATCAAAGACTGCAGAAGAATAGATGTTCAAAATTGAATAGAAAAATGTTTTAGAGTGAATACATAATTGACGCCAAAAGGTGGCACACACTTTTCTTTGACTCTTGGTAAGTTTTGTCCCAATCGCAATGCCTACACATGTGGCCCCAACGGATGACCTCATCAGGCGAATGGTGGACGAGAAGAAGATAGCGTGGGCGGTCCGCACTTTCCGGCCATTTAAGTCGGCCGGTCCTGACGGAATTATCCCGGCACTGCTTTAGGAGTCCCTTGGAGTCACCCTGCCAGGGCCTGAGCAGATCTTCAGGGCGAGCCTGGTATGGTCCTACATACCTCTATGGAAGGAGGTATTCAAATCATCGCCATCTTCGCCACTTCGGCCGATCATAATGTAGAAAGCATGAAAGGAAGTCAAGGTGGTCTTTATCCCTAAGGCGGGAAGAATAAACCACAGTACGACGAAGGATTATAGGTCTATTAGCCTGTCATCGTTTTTGCTGAAAAAATGAAAAAGACTGATTGAGCTGAAGGTGAGAGGGGGACTGACGCCGGAGAACTACACACACTTTGACCACTCACACTTTGACCAACATTCGTGGTAAGTTTTGTCCCAATCGCAATACCTGCCGCCTTAACGAATGACCTCATCGGGGACATCGTGGAAGATGAGAATATAGCGTGGACAGTCCGCACTTTCCGGCCATTTATGCCGGCCGGTCCTGACGGAATTATCCCAGCACTGCTGCAGGAGTCCCTTGCAGTCACCCTGCCATGACTTGAGCAGATCTTCAGGGCGAGGCTGGCATGGTCCTACATACCGACTATACATACCTACATACCTCCATGGAAGGAGGTATTCAAATCATCGCCAGCTTCGCCACTTCTGCCAATCATAATATAGAAAGCATGGAGGGAAGTCAAGGTGGTCTTTATCCCCAAGGCGGGAAGAATAAACCACAGTACGACGAAGGATAATAGGTCTATTAGTCTGTCATCGTTTTTGCTGAAAAAGACTGATTAATCTGAAGGTGAGAGAGGGACTGACGCCGGAGAACTTCAGTGGGGCACAACACGCATACCTCAAAGGCAGGTTGGTGGAGACGGCCCTTCACGAGTAGGTACAGGAGGTCGAGATGTCTCTCCGACAAAAGGATAACACTTTGGCGGCCCTCTTGGATATTGAGGGGACGATAGTCACCACTCTGGACCGCACGGGGATTCACCCCTTAATCTCCCAATGGACAAATAAGATGCTTTATGGCAGGATTATTATTGCAAACCTGGGAGATTATGTGGTCAGAAGGCGGCTGACCAGAAGAACGTCCCAAAAAAGGGGAAACCCAAGATGATTCATTGCAAATATACGGTCATTGTGAGACCAGTACTGGCCTATGGAGCACTGGTATGGTGAGACGCCGTTGGGAAGAGGACGCGTGCGAAGGAGTTCGAGAAGGTCCAGAGAATGGACTGCGCCGGGATCACAGGGGCGCTGAGATCCGCACCGTAGGCAGGCGTGGAGGCGATGCTGGATATGCAGCCCATTGGGGCCTATATTAGGCTGCGATATCTCGGCATGTTGCAGGAGGGTGCTTGCGGCCACAGTTCGATTCTAGGTGTTATGGATACGGAGGGTAGATTGAGAGGATCTCCGAGTACCTGGCACGACCAGCGCCCAATCCGACAAGCTTTCGGAATAAGTTTCATTCCAACTGGACAAAATTCGGGGGACTACTCAGAATCAGACTTGGGCAAGACAATTTAGGTTGTCCAAGCATAGAAAATATTGACGAAAATGTCAACAGGAAATGGGTTGAGAACCAAACCAGGGAAGACGGAGCTGGTGCTCTTTACGCGTTACTCCCGTCCTTGGACGGAGTCACCCCGCGGCTGTCAAAGGAGGCGAAAAACCTAGGCGTAGTCCTCGATTCGAAACTCCCTTGGAAGAGGAACACCGAGGAAAGAAGCCGTAAGGCACTGTGCGCTTTTTACACCTGCAGGAGGATGTTCGGTAGGAAGTGGGGGTGACTCCCAAGACGATTTATTGGATGTATGCGGCCACGGTGAGACCAGTACTGGTCTATGGAGCAATGGTTTGGTGAGACGCCGTTGGGAAGAGGACGCTTGCGAAGGAATTCGAGAAGGTCCAGAGAATGGCCTGCGTCGGGATCACAGAGGCGCTGAGATCCGCACCGCAGGCGGGTCTGGTGGCGATGCTGGATATGCAGCCCATTGGGGCCTATATTGGGCACTGCGCCGCCAGGGTTGCGCTTAGGCTGAGAGAGCTCCGCATGCTGAAGGGGGATGGTTGCGGCCACAGTTCGAATCTGGGTGTTATGGATACGGAGGGTAGACTGGGGAGGATGCTTGCCGAGCTATCTTTGCTTCAGCTGAGAGAGCTCGGCATGTTGAAGGAGGATTCTTGCGGCCACAGTTCGATTCTGGGTGTTATGGATACGGAGGGTAGATTGAGGAGGATCTCCGAGTACCTGTTACGACCAGCGCCGAATTCGACAAGCGTCTGGAATAAGTTTAAACCCAACTGAACAAAATTCGGCAGGCTACTCAGAAGCAGACTTGGGCAAGACAATTTAGATTGTCCAAGCACAGAAGACATTGACGAAAATGTCAAAACGATTACGACTGCACTGGTGGGATCTTTCGAAGATAGTTGTCCTATTCGGGAAGGGAAATCAGCCCAAGAAAAACCCTGGATGACCAGGGAGATTCACAGTATTGGGAAAGAGGTCCACAGAAGGCTCAAGGAATACAATAAAGGCACCAGAGCGGCAAAACGTGCCTCCTGGAAGCTTTTCTGCGAACAGATCGATAACGTTATTGACGCCGCAAAGATAAAAAAGTTTCGCTCAAAAACCCATGTCCAAACTAAAACTTTAGTGAACGACATGGGAGAGAGAGCAGAGACCACGGAGGACGTGCTGAGGCTTTTGATGAAAATCCATTTTCCACGGGATATGACGCGGCTCACGGAGATACCGGAATCTTGGAATTATGATATTGATCGAAGGTTTATAGTTACGGAATTTATGGTCAAGGAATCCTTGAGGAGCTTCAAACCATTGGAATCACCCGAACCTGGTGGAATATTTCCGGCGTTACTGCAGAAAGAGGCAGACTATCTGGCGCCTCATTTGGCCAATATTTTCACAGCGTGCCTAGGACTTGCATATACTTCACAAGCCTGGCAGGAGGCAAGGGTGGCATTTATACCCAAGCCCGGCAAGGCAAGTTATGCGACACCAAAGGCCTACAGACCTATAAGCCTTAAATTCTTTCCACTCAAAACCATGGAACGTATATTGTACACCATGATAAAGAGTATGACATGACAGCGAACTGCTCAAATACAAATAGTATGCCTATATCAAGAGAGGGTCAGTGGAGACTGCCCTGCACGAGGTTGCGCATAAAATAGAGGGATCGTTCGATGCCAAAACCTAGACCCTGGCGGTATGCATTGACATTGAGGGGGCTTTTAACAATGACCAGTACCGGTGGATTAGGACCACGTCTACTTTAATAGTGGAGACTATTCTAGATACCCGATCCATTGACATACAAATTAATTGTAAAGCATCCACTGCGGCTATGAGACTTAAGACGATGGGAGAAGGGATTGAGGATGAGAGTAGCTCATACCATTGCGGTATAATCGAGGCGACGATAGGAAACCTGAAAGGAAGGGAAGAAGTTTCCGATGGGATACCTGAGACGACAATTGAAGTCGAGTGCGAGTTACTGCTGCCAGCGGCACAGTCTTGGATTGACGGAACCCTAGTATTGCCATCTGGAAGATCATGTTACACGGATGGATCAAATCTAGGGTATAGAGTGGGCCTGGGGTTCTACATTGAAAACCCAGGGTCTGCCTGACCATAATACGGTCCTGCAGGCGGAGATCACGGAATACGTGAGGTGGTGTGGTGCTAACGCGAGAACGTCGAGTGTGAACATCTTTACGGACAGAAAACAGGCGCCTTTTATGGCCCAAAAACCTTAAATCGAGAGATCGGTCTGTATGGCAGCTATATCCAAATCTGGACCGATCTAGCCCATATTGCAGAAATATGTCGAGGGACCCAACACAACTCACTGTCCCCAATTTCGGCGACATCGGACAATAAATGCGCCTTTTATGGCCCCAAAACCTTAAATCGAGAGATCGGTCTGTATGGTAGCTATGTCCAAATCTGGACCGATCTAGCCCATATTGCAGAAAGATGTCGAGGGACCCAACACAACTCACTGTCCCCAATTTCGGCGACATCGGACAATAAATGCGCCTTTTATGGGCCCAGAATCTTAAATCGAGAGATCGGTCTATATGGCAGCTATATCCAAATCTAGACCGATCTAGGCCAAATTGAAGAAGGATGTCAAAGGTCCTAACTTAACTCACTGTCCCAAATTTCGGCGACATCGCACAATAAGTGCGCCTTTTATGGGCCCAACACCTTAAATCGAGAGATCGGTCTATATGGGAGCTATATCCAAATCTGGACCGATCTGAGCCAAATTGAAGAAGGATGTCGAAGGCCCTAACACAACTCACTGTCCCAAATTTCAGAAAAATCGGATAATAAATGTGCTTTTATGGGCCTAAGACCCTAAATCGGCGGATCGGTCTATATGGGGGCTATATCGAGATATAGTCCTATATAGCCCATCTTCGAACTTAACCTGCTTATGGACAAAAAAAGAAACTGTGCAAAGTTTCAGCTCAATATCTCTATTTTTTAAGACTGTAACGTGATTTCAACAGACAGAGGGACAGACGGACGGACATGGCTAGATGGTCTTAGATTTTTATGCAGATCAAGAATATATATGCACTTTATAGGGTCGGAAAAGGATATTTCGATGTGTTGCAAACGGAATGACAAAACGAATACACCCCCATCCTTCGGTGGTGGGTATTAGCCATTTTTATACCCACCACCGAAGGAGTTGGGTATAAAAATGAGTTGACTGATATACTTAACTCAAACACTCTCCTCTTTTAGATGGAAACATACCTTTTGAAGAAATTATAATACCCTGTGTCGCAGTCACTGTTGTGCGGGGTATTAAAATCGTGTGCCCTTACATTTAAATGGGAAAAACAATTTTTTCCCCTTTTCGTTTAGCCAACCAAAGCATAGGGATTTTCTCATAAATTGTTTGTTTATGTTTTTGTTGTTCCATTTAATCCATCAATGTTGTCAATCAAAACTTTTTAGGCGGGTGTCGATGCGTAACCTTGAAAATCCCTTTTTCAGCAGGACAAGGCATATAAAAATAAAATTAATTGAGTTTAGCATAATGCCTTTGGAAAATATTAATTGGCACAAATAGAGCAAAAGCCTATGCAGGCCATCAAGAAGGGAAGAGAGTACCACCCTTTTGACTGCACCACAAGCTTACTTAAAATAAATGCTTGGCTGGGGAATTCTTAAGCCAGGAGTCAGTAAGGACCCACCCAAACACACACACATACACACACACTTCTACTTAATGACACAACATCCGTGTATATTGTTTTGATTGGAAATGTTTACAGAAATTAAATTTCTTGCAATGCAGCCAAAGTCAACATTGGCACGCGTTGCAGCTTTTCCTCATACTTGGCTAGTATTTCCTTTTTCAAAGCCTTTTTGGTTGCTTTTTTTTTGTTTGTTATTTGGTATGGCTGTCATTTGTCCAAGGCTAACAAAGGCCACACCAAAGGATATATCAACAGAACATTTTTAGCTGATTGAAGTGGGGTTGGATTGGGAATTGAGTGACTTACTGCTGCACCACTATGGATTATGATCGAGGGTTATGATGCAGAAGGTAGAGTGGCCGCAATTTGAAGGCAATAAAGCCAATTATTAAGAACGTAAAGTTAATGAGATATGACAGGCGGTGAAAGGGTAGGGGGAACATTTTTTGCTTGCAACGTTTAAAATTTCTAAATAAATAACTTCAATACTAAATGCAAGCTAAATACGCTGTAGCAGTTGGGTAGTATGAACAAATGTAGAGTCTTGGAGTTGTTTTATTGGTTTCTCTCCCTCTCTCTCTCTCTCTAAAGTGTGAAATTTAAGAAAATCTGTTCTTAAGAATGGGTGACTTACGGGATGAGGCAAGAAAAGTAACAGTTCTCAGTTGTTTTAACATATCAGACGATAGGCCAATCTTGGTACCTCCCTCATCTTAATTGTGAACCAGAAAGGAAAGGCAAAAGTCGGGCGGTGCCGACTGCATAATGGTTAGGTTAGGTTGAAAAGAGAGTGCAGATATTAATCCGCCCCATGCCACTATGGACATACACCTAAGCCAGTAATCGGCTTGTTGTGAGCTCCAAAAACTAGAAATTAACCTCTAAAAAGAAAATTTTAAGTTAGGAATTCCGTGCTACTTACAAAATCCTTAATTGTTTTCAATGCCACTCCCCTAAGTTGGTTCATGTCTGTATATTGTGTCTCCACCTAAGTACCGGTATCTGTTGTACGCGAATGCCGGGAAATGACAAAGGAAATGCTCCAACGTCTCATCATCTTCACCGCATGCCCTACACATGCTATCACTTGCCGCACCGATTTTACATAAGTGAGCCCGTAGTCCTATGTGTCCCGTTATGATACCAATAGCTATACTGGCATCCTTCTTACTTCCTCTTGAAAATAGCCTCGTCTTCTCACGATCTGGATCACCCCATAGGATTTTCAACGGCCTACCGACCGTTTCGCTGTTCCACAATGTTGCATGCGCTTTCGTCGCCCACTCCCTAAACTCAGACTGCGTCGTCCCGAAAGGCTTGGGGTTAACCAAGTTTTTGACGACAGTCCTCTGGCCTTCAATCATTTCCCCTTACGGCGTTATGGCCCGGTACCCAAACGATGCTGATTTTCCCATCCTCAGAGAAGGCGTTAATCTCCTTCTTATATTAAAAAACTGTTCGTGACCTTACCCTTCCGGTTAACCAAGTTTATTGACGGCAGTTCACTGGCCTTCATTAATTTCCCCGGCAACCAAACGATGCTGATTTTCCCATCCTCAGAGAAGGCGTTAATCTTCTTCTTATATTAAAAAACTGTTCATGAGCTTACCGTCCTGGTTGTTATTGCCCTTATGGCAATTCTACTGTCGGTAAAAATGTTCACACTCGACGTCCTCGCGTTAGCACCACACCACCTCACGCATTTCGTAATCGCCCGCATCTCCGCCTGCAGGACCGTATTATGGTCAGGCAGTCTAAAACAGATGTGAGTCCCTGGCTTTTCAATGTAAACCCCAAGGCCCACTTTGTCCTCGAGCTTTGATCCATCCGTGTTACATGATCTTCCAGATGACAATACTAGGGTTCCGTCAATCCAAGATTGTGCCGATGGCAGCAGTGCCTTGCACTCGACTTCAAGGCTCATCTCACGTATCCGATCGGAAACCTCTCCCCTTCCTTCCAGATTTTCTATCGTCGCCTCGATTATACCGCGATGATATGAGCTGCTCCCATCCTCAATCCATTCGCCCATCGCATTAAGTCCCATAGCCGCAGTGGCTGCCTCACACTTAATTTGTATGTTAATGGGTCGGAAATCTAGAATAGTCTACAGTGCCCTAGTGGGAGTGACCCTCATCGCTCCGCCTATGTCAAGACAACATGATCTCTGAACCTGTATTATGGTCCTTTTGTTGCAGCATTTCTCCATAGCAGTCCACCAACAGCAGTCCACTACTGAGGCGTAAGTAAGTATTGGTTTAATCACGCTCCTGTAGAGCCAGTGGACTATCCTCGGATTCAGGCCCCATTTCGAGCCTACGGCCCGTCTACATAGTGCCCAACATCTGTGAGACTTTTCAGTACGCTCCTGAATGTGACACTTCCAATTCTGTTTCCTGTCCAAGATCACACCTAAGAATTTGAACATGTCAGATATTGAAATCGTCTTATTGAGGAAACGTGGTGCGAAGGTGTGACAACTTCGTCTTCCTAGTGAACAGGCATATTTCAGTCTTCTCTGAATTAACATTGAGACCTCTGGGTCTAGCCCAGTATTATGTCATATGCAAGACCCTTTCGGCCCTTCTGCATAGCTCGTTCGGATCCTTACCGCTTAGAAAGTATTATAACATCGTCTGCGTAGCAGACGGGTTTAAATCCCTCCTCCCTCCACCGCTGCGCCTTCTTTAACTCTCTAATGTCTTTTTAGGATCAGGACACTTCGTCCTGAATGCGCATATCGAATTCGCATATCGGACAGAGCGGTGGTTGGCGACATTTGAGAGGTACAATGCCGTGCATGGTCATTTAAAAAATTTTCCCCAAAGAGGTGTCGCACTGCGGACTCGGCTATAAAAAAAGTTCCCTTATCATTGAGTTTAAACTTGAATCGGAGAGCACTCATTGATGTGTGAGAATGTGCACCTTCTCGATTCCTGGTGGTGATGTTTTTCCTTAGGGTAATGTTCTCATTAGGGGAGGGATGGCACCTCAGACATTTCTTCTCAAATATGGATATCAAATTTGTGCTGCACTTCCAAATCCCTTTAATTTGAAACCCATAATGCCATGGCCGGTAAATATGAACCGTTTGGAAGATGTTTATGGGGCTGGGGCAGCCGCCGGCACTTTTCACTGAAAACAGATGTCGCAAATTCGCTCTTTATTCCCAAAGGAAATGAAGTTCAGTTTACGGGGTGCTTTAGGTGCTGTACCCCAAAACACTTGGCTCCAAAATGGACCTCAAATTCGTTTTCTACTCTCAAATACTTTTCATTTGAGTCACATATTGTCATAATGGGTCAAATAACCCATTAGACGTATCTTTAGGAGGAAAAGCGCAACCTAGACTTGAAGGCAAATTTCAATGTCATATTCGTAATCTATTCCCTCATACCTTTTATTTGAGTCCCATATTGCCATGGGCGGCTAATATGCCAATTTGGGGGTATTTAGGGGTGGGCAACCTCCCATTACTTGGATCTAATGTTTTATGCCATATATGTGATCTAATGCCTAATACTTTTCATTTGAGTCCCATATTGACATGAAATTCGAATATAGCTGTTTAGAGGAGTTTTGGGATTAGGGGCCCGCTAAGTACTTGGACCCAAATTTTAATACCATATTCGTTTTCTGGTCTCGAATACCTTTCATCGGATATGGATGGCGTTTTTGGGGTTGGAGGGAGGGTCCGCTTCCACCCGATATCTAAAAATTACATCGACTATGTTTCCTTTCAGATTTTCACAATCTATGAAAATTGTAAGAAAATCGGTTCAGCCAAGTATTATATAGTCGTAATGGGTCTAATGGCGTTTTTGAGGAGTGGCGTGATCCCCTATACTTCGATCTGTTTTTGTATGCCAGATATGAAATCTACTCCCGAATACCTTTAATTTGAGCCCCATATTGAAACGAACGTCCAATATGTCTGTTTGGGGGAGTTTTGGGGTTGGGGCGGCCCGATGGGTACTTAGACTCATATTTTATTCCCATATTCGTATTTCACTCTCCAGTACCTTTCATTTGATACCTATATTGTCCGGATCGGTCCACTTTTGATTTTGGGTTGTGTTTTTGGCATAAGGGAGGGAGGGTCCGTCCCCCTTCCGATACCGAAAAATTATATTGCCTATGTTTCCTTCCAGACCAACCTACACAATAAGCGAAAATTTTGAGAAAATTGGTTCTGCCGGGTTTCAGTCTATACGGAACAAACAAACCGAGTCCCATATATCCGTGATTGGCCAATATGCCGATTTTGGGTATTTTTGTGGGGGGGTGGGGTGACCCCCTACACTTCGACATGAGTTTGTATGCCCGATTCGTTATAGACTCCCGCATAATTTTCATTTGATACCCATATTGTTCTTATTGGTCCACTTTTGATTTTGGTTGGTGTTTTTGGGGTAACGGTGGAGGGTCGGCCCCCTTTCGTTATCAATAAATTATAAAGCCTATTCCTAATTCCAGACCATATTGGTAATCTATTCCCGAACACCTATTATTTGAGTCTAATATTGTCATGATCGTCAAATAAACATATTTTAAGGCGTTTTGGGGCTGGGGCGGCCCCCCATGTACTTGGACCCAACTTTTATTGTGAAATTCATACTCTACTCTTGAATACCTTTCATTTGAATCCCATATTGTCCCGATCGGTTCACTTTTCTTTTTGGGTAGTACTTGTGAGTCCCATATTGTCATGATCGTCAAATCAACCTATTTTAAGGGGTTTTGGGGCTGGGGTGGCCCCCCAGGCACTTGGACCCAACTTTTATTATGAAATTCATACTCTACTCTTGAATACCTTTCATTTGAATCCCATATTGTTCCGATCGGTTCACTTTTCTTTTTGGGTAGTACTTTTAGGGTGAGGGGGGGGAGGGTCCGCCCCCCTCTCGATAACAAAAAATTGTATAGCCTATGTTTCCTTCCAGACCAACGTACACAATATATATAAGATTTATGGGGTTCTAGATCAATATTGGGTTGCCCAAAAAGTAATTGCGGATTTTTTAAAAGAAAGTAAATGCATTTTTAATAAAACTTAGAATGAACTTTAATCAAATATACTTTTTTACACTTTTTTTCTAAAGCAAGCTAAAAGTAACAGCTGATAACTGACAGAAGAAAGAAGGCAATTACAGAGTCACAAGCTGTGAAAAAATTTGTCAACGCCGACTATATGAAAAATCCGCAATAACTTTTTGGGCAACCCAATATTTCGAGGTGTTGCAAGCGGTATGACTAGGTTAGTATACCCCCATCCTATGGTGGAGGGTATAAAAATAAAACCCCACAAAGCCTTCTTAAGCAAAAAATTTGAATTTCTTAAGTAGGTTTTCACCACTTGATGAAATAGAGATCTCCATCATATCAGTGAGCGTGTGTGGGATGCAAATAATGATGATGATGGTTTTATTGGAAAATGCCTGCTTAGTCTTTTCCGCCATACAATGACGCTTGGGTTGGGGCACCGCTCCAATACACCTCATCGCTCATCCCTCACTATAGACAGACGCTGTTGCAAAGTGTCTCCAAACAGCAAAGACGGCTGATAACATGATTTGGAAATCAACGAGTTATGAGTGGGCTTTCATTTTGCATAAACCACACATCGAAAGATCTCTGCACCACACAAGGCTGGGAATTTGCAAAGGAGAGTTTCACAGGTTAATACTTGTTTAGCGGTTTGTTTGGCGGTTGTAGCGAAACAAAACCCCAAAACCGCACAACTTAATTTAGTGCCCGACCACAAATGGTGTCTGCAGAAATGCTGTTGCTCCACGACATTATGGCACAAATTTAAATTGTAAACGCTAATATTGGCATATGTGTGCCTTTGTCTATCTTTTAACGGCTGATTATTTCATAAAGTGAATAAACAAACAATCACTCATTGAGTTTATTTGTCTTTTTTCTAGGTTTGGTGACACCACCTTATGTGGTATTGCATGTTACGATTAAAATGGAACATTTTTCCTTTGGTGGATGCTGTGTGCTAGGTAACATAATTTTTGCAATCTTAAGTGGGATCCAGGTAGTTTTTAGAAAGTTTTGGAGCTATATGAGGTTATAGACCGATTCGGACCGTACTAGACACTTTCGTTGAAAGTCATAGCCGAACACTTTATGCAAAATTTCAGCCAAATCGGACAAAAAGTGTTGCGTGTAAGGGCTCAAGAAGTCAAATCTTGAGATCGGTTTATATGGGAGCTATATCAGGCGATAAACCGATTCGGACCGTACTTAGCATAGTTGTTCGAAGTCTAAACAGGACACTACATAAAAAATTCTGACAAACCGGACAAAACTTGCGGCTTCCAGGGGTTCAAGTAGTCAAATCGGGAGATCGGTTATAGACCGGTTCGGATCGTACTTGGTACAGTTGTTTTAAGTCATAACAGAACACTACACGCAAAATCTCAACCAAATCGGACAAACATTGCTGTTTCGTGGAGCTCAAGAATTTAAATCGGAAGATCGGTTTATATGGGAGTTATATCGGATAACAGACCGATTTGAACCATATTGGGCACAGTTGTTGAAATTCGTAATATAACACCACGTGTTTAATTTCAGCCAAATCGGATTGTGTTTAATTTCAGTCAAATTGCGGCTTCCAGGGGCTCAACAACTCAAATCGGGAAGTCGGTTATATGGGAGCCATATCTAAATCTGAACCGATACGGCCCACTTGTAGAGATGGGTTTCTACCTGGTAAATACCATAAAATTTCATCAAAATCCGAAAAATGCGCCTTTTATGGGCTCTATACTCTAATTCGGGAGATCAGCTATATCTAAATATGGTCCGATCTGGACGATATTCAACAAATAGGTTTAGAGGGGTACCGTACCTCGCTATGCTAAATTCCATCAAAATAGGTTGAACAAGTAAAAAGGCGTTAAGTTCAGGCGGGCCGAACTTTGGATACCCACCACCTCGGGTATATATGTAAACCACCTTTCGTCAAAATCTGGTGAAAACTGCATACCTTATGCCCCATAGCAACTAAATATAAATATGTTTCGATTTGGACCAAATACTAAGAAGTACAACTCATTGTTCAATTCTGTATAACAAAATATTGGTCTTTTTAGTAGCTATATCTAAAATTAACCGATCTGAACCATATACGACACGGATGTCGAAAAGCCTAACATAAGTCACTGTGTAAAATTTCTATGAAATCGGGTTATAAATGCGCCTTTTATGGGGCCAAGACCTAAAATCGAGATATCGTTCTATATGGCAGCTATATCCAAATCTGGACCGATTTTGGCCAAATTGAAGAATAATGTCGAAGGGTCCAACACAACTCACTGTCCCAAATTTCAGCGAAATCGGACTGTAAATGCGCCTTATAAGGCCCCAAAACCTTAAATCGAGAGATCGGCCTATATGGCAGCTATATCCAAATCTGGACCGATCTGAGTCAAATTGCAGAAGTATGTCGAGCGGCTTAACTTAACTCACTGTCCCCATTTACGGCGAAATCGGACAATAAATGCGCCTTTTATGTCCCCAAAACATTAAATCGAGAGATCGGCCTATATGGCAGCTATATCCAAATCTGGACCGATTTTGGCCAAATCGAAGAAGTATGTCGAGGGGCTTAACTTAACTCACTGTCCCCAATTTCGGCGACAACGGACAATAAATGCGCCTTTTATGACCCCAAAACCATAAATCGAGAGATCGGCCCATATGGCAGCTATATCCAAAACTGGACCGATCTGGTCCAAATTGAAGAAGGATGTCCACCGGCTTAACACAACTCACTGTCCCAAATTTCAGCAAAATCGGATAATAATTGTGACTTTTAGTGGCCTAAGACCCTAAATCGGCGGATCGATCTATATGGCAGCTATATCCAAATCTGAACCGATCTATACCATATTGCAATAGTATGACGAGGGGCTTAACTTAACTCACTGTCCCAAATTTCAGCAAAATCGTAAAATAAATGTGGCTTTTATGGGCCTAAGACCCTAAATCGGCGGATCGGTCTATACCACAGATATATACAAATCTGGTCCGATCTGGGCCAAATTAAAGTTGGATGTCGAAGAGCCTAACCCAACTCACTGTCCCAAATTTCAGCAAAATCTGATAATAAATGTGGCTTTTATGGACCTAAGACCCTAAATCGGCAGATCGGTCTATATGGGGGCTATATCAAGATATAGTCCGATATAGTCCATCTTCGAACTTAACCTGCTTAAGGACAAAACAATAATCTGTCCTTAAGCTCAATACCTCTGTTTTTAAAGACTGTAGGGTGATTTCAACAGACGGACGAACAGACGGACGGACGGACATAGCTAGATCGTCTTAGATTTTTACGCTGGGTCGGAAATGGATATTTCGATGTGTTGCAAATGGAATGACAAAACGAATATACCCCCATCCTACGGTGGTGGGTATGAAAATGCTCATTTTATAGGCTCATTACACTATATAGGGAGATCGGTATATATGATAACTATATCCAAATATGGTCCCATCCTTCCCATATTTGACAGGAATGGGTAGGGGTCTACCAGAACACACTGTACCAAATTTCATTGAATTCGGGTAATAAATGGATCTTTTATGGCCTCAATACCGTATATAGGGAGATCGGGTGGTCTGTCTAAGGGCAGCTATACCCAAATATGGTCCGATCGTACTATCAGAACTCACTGTGCCAAATTTCATCGGAATCGGATGAAAAATGACAAATTTATAGTCTCCAGACTTTAAATCTGGAGATCGGTCGATATAGCGGCTATATATAACTAAAATTGGATTTTATGAGATCAGAAGATCGGGTTTATATGCAAAAAATACGAAGACATTAAAAATGTTTTGAAAAATGTTTTTTTTTCCAATTTTTCTGCAAAATTATAAATACCCAGCTTTTGGGTATAAATGGGTAAATATCCGGGTATTTACCCAATTTACCGGGTAAACACCTTTTGGGTATTTACCCATCGCCCATCTCTACCCAGTTGCAATACCCAACGACCTACTTCAAACAGAAGTATCTGTGCAAAATTTCAGGCGGCTAGTGTTCGACCGCCATCGTGATTTCGACAAACGGGCGGACGGACGGACATGGCTAGATGGACTCAGGACGTCAAGACGATCAAGAATTTATATACTTTATGGGCTCTTAGATGAATATTTCGAGGTGTTACAAACGGAATGACTAGAAGAGTATAGCCCCATCCTATGGTGGTGGGTATAAAAATACCCCATATTCAGATGAAGTTAAGGTCGCAACAAAAAAATCCCAAAATTTTACTTGAGTATTGCTGAAAAAAAAAACACACCACCCCTTGAGGAGGTGCCAATAATGCCATTCATTAAAATAATGAAGATGTTGCCAATAACATGGTGTAGTATTGACCCTTTCCATTCAACCGCCAAAAGCGGCAGATGTTGAAGATTTGCTGGAATCGATAACAAATCCAACCAAACAGTCTCAAAGCAATAAAACCACTTTGAACGCAGGCAATGGTGGACTTGTTTTTGCCAAACATAATTCACCCACCATCATGCAACTTTTTTTGCATGCGAAAAAGCAGTCATACGAACTAAAATGAGTCTCTATCATAAAGCAAAGGTTAAAGTTGCTTCTTTGTGTTCACAAGCAAATAAATTTCTTTGTCCAGGCCAGACAAAAGTGGGAGTATCCCAAGCAGATACTCCTTAGGCTACTAGGCGAACACCAAGCTAACAAAAAAAAAAAAAAAAGTTGGTAAAAGTTTATAAATGGTGGAAAAAATACAATAAATTTTATTATAAAGAAAACTCCTTGAATGATTGAGAAAATGTGGAAATTCAATATTTATGAACTAATTTTGTTAAGGCAAGCTGAGAAAATGTTGATTTTCCAAAAAAAAACAGATTTTCATAGAATGGTTATATCTGGTTTAGATTCTGGTCAGCCCATAAAGTTGATTTCGCTCCTGTAACCAATTGCAAATTTTTTTTTGCAAGTTTTTGCCCATCAACATTCCACAAAGGAACAGGGGCAAACTTCTCACATATCAATGAGTGCAGTCCGATTCAAGTTTAAGCTCAATGATAAGGGCGCTCCTTGTTATAGCCGAGTCCGAACGGCGTGCCGCAGTGCGACACCTCTTTGGAGAGAAGTTTTGCATGGCAAAATACCTCACAAATGTTGCCAGCATTAGGAGGGAAAAACCACTGCTAAAAATTATGGTCTCGCCAGGATTCGAACCCAGGCGTTCGGCGTCATAGGCGGACATGCTAACCTCTGCACTACGGTGGCCTCCTGTAACAAGTTTTGACTTATTATGAAAGCCTGCGAGATATGTAAGGTAGGTGAGAGGGCAAAGAGTGTGAGCGAGAGAGAGTAAGACCCTATTGGACCTATAGGCGAAGTAGGTGGTGGACAAGGAGTTGTAAAAAGATAATGGGAGCAAACGCATATCCAAGACGCATTCGTATACCTCGTTCGTTCCCACGCCTCTCACACCCGCCCCTGACAACGGAGGGGGCCACGTACGTAGGGATGCGTACAACCCAAAGTCCGAACTATGTAGGATAAGTAGAGGGTTAGGGTAATACTGGCTACAGAAATTTCACAGCCAGTTAAACGCTATAGTCAGATCAACACCTCAAGTAACATTGATATTACACAACAATGAAAGGCCAATAAGATGAACAGTCTTCTATGGCAACTTCTACAACAATCTACGGACGAATGTTAGAAATCTTTATTACATGAATAGGATCGATGAAGGATATACAACTTTTTCGGAGAGGAATATTAAACTTTAATTTGCCAGTTAAGAATTGGGAATCAATTTGACCATGCAATAATTTCACAATCATCAATCGCTTCTTTTTGAGCCTTGGTAAGTCACCAAGTTTCAAGCGGTTCTCGTAGGTGGGATAAAATTTCGGCGAATTTCATGGTAAGTCCCTAAGCGCAAAAAGAAGAAATTATACCTGCACTGATTCAATCCTATCTGAGTAGCACTTGTAGAATGGGTTCTAAACAACACAACCGTATTCTAATGTAGGCCGGACTAAGCTTGAAAACGCTTGGTCACACAAGGATCATCAAACTCCTTGGAAAACCGTTTTATAAAACCCAACAACTACATTGCCTTATTGATGCACGAGTCAGGTGAGGCTGAAAAGAGGGAGCAGATATTAATCCGCCCCATGCCACTATGGTCATAGACCTAAGTAATCAGATGTTTTGCGCTCTACCAACTAAAAAGTAACCTCAAAAAAGAAGATTTTAGGTTAGGAATTCCGTGCTACTTACAAAATCCCTAATTGTTTTCCACTCCCCTAAGCTGGTTCATGTCTAGTATTGTGTCTGCATCTAAGTGCCGGTATCTGTTAGACGCGAAAGCCGGGCAATGACAAAGGAAATATTCCAACGTCTCACCATCTTCCCCGCATGCCTTACATATGCTATCACTTGCCGAACCGATTTTACATAAGTGAGCTCGTAGTCCTATGTGTCCCGCTATGATACCAATAGCTATACTGACCTCCATCTTACTTCCTTTCAGTAATAGCCTCATCTTCTCACGATCTGAATCCCCCCATAGGATTTTCGCCATCCTACTGAGCGTTTCACTGTTCCACAATGTTGCACGCGCAATCGTTGCCCACTCCCTTAACTCGGACTGCGTCGACCCGAAAGGCTTCGGGTCAACCAAGTTTATTGACGGCAGTCTTTTGGCCTTCACCACCAAATCGTCTGCCCTTTCATTTCCCCTTAGTCCGTTATGGCCCGGCACCCAAATGATGCGGATTTCGCCATCCTCAGAAAAGGCGTTAATCGCCTTCTCACACTGCCTGACTGTTTTTGACTTACGGTCCTGGTTGTTATTGCCCTTATGGCAATTTTACTGCCGGTAAAGATGTTCACACTCGACGTCCTCAAGTTAGCTCCACACCACTTCACGCATTATGTGATCGTCCGGATCTCCGCCTGCAGGACCTTATTTTGGTCAGGCAGTCTATCAGCCTGGATAGACCCCCAGACCTGCCTGTCTATCTGTCCTCTAGCTTTGATCCATCCGTGTAACATGATCTTCCAGAAGGCAATACTAGTCAATGTTCAAATTAAAACGTAATCTACCATCCAAAATAACACCAAGATCAGTAAATTAATCTACGTTATCGAATATATAAGAAACTATATATTAGTCGCTTAGAATAGGTCTAACCTTGAAAAGAGATAACTTCTTGCACTTCTTAAGATTAGATGCCACTAACACTGCACCAGTCCACCAGAGAGTGCAGATAGCTCTGCAAGCACAGTGATCGATTTGGAGAATCCAAAGTACAAAACAGCTTCACATCATCTGCGAACATTAAATTCCATGAAGACTGAATAACTGATGGAAGATCATTCAAGTAAAGAACGAGTAGCAAAGGATCTAAATGGCTGCCCAGTGGAATACCAGAATAAGCATATGTATGTGCATCCCGGAAAGAATATCCGTCCACGCACACCTCGTTTATAGGTCTTATCTATGTGGACTTCCAACATTTATGTTAAGATTGATCCGAATTGGTCTATAAACAGATTTGACTTCTTGAGCCCCTAGAAGCCTCAACTTTTATATGAGTTGGCTGAAATTTGAATCAAGGACTTAAGTTATGATTCCAACATCCATGCCAAGTATGATTCGAATCGGTCTATAATGCGATATAGCTTTCATATAAACCAATCCCCGGATTTGACTTCTTGAGCCCTTAGTAGCCTGATGTTTGGAACAAAGACTTGTATACTGACTTCCAACATCCATTTCAAGAATGGGTCTATAATCAAATATAGCCCCCATATAAACCGATCACCGAATTTGACTTCTTGAGCCCTTAGAAGACTAAATTTTCGTCCGATTTGGCTGACATATGGAACAAAAGACTTATGTTATGACTTTTCGCTGTACAGGGGCGAGAGACCCAATTCAGCCTAACGAACAGGGACCCGACGAGGGAATCATCAACGACTTTCTCGAGATAAGGAAGACTAGGATGGATAAAGATCCTTATGCTGAAACATCTGGCAGTGCAATGACAGAGAACTCAATGCCGACTTACGCACAGGGACCGACGATGGGACCACAACCTACTTTCAAGAAGCCAATTCACTCAAGATTTACAAGACTAGTATAGGTAAAAATTCTAATATTGGAACATCAGGCAGTGCAGGGACGGTGGACTCAATAAAGCCTAACGAACAGGGACCCGATGATGGAACCATTACCGACTTTCTCAAGTTTCGGAAGACTAGGATATGCAACGATCCTAATATTGGGTTGCCCAAAAAGTAATTGCGGATTTTTTAAAAGAAAGTAAATGAATTTTTAATAAAACTTAGAATGAACTTTAATCAAATATACTTTTTTTACACATTTTTTTTTCTAAAGCAAGCTAAAAGTAACAGCTAATAACTGACAGAAGACAGAATGCAATTACAGAGTCACAAGCTGTGAAAAAATTTATCAACGCCGACTATATGAAAAATCCGCAATTACTTTTTGGGCAACCCAATATTTAAACAACGGCCAGTGCAGTGACGGGAAACTCAATGCAACCTAAGGAACAGGAAGCAGACGATGAGATCATCATCTACTTCCAAGCAGCGCATCTAATGGAGGACCAATGATTCAAGGTTATCCAAATAAACCTCCACCGGAGCGAGACTGGCGCACACGCTCTGATGGAGAAAATCAGCAAAGGCAAGATTCATATTGGCTAAATTCAGGAGCCATGGACGACCCGGAGCAAAGTTTCTGGACTGAACCATATCAACTATCAACAATTCTATGCCAACACTGGTACTCGGCAGAGGACCTGCGTTATTTGTCATAAATTATGTATTTTACCCAGAGTTGTCAACGTCGGATGCAACAGCGATGAGACAAGGATACGGTGGAGTATACCTGGCATCACTGTATCTGCATTTCGCACAATAAGCCGATTACTGGCTAAGGTGTGTGTGTGGCATTGAGCAGATTAATATCTGTACACTCTTTTTAAACTAACCTAAAGGTACCTCTTCTACTGGATTTTGTTTCATTTGGCCCAGCCCTGTTATGCCAATCGGTCGTTTGCTCCAAGTGATTTTGATTAATAATGACTCCCAAGATACCTGGCACACAATCAAAATTTCGGAATCGCCCTATAGTATACTGATCGGTGAACAAGTCCACTCAAAAGGGCTAATGGAAGGGCGTCCCCCACCCCTCAAATTTTCAATTTTACAAGAAAAAAAACTTTTAAATTATGGCAATTTCTCGGTGAATCTCCATTCTCTTTGAATGTATGTAGCAAATAGATCCTAAAAAAGAAGAAGTACAGAATTGTTATTATTTCCCAATATTAATAATTTTGAAACTGTTCGGTATTCTATTGTGGCATTGTGGTTAAAACTAAAATTACATCCAATATATAACTCTAATTACGAAGTCGTAAGAAAAGCACGCAAGTTAGCTTTGGAAAGTTTGTTACTGATTAGTGGTGTTTGTTTCTGCCTATCTTCTGCCATGGTTGAGACCTTCTTCTTCTTCTGTATGTTAGTGAATGTTGTCGATAAATAACTAACATCGATTAACTATTGGAACGTGATGTGGTTTTATTTAAGGGTTGCTTGGCTGCCTCTCACCCCTCAGACCCATAACTTGAAGTACATGCTGGTGATTGGCAGACTGACAATGAATGTTTAGAGGAAATCAACAAAAAAAAAACATGAAACAACAACCACATGACACTGAGGAAGTTGATGATGAGACTTGGTATGTAGGTGGGTGTAATAAACCGCTATGACGGTAATGAGCGAGTCCTTTTGGCATTCGCTGACATCAAATTCTGGCAGATAGATGAGTGAAGGGATTTTGAGCACAGTATTGTGAAAAGGAAAATTTAAATGGAACTACTAAATCTTTGTTATAACCAGTATGCGTGTACCACAGTGTTTGCCTTCAAAAGACTTCTTTGCTGCAGCTTTTTCATCCATTCTGGCAAGGTGACCTAGCCAACGCAGCCATTGTATTTTGATGCGTGTAAATAAGCTATCGTTGTCATACAGCTCATACATCTCGTGGTTCATACGTCGCCTATAAACTGTTTCATATATTTTTCGAAGAATCTTTCTCTCAAATACTCCAAACACTGCCTCATCTACTTTCACAAGTACCCATGCTTCAGAACCCGGCCTATACGGGATAACTATGAGCACCACACAGGATGGAACTTGGTGTGGTGTCCATCGTTATTAAGGGAAGCTTAGCTGAAAGCTACCGGGCGCGTCCACAGGTTGCGGATGGTGGAAAGCTCCGTTTTTATGCGGAGTAGCTGCAAATGCGGCCGCGGGCAGTCAGCGATTTTCGAGAGGAGAGTCTCAGTGAGGAGTCAGGTGGCACTGGTTCTTAATTAAATACTAAGTGCCAATGATACTCGAGATGACAAGACGAGCTATTGGCCCTCTCAAATAACCAATGGCCAACTTCAGCGTCTGATCCCAGGTTAGGGGCGGCTGGAGGCGAGCGTCGGATCTTGGAGCAAGCGGTTCGCCACAACGAGGGATTCATGTGCAATTCCACAAAACACATGCGGTTGAGGCGCTGGGCCAGTAACCCGCCCCCGGAAAACTATGAGAACTGCTATGAGAACTACTATGAGCAACAAAGGAATAGTAATGTTGAGAGTGAGAAAAAAATCCTTCCTGTCAAATTCGAGAGAATCGGTTAACAAATGAGCTTTTTATTGCAATATTTCTCAAAATCGTACGAACATATACATGGGAGCTATATCTTAATCTGAACCGATTTCTCGCTAAATTCATAGATATGGTGATAGTCGTCGAGAAAAGCGTCTTACGAAGTTTTGGGAAGATTGGTCAATAAATGCGCTTGCAATGGCTCTAGGAGTGAAAATCGGGCGATGTATATATAGGGGAGCTATAACTAAATCTGAACCGATTTCTATCAAATTCACCAGTAATGTTGAGAGTCAGAAGAAAATCCTTTCTGTCGAATTTCGAAAGAGGCCGTTAACAAATTAGCATTATATTGGGTTGCCCAAAAAGTAATTGCGGATTTTTTAAAAGAAAGTAAATGCATTTTTAGTAAAACTTAGAATGAACTTTAATCAAATATACTTTTTTTACACTTTTTTTCTAAAGCAAGCTAAAAGTAACAGCTGATAACTGACAGAAGAAAGAATGCAATTACAGAGTCACAAGCTGTGAAAAAATTTGTCAACGCCGATTATATGAAAAATCCGCAATTACTTTTTGGGCAACCCAATAACTGCAAGTCGGACGAACATATATATGGGAGCTATATCATAATCTGCACCGAATTTTTCCTATTTCAATAAGCTTCGTCTCTAGGTCGAAAAATATGCCTGTATCAAAATTTGAAGCTGATCAGTTGCAATTTTCATTCACAAATAAACATGGACATGCAGACGGACAGACAGACAGACGGACAGACAGAGAGGCAGACAGGCAGGCAGACAGACGGCCATAGCTAAATCGAATCAGAAATGAGAAATGAGTCTATCTCTCTTCCTTCTGGGTGTTACAAACAAATGCGTTATGTTATATTGGGTTGCCCAAAAAGTAATTGCGGATTTTTCATATAGTCGGCGTTGACAAATCTTTTCACAGCTTGTGACTCTGTAATTGCATTCTTTCTTACCCTGTACCACAGTAATGGTGTATGGTATAAAAACAATTTGTGTTTGTTTGTGTTTTCCATATAGACATAACTATTGTTGTTGTAGCAGTGTGGTATACACTGTGGCGGCAGCCCTTGCCGATGAGGAACTCCATCGGGTCAATCGGGTACGTACAACCGGCTGCCATGGGATTGTACATAACTATTGTAGTAAAAGCGTGCTAAGTTCGGCCGGGCCGAATCTTCGCAACCCACCACTATGGATTCTGCTAAAAATTTATACAAACTAAATTTGGTTGAAGGGCATAATTTTATTCTACATACCAAACTTCCATCAAACCTGCATTAAAACTTCAAGGAACCGAACAAGGATAATCGAGAGACCGGTTTATATGGGAGCTATATCAAGTTATAGACTGATTTAGACCGTACTTGACATAGTTGTTAGAAGTCATAACAGAACACTATGTGCATAGTTGAAGCCAAATCGGACGAAATTTTTGGCTTCCAGGGGCTTAAGAAGTCGAATCGGGTGATCGGTTTATATGGGAGCTATATCAGGTTATAGATCGATTTGGACCGCACCTAACTCAGTTGTTAGAAGTCATAACGGAACATTACTTGCAAAATTTTAGGCCAAATCGGACAAACATTGCGGCTTCCAGGGGCTCAAGAAGTCAAATCGGAAGATAGGTTTATATGGGAGCTACTAGCGGAACCGGTCCGCTTCGCTGCGTCTTCTTTAACTCTCTTATATCTTTTAGCGGGGGGTACACTTCGCCCTGAATGCGGATATCGAATTCGCGCCGTTGTACCCTATGACGCCGACCGCGTTCGAATCCAGGCGAGAACATCGGACAAAGCGGTGGTTGGCGACATTTGCAAGGTACAATGCCATGCATGGTTATTTAAAAAATGTTCCCCAAAGAGGTGTCGCACTGCGGGACGCCGATCGGACTCGTATATAAAGAAAGGTCCTTATCATTGAGTTTAAACTTGAATCGGAAAGGACTCATTGATGTGTGAGAAGGTTGCCCATGCTCGGTTCCTAGAGTTTTTAAAAATTAGGATAATGAGAATTGCTTTTTAGGGCAGGGATCACACTCAGACATTTCGACTCAAATATGCATATCAAATTCGTGCTGCACTTCCAAATCCCTTTGAGTCCCATATTGCCATGGTCGGTAAATATGAACCGTTTGGAGGGTGTTTTGAAGCTGGGGCGGCCACCGGCACTTTGCACTGGGAATAGATATGAAATTCGTTCTTTATTCCCAATCGAAATGAAGTTCAGTTTTGGGGGTGCTTTAGGGCGTTCCCCAAAACACTTGGTTCCAAAATTGGATATCAAATTCGTTTTCTACTCTCAAATACCTTTCATTTGAGCCCCATATTGTCATAATGGGTCAAATAACCCATTTGACGTATCATTAGTAGGGAAAGCGCCACCTAGACTTGAACTCAAATTTTAATATCATATTCGTAATCTACTCCCAAATACCTTTCATTTGAGTCCCATATAGCCATGGTCGGCTAATATGCCCGTTTGGGGGGTGGGCGACCGCATACTTATTATTTGATACCCATATTCTTCTTATCGGTCCACTTTTGATTTTGGGTGGTATTTTTGGGGTAACGGAAGGGTCCGCCCCCTTCTGTTATCATCAAATTATTAATCCTATTCCTACATCCTGATCATATTCGTAATCTACTCCCGAATATCTTTAATTTTAGTCCCGTATTGTCATGATCGTTAATTAAACCTATTTTAAGGGGGTTTGGGGCTGGGGCGGCCCCCCAGGTACTTAGACCAAACTTTTATTATGAAATTCGTACTCTACTCTTGAATACCTTTCATTTGAGTCCCATATTGTCGCGATTGGTCAACTTTTATTTTTGGGTAGTACTTTTGGGGTTAGGGGGAGGGTCCGCCCCCCTCCCGATATCAAAAAATTTAATAGTAATTAAGGCAAACAAACAAACACGAATTGAATTTTATATATAAGATTAAAGGTTATAGACCGATTTGGACTGTACTTGGAACGTTTGTTGAAAGTCTTATCAGAACACCATCGGACAAAAACTGCGGCTTCCAGGGGCTCAAGAAGTCAAATCAAGAGTTCGGTTTATATGAGAGCAATATCTAAGTCTGAACCGATATGATCAATATTTCGAGGTGTAACAAACGGAATGACTAGGTTAGTATATCCCCATCCTTTGGTGGTGGGTATAAAAACGGGTGAACCGAATTAGTTGAAATTTTCATAGATGGTGTAGAATTTTTATCAAAAAATTTCAGATTTCGGAGATTGGGTGACTTAGAAACAAAAAATTGGTTTCCAAAATTGAGTTGGGTTTGCCAAGGGGGAAACCCGCCAATTATATATATAGCGACCAATCATGACAATATGGGACTCAAATAAAAAGCATTTGAGAGTAGAAAACGAACCTGACATCCAAATGTGGGGTCAAGTGTATTGTGGTCGACCCACCCCAAACCGCTCCCAAAATCGGACATATTTATGGACCATGCCAATATGGGACTCAAATGAAAGGCAGTTCGAAGAATAGCACGTATCTAATAATCGTTTTCCATCCCTTCATAATGCAGATTAAGGGGTATGGAATCCCAGGAACCGCAGTCCGGTTAACCCTGGAAAGTCTATCTCATTTACCATTCGACCAAGTTTTTTAAAAAAACATTTTGATAAAAAACCAGATGGGGATTTTATTAATAAATAAAATCACCCACGGTTGCCAACTAATATAAAATTTGGACAACCATTGGTTTGGTAATTATCCCCAGCAATTTGGAGCGGATCGAAGTGGAACGTGGAGCAGAGCGGAGCTGGGCTAATTTTGCCGGAGCGAGAGCGAAATTTCTTGAACCCGGAGGGGTTTCTAATCTCAAAATCCGTCAGACGGTCGGACGGACATGGCTAGACCGACTCAGAATGTTGAGATGATCAAGAATATATATACTTTATGGTGTCTTAGACGAATATTTCGAGGTGTTACAAACGGAATGACTAAATTTGTATGCCCCCATTCTATGGTGGTGGGTACAGTGGCTGCCTCACATTTAATCTGTATGTCAATGGGTCGGTATCTAGAATAGTCTTCAGTGCCCCAGTGGGCGTGGTCCTCATCGCTCCGCCTATGCCAAGACAACAAGCATGTTCTCTGAATCTGTTGTATGGTCCTTATGTTCCCATTTTTGCTCCATAGCAGTCCACCAAACTGCTGAGGCGTAAGTAAGTATTGGTCTTATTACGCTCCTGTAGAGCCAGTGGACTATCTTCGGGTTCAGGCCCCAATTTCGAGCCTAAGGCCCGTCTACATAGTGCCCAACATCTGTGAGCCTTCTCAGTACGCTCCTGAATGTGACACTTCCAATTCAGTTTGCTGTCCAAGATCACACCTAAGTATTTGACCTTGTCAGATATCGAAATCGTCTTGCTGAGGAAATGTGATGCGTTAAATTGGCCCAAATTCGTCTTCCTCGTGAACAGGCATATTTCAGTCTTCTCTGGGTTAACATTGAGAACGCTGGGCCTAGCCCAGTCATATGCCATATGAAAGACCCTTGCGGGTCTTGAACCGGCAAAAAATCCGGTTCAGATTTCGATATAGCTCTCAGATTTCGATATAGCTCTCGATATTCGTCATAGAGTTGGCGGTCATAATGGCCATTGGGCTTTCTGACCTTTTTTATACCCTCCACCATAGGATGGGGGGTATACTAATTTCGTCATTCTGTTTGTAACTACTCGAAATATTCGTCTAAGACCCCATAAAGTATATATATTCTTGATCGTCGCGACATTTTATGTCGATCTAGCCATGTCCGTCCGTCTGTCCGTCCGTCCGTCCGTCTGTCCGTCCGTCCGTCCGTCTGTCGAAAGCACGCTAACTTCCGAAGGAGTAAAGCTAGCCGCTTGAAATTTTGCACAAATACTTCTTATTAGTGTAGGTCGGTTGGTATTGTAAATGAGCCATATCGGTCCATGTTTTGATATAGCTGCCATATAAACCGATCTTGGGTCTTGACTTCTTGAGCCTCTAGAGTGCGCAATTTTTATCCGATTGGAATGAAATTTTGCACGACGTGTTTTGTTATGATATCCAACAACTGTGCCAACTATGGTTCAAATCGGTCCATAACCAGATATAGCTGCTATATAAACCGATCTTGGGTCTTGACTTCTTGAGCCTCTAGAGTGCGCAATTTTTATCCGATTAGAATGAAATTTTGCACGACGTGTTTTATTATGACATCCAACAACTGTGCCAAGTATGGTTCAAATCGGTCCATAACCTGATATAGCTGGTATATAAACCGATCTTGGGTCTTGACTTCTTGAGCCTCTAGAGGGCGCAATTCTTATTCGATTTGAATGAATTTTTGCACGAAGTATTTTGTTATAATGTCCAACTATTGTACCAAGTATGGTTCAAATCGGTCCATAACCTGATATAGCTGCTATATAAACCGCTCTGGGGTCTTGACTTCTTGAGCCTCTAGAGTGCGCAATTCTTATCCGATTGGAATGAAATTTTGCACGACGGGTTTTGTTATGATATCCAACAACTGTGCCAAGTATGGTTCAAATCGGTTCATAACCTGATATAGCTGCTATATAAACCGATCTTGGGTCTTGACTTCTTGAGCCTCTAGAGTGCGCAATTTTTATCCGATTGGAATGAAATTTTGCACGACGTGTTTTAGTATGACATCCAACAACTGTGCAAAGTATGGTTCACATCGGTTCATAACCTGATATAGCTGTCATATAAACCGATCTTGGGTCTTGAATTCTTGAGCCTCTAGAGTGCGCAATTTTTATCCGATTGGAATGAAATTTTGCACGACGTGTTTCATTATGACATCCAACCACTGTGCAAAGTATGGTTCAAATCGGTCCATGTTTTGATATAGCTGCCATATAAACCGATCTTGGGTCTTGACTTCTTGGGCCTCTAGAGTGCGCAATTCTTATCCGATTGGAATGAAATTTTGCCCGACGGGTTTTGTTATGATATCCAACAACTGTGCCAAGTATGGTTCAAATCGGTTCATAACCTGATATAGCTGCTATATAAACCGATCTTGGGTCTTGACTTCTTGAGCCTCTAGAGTGCGCAATATTTATCCGATTAGAATGAAATTTTGCATGACGTATTTTATTTTAACTTTCAATAACTGTGTCGAATAAGGTTTAAATCGGTTCAGAACCTGATATAGCTGCCATATAAACCGATCTGGGATCTTGACTTCTTGAGCCATTAGAGGTCGCAATTAAAGGGTGATTTTTTTGAGGTTAGGATTTTCATGCATTAGTATTTGACAGATCACGTGGGATTTCAGACATGGTGTCAAAGAGAAAGATGCTCAGTATGCTTTGACATTTCATCATGAATAGACTTACTAACGAGCAACGCTTGCAAATCATTGAATTTTATTACCAAAATCAGTGTTCGGTTCGAAATGTGTTTCGCGCTTTACGTCCGATTTATGGTCTACATAATCGACCAAGTGAGCAAACAATTAATGCGATTGTGACCAAGTTTCGCACTCAGTTTACTTTATTGGACATTAAACCAACCACACGAATGCGTACAGTGCGTACAGAAGAGAATATTGCGTCTGTTTCTGAGAGTGTTGCTGAAGACCGTGAAATGTCGATTCGTCGCCGTTCGCAGCAATTGGGTTTGTGTTATTCGACCACATGGAAGATTTTACGCAAAGATCTTGGTGTAAAACCGTATAAAATACAGCTCGTGCAAGAACTGAAGCCGAACGATCTGCCACAACGTCGAATTTTCAGTGAATGGGCCCTAGAAAGGTTGGCAGAAAATCCGCTTTTTTTATCGACAAATTTTGTTCAGCGATGAGGCTCATTTCTGGTTGAATGGCTACGTAAATAAGCAAAATTGCCGCATTTGGAGTGAAGAGCAACCAGAAGCCGTTCAAGAACTGCCCATGCATCCCGAAAAATGCACTGTTTGGTGTGGTTTGTACGCTGGTGGAATCATTGGACCGTATTTTTTCAAAGATGCTGTTGGACGCAACGTTACGGTGAATGGCGATCGCTATCGTTCGATGCTAACAAACTTTTTGTTGCCAAAAATGGAAGAACTGAACTTGGTTGACATGTGGTTTCAACAAGATGGCGCTACATGTTACACAGCTTGCGATTCTATGGTCAATTTTGAGGGAAAACTTCGGAGAACAATTCATCTCAAGAAATGGACCGGTAAGTTGGCCACCAAGATCATGCGATTTGACGCCTTTAGACTATTTTTTGTGGGGCTACGTCAAGTCTAAAGTCTACAGAAATAAGCCAGCAACTATTCCAGCTTTGGAAGACAACATTTCCGAAGAAATTCGGGCTATTCCGGCCGAAATGCTCGAAAAAGTTGCCCAAAATTGGACTTTCCGAATGGACCACCTAAGACGCAGCCGCGGTCAACATTTAAATGAAATTATCTTCAAAAAGTAAATGTCATGGACCAATCTAACGTTTCAAATAAAGAACCGATGAGATTTTGCAAATTTTATGCGTTTTTTTTAAAAAAAAAGTTATCAAGCTCTTAACAAATCACTCTTTATTATCCGATTTGCCTGAAATTTTGTACGACGGATCCTCTCTTGACCATCAACATAGGTGTTTATTATGGTCTGAATCGGTCTATAGCCCGATACAGCTCCCATATAAATCGATTTCTATATTTTACTTCTTGAGCCCCCAAAGGGCGCAATTCTTATTCGAATTGGCTGACATTTTTCACAGGTCTCCAATATATAATTTAATTGTGGTCCAAACCGGACCCTATCTTGATATCGCTCTAATAGCAGAGCAAATCTTTTCTTGTATCCTTTTTTGCCTAAGAAGAGATGCCGGGAAAAGAACTCGACAGATGCGACCCATGGTGGAGGGTATATAAGATTCGGCCCGGCCGAACTTAGCACGCTTTTACTTGTTGATTTTGGATGAAAAATTAATTTCTAGTATTTTTTAAAAAGTTATTAACTCCCATTTTTCTGCCATCTTTCTTACTGAGTATCATGTCCGCCTACATGCAGGTCACAACACCCAAAGAAACCATGGCTGTTATGACTTACTCTAAAGTGGAGATAAAGCCCCAAAAAAAATTGGTCTTATGTCCGTTGGGCGTTATGACCGGTCAATCTAAAAAACATACGGCCCGGCCGAACCTAGCATACTTTTACTAGTTATTTTTAATGTCATTGTTCAGTTTCAAAGCATTGTGCCACCAGACAGACAATTTTCCCTAAGCATCTGTCAACCACAGATGAACAAGAAAAGTAGCCAAAAACGAAAGTATTTAATAAGTTTTGTAGTTTTCCTTCATCAGCACATAATCATCAACCACAACCACGGGCTACATGCAGGACATAACTTAATCATCCTTTTCGCCGAAACTGTCTGTCTCAAAGACATTGCAAAAGCAGTCTTAGCATTCAGTCAGTCAAGGCTAACTAACTCAATATCCACTCCACTACGAAAGTTGATTGGTAAGAAATGAAGTGTAAAAGAAGTTCGACCGATGTACAATACAAGACATCAGTCACATCCCATGAAAACTAAGTCAAAGTCATTATAAAAATTCGGTAATTACTTAAGATGACAGCTGAAGAATAAAGCCATGTAGAAGAATGAAAGCACATCGAATGTTTTTGTGGCAGCGGGAGTTGTATGATGTTTATCTCGAAGTCGAATGGCCGGCCGCCAAACACAAGGAAAATATCGATACTTAGAATATCATACTATTGGTGTAAAGGGGTATATTGGCCATATCTGTAGAACCCACCACACTCTTGTCCTGACATTGGCAAAACAAAAGAAAAAGTAAAATTTTAAGTAGATTTTAGCTGAAAGGAAGTTTTATGGCTATTAAAACTTGTCAATTCATTGTTTTGGAACAACCTCCAAGCACTCTCACCCATCCTATTTACATATCCCATTGGGAAACTTTAGTTGATTTGAATTCATCTCACTTTTGTTGTGGGTGGAAATAAGGCCGAAGCCCAGACAGCTCACAGAGTAATAAAACTCCAAAAACAAAGGCATTCATCAAAATTTAAGTTTATTTCGAAAACAAATGTCCTTTTTGGCCGAAAACGGGGTGTCCATAGATAAAATGTATGGAGTCATAAAAGCGCACGGCAATAAATGAGTCGTAAAACTCAAATTAGAAAACAAAACAAGTTGAGCATAGTAATTTGAGTTATCAGCAATCAGAAAATTTAAGTAATTTCCATTAAGTTGGGGATTTGTTATGTCCATCCATTTTCAATAACAAGAAAAGTAACAGCATAGAGTGTAGCCAATCAAGAGACGAGCTTAAATGTTGTGTGACATTTTTATCCGCTCAAATAAAGTTGATGTGGTTCCCCGGGTCCCATAGGAGTATTTTAAAATGACAACTCTACTAACCACTACTAACCACTAACGAACCAATACTAACCACTAACGAAAGGATTTGAACCTAGTGATTCGATTTGAGGGGTAACTATCATATTTACTTTTTGGATTACCCCTCTTTATATACCTATCCAAAATAGATTTTCTACGCCAGCCGACATGGGATAGCTATGAGCATAGGCTAGGACTTTGAGCTCCGACTTGTGTGGTGTCCATCGTTATCACGGGAAGCTTAGTTGAAAGCTACCGGGCGCGTCCACAGGTTACGGATGGTGGAAAGCTCCGTTTTTATGCGGAGTTGCTGCAAATGCGGCCGCGAGCAGTCAGCGATTCTCGAGAGGAGAGTCTCAGTGAGGAGTCAGGTGGCACTGGCTCTTAACTAAATACTGATAGCCAATGATACTCGTGATGACAAGGCGAGTTATTGGCGCTCTCAAATAACCAATGGCCAACATTAGCGTCTGGTCCCAGGTTAGGGTTGGCTGGAGACGCGCATAGGATCCCGAAGCAAGCGGTTCGACACAAAGAGGAATACATGTGCAATCCCATAAAACCCATGCGTTTGGAGCGCTGGGCCAGTAACCCGCCCTCGGAAAACTAAAACCGGACCACCCAACGTTGACGACCCACGCAAACGAAAACAAGTAAAAAGGCGTTAAGTTCGGCCGGGCCGAACTTTGGATACCCACCACCTCGGGTATATATGTAAACCACCTTTCATCAAAATTCGGTGAAAATTTCATACCTTATACTCATATACCTCATACCGATCTGAACTATATACGACACGGATGTCGAAAAGCCAAACGTAAGTCACTGTGTCAAATTTCAGTGAAATCGGACTATAAATGCGCCTTTTATAGGGCCAAGACTTTAAATCGAGATATCGGTCTACATGGCAACTATATCCAAATCTGGACCGATTTGGGCCAAGTTGCGTAAACATGTCGAAGAGCCTAACACAAAACACTGTCCCAAATTTCGGACAATAAATGCCTCTTTTATGGGCCCTTAAGCTTAAATCGTGAGATCGGTCTATATGACAGCTATATTCAAATATGGACCGATCTGGGCAAAATTGAAGAAGGACGTCGAAGAGCCTAACCAAACTCCCTGTCTCAAATTTCAGCGACATCGGACAATGAATGAGCATTTTATGGGCCCAAAACCATAAATCAAGAAATCGGTCTATATGGCAGCTATATCCAAATCTGGACCGATCTGAGCCAAATTGACGAAGGATGTCGAAGGGCCTAACACAACTCACTGCCCCAAATTTCAACAAAATCGGAAAATAAATGTGGCTTTTATGGGCCTAAGACCCTAAATCGGCGGATCGGTCTATATGGGGGCTATATCAAGATATAGTCCGATATAGCCCATCTTCGAACTTAACCTGCTTATGGACAAAAAAAGAATCAGTGCAAAATTTCAGCTCAATATCTCTATTTTTAAAGACTGTAGCGTGATTTCAACAGACAGACGGACGGACATGATCGTCTTAGATTTTTACGCTGATCAAGAATATATATACTTTATAGGGTCGGAAATGGATATTTCGATGTGTTGCAAACGGAATGACAAAATGAATATACCCCCATCCTTCGGTGGTGGGTATAAAAAGGGCCATGATTTGCGGATCTGCACCTGGAATGTCCGCACACTCTACAGAGAAGGTGCAGTATACGCGCTGGCGGATGTATTAAAGAAGTACAAGGCAGATATTACCGCCTTACAGGAAGTGCGACGGACTGGGAATGGCATCACTACAACACCAAACGGTGACGAACTATACCATAGCTGCCATAACACGAGGCATGAATTTGGCTGTGGATTTGTGGTTGGTCGGATACTAAAACACCTTGTCCCCAGCTTTACTCCGGTATATGAGGGGCTAGCCACAATCCGCATAAAAGCCAAATTCTTCAACATCAGCCATATATGTGACCATGCCCCGACGGAAGACGAGCAGACCAAGGATATTTTCTACGAGCGCCTAGAGAGAGAATATGACCGCTGCCCCGCCCATGATATTAAAATCGTTTTGGGAGATTTTTATGCGAAGATAGGCAAGGAAGACATTTTTGGTCCAACAGTTGGAAAGTTTAGCCTCCACGAGATAACGTCCAGTAATGGGGTGAGGCTGATAGATTTCGCCGCGGCAAAAAACATGGTAGTAAGTAGCACCAGATTTCAACATAAAAATGTTCACAAAGCCACATGGTTGTCATGCGATCAAAACACGAGAAACCAAATTGACCACGTTGTGATAGATGGAAGGCACTCATCCACCGTGTGAGATATACAATCGATACGTGGAGGGAATATAGATTCGAATCATTACCTTGTTGCAGTAAAGGTACGCAGCAGTTTGAACGATCTGACACTGCACGGAAGCTGGACATCGAAAAAGTGCAAACACAACAAATAACAGCGGCATACTCCACTCGACTGACCCAACTGCTTGATGAAAGCACTCCTTGTTCCGATGATATAATGGCGCAGTGGCAAACTATTGCCCACTCCAGGGAAAATGCCGTGAAATTCATACTTGAGTACCGGAAGCCTTCCCCAAGAAACCCATGGTACGACCAAGAGTGTCGAAATGCTACAGAAGCCAAGAATACGGCATATAGAGCAACCCAGCAATAAACGCAGATGAAGAAGGGGTATCGGAAGAAGAGAGGAGAAACCTCTATTCTGCAGAAAGAAAAAGGAAATGGAAAGACGTGAGTGTGAACGGATTGAGAAGTACAGGAGTCAGAATGAAGTCCGGAAATTCTACCAAAGAATTAAAAATCAAACCGATGGCTTTGGTGCAGGCACATTCTCCTGCAGAGACAAAGCAGCAAATCTGATAACTGACACAGATAACATGCTCACGATATGCAAAGAACATTTCACCCAACTACTAGTGTCCGATGTTGGCGGCGAAAAGGATACCGCAGAACCAATCCCTGATGATGGTATAGAATGTTTAACTCTTAGTCAGAATGAGGTCCAAGTAGCAGTGACCGGACTAAAGAACAACAAGGCAGCAGGAGCCGACGGGTTACCCGCTGAACTATTTAAGACCGTTGGCGACACGCTGATAAGGCGTATGCATCAACTTATCTGGGCAATCTGGCTAGCAGAAAGCATAACCGATGTTTGGAACCCCAGCATACTATGTCCTGTAGACAAGAAAGTAGACAAGACGGAATGTGCCAACTGCAGAGGAATAAGTCTCCTCCCCATCGCATACAAGATACTCTCGAGCGTACTGTGTGAAAGAATAAAACCTAGGGTCAATGAGATAATTGGGCCCTGTCAATGCGGCTTTAGACTTGGTAAATCCACCCTAGACCAGATATTCACACTGCGCCAAATCCTGGAAAAGACCCGAGAAGGACAAATCAACACCTACCATCTCTTTGTTGACTACAAGGCCGCCTTCGATACTCCTTTACGTTCAAAGGTACTTCAAGCCATGTATGATTTTGGTGTTTGGTATCCCTGCAAAATTAATAAGACTCTGCAGGATGACACTTGCTTCCACAGTAAGAATAGGAAAGAATCTCTCCGAACCATTTAATACCAAACGAGGATTCTGACAAGGAGACAGCCTATCGTGTGGTGTCTTAATATCCTGCTGGAGAGGATTATACGAGATGCAGATGTGAATAGATATGGCATACTAATCGCAAGAGAACACATGCTACTCGCCTATGCCGACGATATCGATATCATAGGTCGGTCACCGGAAGTAGTAACTGCAGCCTTTGAAAGAATCGAAAGAGAGTCAGTGAAAATGGGTCTGGCATTAAATGGAGATAAGATGAAAAGGATGGTTTCAACTCCCAAAAAGCCTTGCACAACCAAGCAGATAAAGAAAATGGAGAAAGTTGGGAACTACAACTTTGAGACAGTCAATCCTCGGCACCGCCGTAACCGAAACGAATGACACCAGCTTTGAGATTAAGCGAAGAATAATACTGACAAACAGATACTACTTTGGACTATGTAAGCAGTTTGGAAACAAGGCCACCTCTCGACAGATGAAGATTACACTATACAAGACACTGATACTACCCCTGTTGTTATATGGTTCTAAGGCATGGATACTTGTGAAAGAGAACGAGGCAGTACTTGGAGTATTTGAGAGAAAGATTCTTCGTAATGGAGAATATAGGCGACGTATGAACCACCAGCTGTATGGGCTGTGTGACGACGATAGCATAGTTACACGCATGAAAATACAAGGGCTGCGTTGGCTAGGCCATGTTGTCAGAATGCATGAAGAAGCTCCAGCAAAGAAGTCTTTTGAAGGCAAACACGGTGGTACACGCAAACCGGGAAGATCAAAAGCCCGATAGAAAGATCAAGTGGTGGCAGACACCTCGAAAAGAAGTTCGAGGCGCTTGGAACGCTATTCTTCGTTCGGCTAGTGGAATCAATATTCTTTCATAGATAATTAAAGTAAAGTAAGTAACCTAACCTATGGATTATTCAAAGTCAAACTTAATCACTTCATACTTCATAACTAATTAACGTAATTTGGAGGCCACCGTAGCGCAGAGTTTAGCATGTGGAATCGAATTTTGGCTTGAACATACAAAAAATGCTTCAGCGGTGGTTATTCTCCCTTAATGCTGGCACCATTTGTAAGGTACTTTGCCATGGAAAAACTTCTCCCCAAAGAGGTGTCTTACTGCCGTTCGGACTCACTTTTAAAGAGCGGCCCCTTATCATTGACCATAAACTTGAATCAGAGAGCACTCAATGATATGCGAGAAGTTTGCCCCTGTTCCTTAATGGAATGTTCATGGGCAAATGTGCATTACTTCATAATTATAGCGCTCAATGAACTCTTGCATAGTAGGTGTAGGGTATTATGTAGTCCGCACTGCTCAACTTTTCCCCTAACCTGATTTAAATTACCATTTAAGTCATTTCCATTTTATTTTGCATTCTCTGTTTCTTAACATAACTTTCGATTTCGCTACTAAGCAAAGCATTTTATCATAAACAGATTATAATAAATAAATTTTTTTTATTATTTTCCTAAACGATGACTTGGTTTTATTTCCTACTATGACATCATGGGGCCAAGGGGAAAAAACTTGTCATTAAAAGAAAGCAGTAAGTATCCCTTAAATATCCGGCAATTATGTTTGAAACTCCCTTTTAAGAAAAAAAAAAACGAAAACTCTTCAACACTCTTGAGGGGGGTGTAATTGAAAGAAGAGGAAAATGGCAAAGGGAAAGACGTACATAAATTCGGACAATGAGTTGTGGTCAGGGCCAAAACAAAACACGCAAAATTCATAACAATTTTCCGCATCATAAAAAATGGACTGGTTGTGCGCTGCACACAATCATAGGCACATTCGATTTCCTAAGCACAGAAAAACAACCACACCCATACAACATTACATCTTCTGCTAGAATGTGGTAGAGGACTATCAAGCAAGCGTTTCATTTCAATGCATCACAAACGTTTTCCTTAAATCTATGGTCATGAAGGGAAAATCTTTTTACGGTGCTGCCATAAAAAATAGATATCGCCCCGTCTGTCATTGCCAGGACACGTGACTAGCGAAAAAATGTGACTTAGTTTTTTTTTTTTGTTCATTGAAAGCCAAAAAAAATCAAGTTTTTTGCTCCCAAGAATCCATCGATTATATCTTCAGTTTATCGACCTCTTGGTAATCAAACGTTTCATGCAATGAAAAACTACTCGAAGAGCCAAAACAATCGTCACATGAATGGCAGGAGAGTATTTTTGAAAGTGTAATGGGAATATCAAGACAATGAGAATTGAAAGCGATATTGAGCGTATTTTACTCCTCCCGCCAGAAAGAGGCACTGAAGGCAATAAACCGACAGAAGAATAATAAGGCTGCAGGAACCAATGGGTTGGCAGCTGAGATATTGAAGACCGAAGTCGACACCCTGAAAAGACATATGTGTTAGCATAGTTGTACAATCCTTATAGAATGCATTTTCAATGATTACACTTTCAGCATACAGTGCACCAGAAGAGAGATAAATCTCCTAGTGGAGAGTAACTACACGCAAAAAAAAAAAAAATACGACAAGCAAAATATTTTTATCACCAAGTTATTCTTTTATTGTAACCGAGTGAGGTTTCGCTTCAACATAGCAAACGTTAGTCATAAACATCGCATTATTGAACGTAGCTAACTTTGTTTATTGTAAACCCTTTAGCAGCTTCGCCTACGGTAAAAGAGCATTCCTTTTGTTTTAAAACCAAAAACTCTTTAATTGCAAAAGTAATTCGATAATTGGACAAAATTCAGAAGGCTACTCAAAAGAAGGCTTGGGTAAGATAATTTAGATTATTCAAGCATAAAATACATTGACGAAAATGTCAACAGGATTACGACTGCACTGGTGGGGTCCTTCGTAGATAGTTGTCCCCTTCGGGAAAGGAAATCAGCCCAAGAAAACCATGGATGACCGGGGAGTTTCGCAATATTAGGAAAGAAGTCCGCAGACTTTTTAACAGAGCACGTCGTAAAAAACGGAAGTTTATTGGGATGTGTATTACCCACGGCTCAAGGAATACAATGAGATTACCAGAGCAGCAAACGTGTCGATAGCGTTAATGACGCCGCCAAGATAAAAAAGTTTCTCTTAAAAACCCATGTCCAAACTAAAACTTTAGTAGACGACATCGGAGTAAGAGCAGAGACATGGTGAGGCTTTTGATGAAAACCCATTTTCTACAGGATACGACGGGACTCATGGAGACACCAGAATCTTGAAATAATGACGTTGTTCGAAGGTTTATAATTACGAATTTAAGTCACCCGGACCTGATGGAATATTTCCGGCATTACTACAGAAAGAGGCAGACTATCTGGCGCCTCATCTGGCCAATATTTTCACAGCGTGCCTAGGACTTACATATACTCCGCAAGCCTGGCAGGAGGCAAGGGTGGCATTTATACCCAAGCCCGGCAAGGCAAGTTATGCGACACCAAAGGCCTACAGACCTATAAGCCTTATGTCCTTTCTACTCAAAACCATGGAACATATTGTGGACACCATGATAAAGAGAAGGACATCCAGCGAACTGCTCAAATATGCTATAATATTTCCAAGATGTAAGGATCAGAACGGGCTATGCAGAAGGGACGCAAGGGTCTTGCATATGGCATATGACTGGGCTAGACCCAGAGGTCTCAATGTTAACCCAGAAAATACTGAAATATGCCTGTTCACGAGAAAGACAAAGGTGGGCCAATTTAACGCACCACGTTTCCTCAACGAAACGACTTCGATATCTGACAAGGTCAAATACTTAGGTATGATCTTGGAGAGGAAACTGAATTGGAAGTGTCACATTTAGGAACGTACTGAGAAGGCTCAAAGATGTTGGGCACTATGTAGACGGGAGTAGGCTCGAAATGGGGCCTGAATCCAAGGATAGTGCACTGGCTCTACAGAAGCGTGATTAGACCAAGACATACTTACGACTCAGTAGTTTGATGGACGGCGATGGAGAAAAAGTGTAACGTAAGGAAAATACGATAGGTTCAGAAAACATGTCTAAGCATAGGCGATGTGATGAAGACCAAGCCCACTAGACTGGAGACTGGCTAGGCTTGGAGACTGTTCAAGATATCCGACCCATTGATATACAGATTAAGTGTGAGGCAGCCACTGGGGCTATGAGACTTAAAGCGATTGGAGAATGGATGGAGGATGGTTGCAGCTCATATCGCGGTATAATCGAGGCGACGATAGGAAACCTGGAAGGAAGGGAAGAGGTTTCCGATCGGATACCTGAGATGAATCTTGAAGTCGAGTTCGAGGCACTGCTGCCATCGTCACAGTTTTGGATTGACGGAACTCTTGTTTTGCTATCTGGAAGATCATGTTAAACGGATGGATCAAAGCTAGAGGACAGAGTGGGCCTGGTGATCTGCAATGAGAACCCAGGGGCTGAGATCTGTTTTAGACTGCCTAACCATAACACGGTCCTACTGGCTGAGATCCGGGCGATCACGGAATGCGTGAAGTGGTGTGATACTAACGCGAGGACGTCGAGTGTGAACATCTTTACGGGCAGTAAAATGGCCCTAAGGGCAATAAAAACCAGAAGGGTAAAGTCACGAACAGTCTTGCAGTGTAAGAAGAAATTAACGCCTTCTCTGAGGATGGCAAAATCCGCATAGTTTGGGTGCCGGGCCATAACGGAGTAAGGGGAAATGAAAGGGCATACGATTTGGCGGTGAAGCCCCTAAGATTGTTGTCAATAATCTGGGTTAACCCGAACCCTTTCGGGTCGAAGCAGTCTGAGTTAAGGGAGTGAGCGACGAATGGCAAAAATACTCTCTTATTGCAAATTACTTTGTGCGTATACACCTGAAATCTCAAGCAGGCCCATGGGACTTGCAAATATTGCAAATGTGTGCTCCTCACTGGTGCAGACACATTCTCACACACATATTCCCACTATTGCACATTACTGTGTACGTATAATAGAAAATAATTCCAAGCAAGCCTATGGGCTTGCAAATAATTGCAATTGTATGCTCGTCACTTGTATAAACTCATTCTTACACACAAAAATGTTTCCCTTTTTTTTGTTTGTTTGTTATGACTGAGCAAAGAGCAGTCAGTCTATTGAACAGCTCGCTCGAGAGCGGAAGGAAAGCTCGAAAAATGGCGAAAACTCGATTTGGCCCATTTACAAACTTGGACCGATTTGGCCCATTTACAATACCAACAGTATTTGTGCAAAATTTCAAGCGGCTAGCTTTACTCCTTCGAAAGTTAGCGTGCTTTCGGCAGACTGACGGACAGACGAACGGACGGACAGGCGGACGGGCGGACATACGGAGGGATATACGGACGGACGGACGGACAGACGGACGGACATGGCTAGATCGACTTAAAATGACATGACGATCAAGAATATATATACTTTATGGGGTCTCAGGCGCATATTTCGAGGTTTTACAAACATAATGACGTAATTAGTATATCCCCAACCTTTGGTGGAGGGTATAAAAATCAATTTGTGTTTGTTTGTACGTTTGTTTGTTTGTTTGTTTGTTTGTGTGTTCCTTATAGTCTCAGAAACGGCTGAAACGATTTTCTTGAAATTTTCGCTGATGGTGCATAATGATCCCGTGGTGAAAATAGGCGAAATTTAGTGTGCTTCCTTATAGTAACCGACAAACAAAAATTTGGTATCCAAATTTCGGATGGGGTACCTAGGAAGGGCGTCCCATCCCAAAACCTACCAAATATATACATACACCAATCACGACAATATGGGACTCAAATGAAAGGTATTTGCGAGTAAAATATGAATATCCAAATGTAGGACCACGTTTCTGGGGGTCAACTCATTCCCCAAACACCCCCCAAACATTCCACGAAACGCCCCCCAAATAAAATGTATTTGAGTGTAGAATACGAATCTGATATCCAGATGTGAAACCACGTATTTGAGGGGCCGCCCATCCCCGAGAACATCCCCCAAAGAAGACACATTTACGACCATAGCAATATGGGGCTCAAATGAAAGGTCTTTGGAAGTAAAGCACGGATCTGATATCAGTGTTCGGGAAAACATAACACCACCCAAATAGGAAGTATTTGCTGACCATTGCAATATGTCAAGTCCCTGAATGGCCGCCCCATCCCCAAAACGGTCATATTTGCTTACTATGGAAAAATGGAGCTCAAATGAAGGATATTTGGGAGTGGACCATGAATCTGGCATCAACATTCGGGACCAACTGTCTAGGGGACGTCCCACCACCATAACAACCCCACAAGTAGGACGTATTTGCTCACCATGAAAATTTGAATCTTAAAGAGAGTGGAGCTTGATATTGATAGTTTTTAGGGCCCATACCCCAAACCGGACATATTTGCAGACTTTTGCAATATGGTATTTAAATGAAAGGTATTTAAGATTAGAAAACGAATGTGATATACAATTTTGACGCCAATGGTAATATGGGGTTCAAATAATTGATATTTGAAAGTAGAGCACGATGCTGATTAATTTTCAGGGCTAAGTGTTTGGCGGACCACCCCGCTCCCTAAATCGGACATATTTACCGACCATGTCAATGTGGGGCTCAAATGAAAGGTATTGGGGAATAGAGCACGAAATTGGCACCCACTTTCGGGAACAATTTTCTGGGATTTTTCCCTTTCCCAACAACAATTATTTACCGACCATCGCAATGTGGGGCTAAAACAAAGGTATTTGGGAGTAGAATACGAATTTAAACTAAAATGACCCTAAACCCTCCAAGCGAATTCATAGACCAATAAAGCGGGCCCGGTTTAGCTAGTATAATATAATACCCTGTATCGCAGTAGTGGTGTATACAATACCTCACAGTGGTGGGGTATGCAAAAAGTAGCATATTGAACTTTGCTCGACTCTCTTCACGTTGTAAAGGGTGATTTTTTTGAGGTTAGGATTTTCATGCATTAGTATTTGACAGATCACGTGGGATTTCAGTCATGGTGTCAAAGAGAAAGATGCTCAGTATGCTTTGACATTTCATCATGAATAGACTTACTAACGAGCAACGCTTGCAAATCATTGAATTTATTACCAAAATCAGTGTTCGGTTCGAAATGTGTTCATTCACCGTAACGTTGCGTCCAACAGCATCTTTGAAAAAATACGGTCCAATGATTCCACCAGCGTACAAACCACACCAAACAGTGCATTTTTCGGGATGCATGGGCAGTTCTTGAACGGCTTCTGGTTGCTCTTCACTCCAAATGCGGCAATTTTGCTTATTTACGTAGCCATTCAACCAGAAATGAGCCTCATCGCTGAACAAAATTTGTCAAAATTTGAACACATTTCGAACCGAACACTGATTTTGGTAATAAAATTCAATGATTTGCAAGCGTTGCTCGTTAGTAAGTCTATTCATGATGAAATGTCAAAGCATACTGAGCATCTTTCTCTTTAACACCATGTCTGAAATCCCACGTGATCTGTCAAATACTAATGCATGAAAATCCTAACCTCAAAAAATCACCCTTTAGATGGGTTAAAAAGTAATACGAAATACACTGCCCGTCCGTAATAGCCAAATGTAATAAAAAACTTATGATTCGCTACATAATGATCGTTAATGTTAGTATAACTCCTTCTAAACATATCATAAAGAGTGTGAGTACACCAACTTTGTTTTTGAAAAATGCCAATAAAAAGTAATTTTCCCCCATATCTGATGGTTAAATTAATTGCCAATGTGTTATGAATAATTTTGTGTATGGAGGCTTGATGGACTTAATGGCTACCACTATTACGACTAACAGCTAAGCAACATCAAGAAGGAAAAAACAACGTCAAAAAGAGGAAACTAAAAATCAGCAGCAAAAGCAAAAAACTGGATGGGAACGTGTAGCGAGTGTCATGTAAATATGTGTCATCTTTTGAAAAATAGCCTAAGGAAGTCATTCATACTCGTTGTGCGACGGCGAAGACGACGACAATTTACAAGTGACTACCAACCAGTCAAGGGGGGGGGGGCCAGCACGGTACAATGGCATGGCAGCAGTAAGGCATAGCGTGGAAAAGCATAAACCAAAGCCACACCAAAACTTATTTTGCATAAATCAGCAGCCATTCAGTCAGTCAAGTCAGTCAGCCAGTCAGCTAGCTAAACTGCTGAAACTTCAACCACTTGAGTGTGATGATATGTCCACGTACACGTTACTCACACTGCATATACTACGTACTACGCACAACTCCAAGCGCCTGAGTTTGGGGGTGTGGAAAGGGTAGCGTAATCCAGGCTTTTTGCCTCATGTTTCCTCATGTATTTCATGTGTTTGCATGGGAACGTGTCTTGTACCTCCAAACAAATCTTGAGAGTTAACAGCTAACCAAACAACCAAAAGCCAGCAAATGCAGTCGTATATACGGGGCTGTAAACAGGGGGTCAATCTGGCCTTTATATGAAAAATGTCAATTAATAGGCATGAATATGAGTAACATCCAAGGATTTAAGAAGAGAGAGAGAGAGAGAGAGGGAGGGAGGTAGATATAGAGGGACAGAAAGAGAGCCAGACTGAGAAAGAGAGAACGATCTGGACTTGCAGATCAGGAAATGAAGCAGTTGGGAGGGACACCCTTAAAATAAACGAGTAAAAAGGCGTTAAGTTTGGCCGGGCTGAACTATGGATAAACCACCACCACCTTTCGTAATAGTCCGGTGAAAAATGCATAATTTATGCCCCCACAGCAGTCTAATCGAAATATGGTCTGATTTGAATCAAATTCTATAAGGATATAGAGTGGTCTATTAAGTACAAGTGATTGTTCAAGTAAGTATAACCAAATATTGGTCTCCTTGGTAGCCATATCCCACTATAGACCGATCTGAACCATATGCGACACGGATGTCGGAAAGCCCAACACAAGTCATTGTGTCAATTTTCAGCGAAATCGAACAATAAATGTGCCTTTAATGGGTCCAAAACCTTAAATCGGGAGATCGGTCTATATGGCAGCTATATCCAAATCTGGACGGATCTGGGCTAAATTGAAGAATAATGTTGAAGGGCCTAACCCAACTCACTGTCCCAAATGTCGGCGAAATCGAACAATAAATGTGCCTTTTATGGGCCCAAGACCTTAAATCGAGATATCGGTCTATATGGCAGCTATATCCAAATCTGGACGGATCTGGGCCAAATTGAAGAAGAATGTTGAAGGGCCTAACGCAACTCACTGTCCCAAATGTCGGCGAAATCGAACAATAAATGCGCCCTTTATGGGCCAATACCTTAACTCGAGAGATCGGTCTATATGGCAGCTATATCCAAATCTGGACGGATCTGGGCCAAATTGAAGAATAATATTGAAGGGCCTAACACAACTCACTGTCCCGAATTTCGGCGACATCGGGCAATAAATGCGCCCTTTATGGGCCAATACCTTAAATCGAGAGATCGGTCTATATGGCAGCTATATCCAAATCTGGACGGATCTGGGCCAAATTGAAGAAGAATGTTGAAGGGCCTAACACAACTCACTGTCCCAAATGTCGGCGAAATCGAAAAGTAAATGTGGCTTTTATGGGCCCAAGACCTTAGGCCCTATATGACAGCTATATCCAAATCTGGACCGATCTAGGCCATATTGCAGAAAGATGTCGAGGGACCTAACTCTACTCACTGTCCCAAATTTCGGTGACATCGGACAAAAAAATGCGCCATTCATGGGCCCAAAACCATAAATCTAGAGATCGGTCTATATGGTAGCTATATCTAAATCTGGACGGATCTGGGCCAAATTGAAGAAGAATGCTGAAGGGCCTAACACAACTCACTGTCCCGAATTTCGGCGACATTGACACAAGTCACACTGCACACGTAACAAGCAATTTATTGAAGAGTAAGTTTGATGAGCGTGTTATCTCAAAAATGGACCATTCAATTGACTGACTCGTTCGTGCGATTTAATGCCTCTAAACTATTTTCTGTGGGTCTACGTCAAGTCATTGATCCATGCCAACAAGCCAACGGCGTTGGAAGAACACAGATCCAATATTGAACAGGAAATAGCTACCGTTTCGGCCGAAACGTGTGACGGAGTCATCGGAAATTGGATCCAACGTATTGACAGATACAGACATGCCTGCGGCGAACGAAGTCGAGATCCATTCATAAATGTTTTGATTGTATTTCAAGCCGATTATGAAGTTTTTGAAGTTCCCAATGGTTTGCGTAACTTCACTTTGGTGGCCTTCTTGGATTTAGAAGGGACTGAGGGTAAATTAAGTTGCAACGATGCTGAAAGGCCGGATTATCAATGCATGCCTGGCAGTGGGCTCAATATGGAAGATAATAACCAAGGGAACTCCGCAATGAGGGGTTTTGTCCCCCCCATGGTGACTTCTGGTAATCAATTGGATTCTGACGTCTTTCGAGTGGAAGATGGTGAATGTCATTGCCCCGCGGATGGCATCGTCATCGTGCTGGGTGCCCGTGTCCTACTAGCACAATCCTCGTTCATTAAGCATTGAGGAAGATGTCTTAAGGCACAACGACCAATGGGCTTGGCATAAACCCGAGCAAGAAGGAGGAAGCTGGGAGTTTTCAGAGGACATTTCCTGGATGGGGTGTAGATGCCGCGATTTACGTTGGCCAGACCAGAAGCTTATTTGGAGAACATCGACAAAAGAGTCAAAAGGAGACTGAGTGATCCTTACTCCTGTAATAGGAAGAAATTGTGGTCTTAGGGCGGGGACGGTGGACTGGATGTTTATCGTGGTTGTTCGGTAAATTTTCACCTATGTCTGCTGTGGGATAAGGCGCAGGGCTACTGTGCTCTCCGCAAGATGGTCGAGAAGGTACATGGTACCTTGGCAGTGCTGATCTCTGGGGCAAGGATGAGCTCTCTGGGGGAGGCGCTGTATTCCAGTATCGATTTTAGACCTTTGCATAAGACTGAGGGAGTTAGGTGTAAGCCGCCCCTCAAACTTAGGGCATTCTTCTGTTATGCACAGTGAATGGAGATGCGGCTTGGCGGCATGTACTGGGACTCTCTGTATACACGGATGGTTCTAAATTGGATGTGGGCACCGGAGTTGGAGTCTTCATTGAATTCCTTGGAATCACGGAATCTTTAGGCTTTCGGAGGGATGCAGCGAATTTCATGGAGAGGTCTTCGCAGTCCTATAGGCACTGGAGATGATGTCTATGAGAGTGCGTCATCTCGATCAGACTTTCACCATATTCGTGGATAGTCAGACGACGCTGAAAGATATGGGCTATGTGAGATCCAGACTGGACGTTAAGCTCTGCTGGGTCACGGACCATTAAGGTGGGGGGGAACGAAAAATTCTGACTAGCTGGCAAGGAGTGGACCGCTTATTGCCTCAAGTGATACCACGAAATCATAGACCCCTCCCCTGTGCCATGTTCTTTCTAGGGAGGACGCCTTTTACGATGACCGCGTGAGTTAGGCGTGAGCTGGTGCTGTGGGTTGCAGGGCGGCAAAGACCCTGTGACCTGTGAGGTCTTGCTTCGCAAAATACTGCGAAGCAAGACGTCACTTATTCTAGGGCTGAGAAATCATGACTTCGGATTGCTGATAGGTGTCTCGATTGGTCATTGCAACGACAGGTCTTTGAAGTCGTGCTGCTGGACGCAGGGAGAGGCAAATTTCTACTATATGTGCGATGGCGAAAAGGAGTTGGAGATAGTTTAGCACCTGTTGTGTCACTGCTTATAGGCATTCGGACGGATGCAGTGTTGGAGATGGTTTAGCACCTGTGGTGTCACTGCTTAAAAGCTTTTGGACGGGTGTAGCGTATTTCATGCGGAGGTCAAAGCGGCCCTAAAGGCATTGGAGTTGATGTTGATGAGGGCGCGGAGGCCCGATCAGACTGTGCGATGACGAAAAGGAGTTGGAGATGGTTGAACACCTGTTGTGTCACTCTTTAAATGCTTTTGGACGGGAGCAGTCTATTTTATCCGGAGATCTTCGGGGTTTTAAAGGCACTGAAGATGATGTCGATGAAGGTACGGTGGCCCGATCAGAATGTAGCGATTTTCGTGGTAAGTCAGGCGGTGCTGAAGGCTTTGGGCCACATGAAATATAGAGTGGTTAGGAGACGCAAAGCTCTGTTCGGTCACGGGCACTCAAGCTATAGCGGGGAACGAACCAGCTGAAGAGCTGGCCAGGACTGAATCGCTTATTGCCTCTGGTCGTGTCTCGGAATCAGAGAGCCCTCCACTGTGCGAGCTTGTTGGTAGGGAGGACGCCTTCTAAGATGACTTCGTTAGTTAGCATGAGCTGATGCTGTAGGTTGTGGGGTGACAGAGTACTTGTGCCCAAGTATTTTTCGTAACAGGACGTCGCTTATTCTAAAGCTGTGGAAGAATGACTTCGGATTGTTTATATGACCCCTGACTGGTTATTGCAACGTCAGGTCTTCGAAGTCGCGTTGGACGCAGAATAAAGCAGCCTTCTGCTAGATGTGCGATGGCGAAAAGGAGTTGGAGATGGTTTAGCACCTGTTGTGTCACTGCTCAAAGGGTTTTGGACGGGTGCAGTATATTTTATGCGTAAATCTACGCGGTTCCGAAGACACTGGAGATAATGTCGATGAAGGCGCGGAGGCGACTGTGCGATGACGAAAAGGAGTTGCAGATAGTTGAGCACCTGTTCTGTCACTGTTTTAATGCTTTTGGACGGTAGCAGTCTATTTCATCTGGAGATCTTTGGGGTTCTAAGGGCACTGGAGATGATGTTGATGAGGGTGCGGTGCCCCGATCAAAATGTAGCGATATTCGTGGTCAGTCAGGTGGCGCTGAAGGCTTTGGGCCACGTAAGATATAGACTGGTTAGGAGATGCAAAGAGCTTCTTCAAACCATGAGAATCGCTGTTCCGCTCTGTTGGGTCACGGGCACTCAAACTATGGCGGGGAACGAAATAGCTGACAAGCTGGCCAGGAGTGAATGGCTTATTGTCTCTGGTCGTGACACGAAATCAAAGAGCCTTCTTGATAGGGAGGACGCCTTCTAAGATGACTGCTTTAGTTAGGCGTGTACTGATGCTGTGGGTTGCTGGATGGCAAAGGCCATGTGGCCAAATATTTTACGAAGCAGGACGTTGCTTACGCTGGGGTGAGGAAGCATGATTTAAAATTACTGACAGGCCAGGTCATTCCAACGTCAGGTCTTTGAAGTTGAGGACGCAGGGTGAGGTAGATTTCTGCATGAGTTGGAGAGTTGGAGTTGGAGACAATTAAGCAACTTTTGTGTCACAGTTTAGTGGCTTTTGGACGGTTGCAACGTATTCCATGCGTAGGTCTACGCGATCCAGAAGGCACTGGAGATGATGTCGATGCGGCGGCCCGATCAGACTGTGCGATGACGAAAAGGAGTTGGAGACGGTTGAGCACCTGTTGTGTTACAGCTACGATGACCGCGTAAGTCAGGCGTGAGCTGTTACTGTGAGTTGCACGGTGGCAAAAGCCCTGTGGCCAAGTATTTTACGACCAAGATGTCACATATTCTGGGGCTGAGAAATCATGACTTTGGACTTGCTGATAGGTGGTTATTGCAACATTAGGTCTTTGAAGTCGCACTGGACGCAGTGTGAGGTTGACTTCTGCTGGGTGTGCAATCGGTCTATGCGGTCTATTGACTACAACATAGTATTTTGCTTTCCTGGTTTCCTTCCAGACCCTTAGTAGTCCTGTTATAATTCTGGAATACTGTAGAGGCTTGAATTGGCTGACTGAATCAATCTCTCTCCGGATAGTGTTTCGCCTGCTTGTCTTGGGCGTTGGTTTTTCCGTTTTTCTGTTTTCCTCAATCATATTTGTATCTTCTACCTTCTTCTAGGGAGAACACAATAAACCTCTACGGTCTCCGAGTGGAACGGCTAGTAAATGTGGATGCCAGCTGTGTGCCATTCAACCTTCCCTAAAATAACCTAAGGACAATTCCAATGAAACTGCCCCCTATGACCAAGTCGGCTACACAGAGGGACCTCTCACTGTTAAGGAACCATAATATGTAGAATTTCTTGACATTGATAATGCCTTCAATAATAGAAAAACAAGGTCAATCGTGAAGGAGCCGGAGTCTCTACTTACACAATAGTGTATGATGGCAAGCCTGGGATCGGTAGATCTACCAAGATGAATTAGTAGAGAGACAACTCAAGTAGGAGTACTGTCTCCTTTACTTTGGAATATAGCCATTAACAATGCAGGAATATTTCTAGAAAAAAGTATTGTAAAAGTGTTTGCGTATTCCGATGACGTGGCTATTACGGTTTGGGGAAAACTTCTCGGCACTCTGAAGGACATATTTCAGGAAGCTATGCATTCTACGGTGAAGTGGGTGAACAACAGCGTTCTAGGAACAAAAGTGTTCTAGGTATTCATCCCCCTATAACCAACGTTTTTCTGTTTTGCTAAACTCAAGTAGTCAAACAAGGCCTTGAGTCACAAGGCCTTGAAAATGTTGCCTCAATTCACAGAACTGCACGCATACATGAAGACTACGTGTTTGGAGCGGCCGTATCATTTGACAGTGGCGCCAATATCTAATGATGTGCAAAGGAAATCCTAACCCAAACACATACACACACATGCCACTTCATATATTTGATGTACCATCGTGTTTTGGGAAAGAATTGAGCAGTGTCCTCTCATGCTGGTAGAAGCAAACAAAGCCAACAAAAAATAGAAAAGTGGAAATAGAGTTGACAAGAAAACGTTTTAAAGTCCTAATGACGGCAATTAGACAAGTTCAAGATGGAAATATGCGCAAAAAACCTAAAGTGAATTCAAAGCATTGCTCATCGATTGTCCTTGTGCGTAGGTGTGTGAGAAAACAATGATTATTTTGGGAACAGATTTGTCATAGACAACAGAGTTGTGTAAGTAAAAGGGAAGCAATGGGTGAATAAATGATTGAAGTTTGAGGACAATGGATAGGACTAACAATTAACATAAAGCTGGTATCGGAAATCTATGGAAAGTTGCAAAGAAGGTTTGCATTAAAAAATAAATTGAATTTAATGAGGTTATTAAGAGCACTACATAAAGAACAGAGGCAAACTTCTCATGTGTCAATGAGTGCTGTCCGATTCAAGTTTAAGCTTGGCCGACTCCAAACGGCGTGCCACATTGAGACACCTCTTTGAGGAGAAGTTTTTACATGGCAAAGTACCTCACAAATGTCGCCAGCATTAAGAGGGGATAACCACCGCAGGGGTTCGAACCTAGCCGTTCAGCGTTATATTATCCAAACAATCACTTTATTAATAAAACCATCACATCCGCAGCGGAAGTTAAGATAAGAACCTATACCGGAGGCAGCAGGGATTTGAACCTAACTCTGATTTCTCCTTTCACCAATTAAGACTTAACGGTAGTGGTCATGGCCTCCATGTTCCTAACCTACGATGAAAACATTCCTCATCCCTCCTACAGACATAGTCCGATTCCTGGTCAGCTGGTGCGAAACCAAGGAACATGACCTTGTACTAGAGAGCGACGCCAACGCACACCACAGTCCCTGGAAAAGCACGGATATTTACAATAGACGTGAGTTGCTTTTTGATTACATGTTACCCACGGATATGGTTGTACGCAACAGAGGTAATACCACTACATTCTACAATTGAATCAGGAAACAGGTTATAGACGTAACGTTTGTGACGACCACTGGCTCGGTAAAAGTCTCACCCAGCGTTCCTTTTCGGATCACTATAGGATAAGTTTTCAGGTCAAGTACGAAGTGGGGAGGAGGAGGCCATACAGGACCCTAGGAAGACCTTGGTTAAGTTCATGAAACATATGCAGAAATTTAGGCCCCTTAAAGGCCTCTGTCGAACGCAAGGGAATCGGAATCCCTAAAGGGTTTTGTCATGGAATGCCTGAACGAGGCCTTTCTCAAGCCTTATCCCGAACGAGTACCGCAGCTTGAAACCAGCCAATCGTGTTGGATACCAGAACTGAAAGTACTGGAGGGTATCTGGAAGCATTTTAGTAAGGATAAGAGAAAAAACACGGCAAAGGGCTAGGGCGAATTTCGTGAGGACCTGGGAATCGGAAGCCTTAGTGGGTTTTGTCATGGAATGCCTGAACGAAGCCTTTCTCAAGGCTTGTCCCGAACGAGTACCGCAGCTTAAAACCAGCCAATCGTGTTGGATACCGAAACTGAAGGTACTGAGGGAAGATAGCAGGAGGTTTTTTAGTAAGGCCAAGAAAAAAAAAACACGACAAAGGGCTGGGGCGAATTTCGTGAGGACCTGGGAATCGGAAGCATAAGTGGGTTTTGTCATGGAATGCCTGAACGAGGCCTTTCTCAAGGCTTGTCCTGAACGAGTACCGCAGCTTAAAACCAGCCAATCGTGTTGGATACCGAAACTGAAGGTACTGAGGGGGGATAACAGGAGGCTTTTTAGTAAGGCCAAGAAAAAAAACACGACAAAGGGCTGGGGCCAATTTCGTGAGGACCTGGGAATCGGAAGCCTTTGTGGGTTTTGTCATGGAATGCCTGAAAGAGGCCTTTCTCAAGGCTTGTCCCGAACGAGTATCGCAACTTAAAACCAGCCAATCGTGTTGGATACCGGAACTGAAGGTACTAAGGGGAGTAGCTGGAGGCTTTTTAGTAAGGATAAGAGAAAAAACACGACAAAGGGCTGGGGCGAATTTCGTGAGGGGACGAAGAAGGGCAAAAGAAGTTCCTGGGCGAAGTTCTGTGGAGTATTGAGAAACACTTGAGAGACATCTAGGTTGCGCAAAGTGCTCTCGAAGGATACTAGCACGCCTAGTTCCCTAAAGAGGGAGGACTGAGTTTAAACCGAAAGTGGTCAAGAGACGGTTCTTCTTATGAAGACGCATTTTCCGGACGGCTTAGAAGAGGTCGGCGATCGAGATATCGCAATACCTACAGAAGCGGCCTTGTCCGATGTCCTCATCAGCGATATCGTTGACGAGGAGAAGATAGTGTTTACCGTCCGCACTTTCCGTTCACTTAAATCGTATGGACAGGATGGTATTATGTTGACACAGGTGCAGGAGTTCTTACAAGTCACCCTGTCCTGGGTGGGTGACTTCAGGCAAACCTGCCATGGCCTTTATATCGAGGGCAAGGAGAGAGATCAAATGCAAATTTGCTCCTTAACATTCCATTAAGGAACAGCGGCAAACTTCTCGAAAATCAATGAGTGCTGTCCGATTCAAGTTTAAGCTCGATGAAAAGGGCGTTCCTTTTCATAACTGAGTCCGAACGGTGTGCCGCAGGGCGACACCCCTTTTTCCATGGCTGCCATACCAAATGGTACAGTGCCTCTAAAATGTCGCCAGCAAAAGAAGGGGATAACAACCGCCAACATTTTCAGCTTTTTAGGCGGACATGTTAACCTCTATGCCACGGTGGCCAGGGGGTCTTGAATTCCAAGGCGGGAAAAACAAACCACAGCACGAAAAAGACTACAGGTCCATTCTTCTGTCATAACCGAGTCCGAACCGTGTGCTGCAGGACGACACACCTTTTTTTTTGGCTGCCATACCAAATGGTATAGTGCCTCTCAAATGTCGCTAGCATAAGAAGGGGATAATAACCGCTAAAAATTTCAGCTTCACAGGCGGACATGCTAACCTCTGTGCTATGGTGGACAGAGGGTCTTGAATTCCAAGGCGGGAAAAACAAATCACAGCACGAAGAAGATTACAAGCCCATTATTCTGTCATTATTTTTACTCAAAACACTGGAAAGACTGATGCACCTGAAGGAGAGGAAGCGACTGAAGCCGGAGAACTTCGATGGGGCAGAACACTCAAACGCCAAAGGCAAGTCGGGGGAGACGGCCCTCCACGAAGTGGTACCAGAGGTCGAGACGTCCCTCCGGCAGAAGGAGTACACTATGGTGGCATTCTTGCACTTCAATAATGTGGAAACGGGATCAACAGTCGCCCTTCCGAAACGCACGGGGATTCCCCGTATGATCTCAAAATGGACCCGTAAAATGCTATATGGCAGGATTATAAATACAAATTTGGGAGACTTTGGCTAGAGGGAACTTCGTGATCAACGAAGTTCTATTGGATCTTGGCGGAGATGGCACGAAGATAATCATCAGGATTATTAATGCAAATTTGGGAGACTTTGGCTAGAGGGAACTTCGTGATCAACGAAGTTCTATTGGATCTTGGCGGAGATGGCAAGAAGATAATCACTTATGCAGACGACGTTGGGCTGCTGGTTCGAGGCAGTTCTATGTCGACAATCAGTGAGATCATGGCAGGGTCAATGAAAATATTTTCAACGCTAAGTATTTGGAGGACCAGCCCACTCCCCAAAACACCCCTAAATCGACCATATTTACTGACCATGTCAATGTGGGGCTCAAATGAGTGGTATGGGGAGTAGAGCACGAAATTGATACTCACTTTTGGTATAAATTTTCTGAGAGTCTACCTCTTCCCCAAAAACACCCCACTGACCATCGCAATATGGGACTCAAATATAAGGTATTTGGGAGTAGAATACGAGTCTGACCATCGCAATATGAGGCTCAAATATGGTTTTTGGGAGTAGAATACGAGTCTGATAACCAAATGTGAGACCATATATTTGGGACACCTCCCCTTCTCCAAAACATCCAACCGTCTCCCACTCCCAAGGAGTACAAATTTATCGACCATGGCAATATGTGGCTCAAATGAAAAGTATTTGAGATTAGAAAACGAATTTGATAACCCCTAAACTCCCCTTAAACCCATGGCAATATGGGTTTCAAATAAATGGTATTTGAGAGAAGCTCAAGTGTCTGGGTGCCATGAGAATATCGGGCTCAAAACAAAATCTTTTAAGAATGGAGTACATCTAACATCCAAACTTAAATGACCCCAAACCCTCCAAGCGAATTTATAGCCCAAAAAAGGTCGTTTGGGATTGAGATACAGGATATTTTCTACTATTTTTCACTTGAATTGTATAGTAAAAGAAGGCGCAGGGGAGGGTTCGCTCTCCCGGTTCAGCTAGTATGAATATACAGCAACATATGCTGATTTCTCTCCAGATTATCCAATCCCAACGCCTTATACATCTTAAGCCGATGCTTGTTGAATGCGTCGCACAAAATTCCTTCAGATATTGTAGTCGGAGTCAGTTCTCATTAGCCTCATCCATTCTACATATATACCACTTGGTGGTTGAAAGATGGGGATTGCAATCCCGTAGTCTGCCTTGTATGGATTAGGCATCTGGAGGAATCCATAGCATCCCTTAGTGTGTCATGAGTTTATAAAAAAAATAGGACATTAGCTTTTGCATAACCAACATCCGTTTTTCTCATTCAATGACACTATCTCTTAAAAACAAACAATCTTTTAAAACTTAAGAAAACGTCTTAATTTGTCAATTATCAAAGTGAAAATGCTTCAGAAGAAGAACAACTAAGAAAAGTCTTTTGAGGACATTTCCGCCACTCGTATTCCTTTGTTGAGAAGTCGTACAACAAAAAGAAGAATAGAAAACACTTTAGGCTTATCGTAAACAAAACAAACGACTCTTAAAAAATCCCCCAAATATCCACCTTGACAGGCATGGCCAGGCAATCTGGGTTCGAAACATAGTGGCCAGCTAGCCAGCCTTTTTTTCTCCCAATGCAATGAAAAACCTGCCCTCCTCTACCAAACAAAAACAAAACAAAGATAAAATGATAAAAGTATCATGCTGTGAGAAAGCAAAAGGAGGTGTGATTGCAATAGCCAACAAAAGACTTACCTCAGCATTGACCAACATCTCCATTTTTTCGCATTTTCTTTACTGTGGGAGGAGATATGGCCTGAAAATGGAAAAACAATCGTGAAAATACATTTATAAAGCATCAAATAGGCAAAAAAGCATATCAACATATATACATACAATAATGATATATCAGCATTATTATAACAAACAGTGGCGGACAATAAAATAGTCACACTTTCGCGATAAAAAGAATAGAGCAATAGAGCTTAATTTTTAAGATTTGTAGAAAAAAAAACGTTGACTCTATAGAAACAAATGAGCAGAAACAAAAGTCGGGCGGGGACGAAGGTGACCGATCATAACGCCCAAATATATTTTTGGGCATTATATCCGTTGGGCGTTATGACCGGTCACCAAAACAACTACAGTCAAAACCGCTTAACTGAAACTCTTAAAATGCGTTAATTTCTTTTCCTCTACCCGAAATTTTGAAATAAGCGTTATTCGGATAAATGAAATTAATTTCTATTTTCAGTTATTAAAAGTTTATCAGTATTTTCAATTCAGCGATATTTCACTTAAACGAATTCAATTGCATTGAATTCTATCAAAATTTAATTAAAACGGAGCTATCACTAAAGCGGAGTTATCACTTAAACGAAGTTTTCGCTAAAGCGGAGTTTTCACTTAAGCGGAGTTTTCACTAAAGCAGAGTTTTCACTAAAGCGGAGTCATCACTAAAGCGGAGTTGTCACTAAAGCGGAGTTCTCACTAAAGCAGTGTGTTCACTTAAGCGGAGTTTTCACTAAAACGTATTTCAGTTATGCAATTCTGACTGTTTATGCTAGTGATACAAATCACTAAAGCAGAGTTGTCACTAAAGCGGAGTTTCCACTAAAGCATAGTTTTCACTTAAGCGTAGTTATCACTAAAACGGAGTTGTCACTAAAGCGGAGTTTTCACTAAAGCGGAGATTTCTCTAAAACGTATTTCGGTTATGCGGTTCCCTACACAAAATAGATGTGCATACTGCTACTGCTTATAAAACAAGTAAAAAGGCGTTAAGTTCGGCCGGGCCGAACTTTGGATACTCACCACCTCGGGTATATATGTAAACCACCTTTGGTCAAAAGCGGAATTTTCACTAAAGTGGAGTTTTCACTTAAGCAAAGTTTTCACTAAAGCGGAGTTTTCACTACAGCGGAGATTTCTCTAAAACGTATTTAAGTTATGCGGTTCTGACTGTATATCATAGCCTACACAAATAGATGTGCATACTGCTACTGTTTATAAAACCAGTAAAAAGGCGTTAAGTTCGGCCCGGCCGGATACCCACCACCTGGGGTAAACCAACTTTCGTCAAAATCTGGTGAAAAATGCACACCTTATGCCACATAGCAGCTAAATCGAAATATGTTCCGATTTGTACCAAATACTAATAATTACAAGTCATTGTTCAATTGTGTAAAACAAAATGTTGGTCTTTATAGTAACTAAATACATCTAAAAACAAGTAAAAGCGTGCAAAGTTCGGCCGGGCCGAATCTTATATACCCTCCACCATGGATCGCATTTGTCCAGTTCTTTTCCCGGCATCTCTTCTTAGGCAAAAAAGGATATAAGAAAAGAGTTGCTCTGCTATTAAAACGATATCAAGATATGGTCCGGTTCGGACCACAATTAAATTATATGTTGGAGACCTGTGTAAAATTTCAGCCAATTCGTATAAGAATTGCGTCCATTGGGGCTCACGAAGTAAAATAGAGAGAACGATTTATATGGGATCTGTATCGGGCTATAGAACGATTCAGACCATTATAAACACGTTTGTTGATGGTCATGAGAGGATCCGTCGTACAAAATTTCAGGCATATCGGATAATAATTGCGACCTCTAGGGGTCAAGAAGTCAAGATCCCAGATCGGTTTATATGGCAGCTATATCAGGTTATGAACCGATTTGAACCTTATTTGACACAGTTGTTGAAAGTTAAAATAAAATACGTCATGCAAAATTTCAGCCAAATCGGATAGGAATTGCGCCCTCTAGAAGCTGAAGAAGTCAAATCCCCAGATCTGTTTATATGACAGCTATATCAGGTTATCGACCGATTTCAACCATACTTGACACATTTGTTGGATATCATAACGAAATACTTCGTGCAAAAATTCATTCAAATCGGATAAGAATTGTGCCCTCTAGAGGCTCAAGAAGTCAAGACCCAAGATCGGTTTATATGGCAGCTATATCAGGTTATGGGCCGATTTGAACCATACTTGGCACAGTTGTTGGATATCATAACAAAACACGTCGTGCACAATTTCATTCCAATCGGATAAGAATTGCGCACTATAGAGGCTCAAGAAGTCAAGACCCAAGATCGGTTTATATGGCAGCTATATCAGGTTATAGACCGATTTGAACCATACTTGGCACAGTTGTTGGATATAACAACAAAACACGACGTGCAAAATTTCATTCTGATCGGGTAAGAATTGCGCACGCTAGAGGCTCAAGAAGTCAAGACCCAAGATCGGTTTATATGGCAGCTATATCAGGTTATGGACCGATTTGAACTATACTTGGCGCAGTTGTTGGATATCATAACAAAACACGTCGTGGAAAAATTCATTCCAATCGGATAAGAATTGCGCACTCTAGAGGCTCAAGAAGTCAAGACCCAAGATCGGTTTATATGGCAGCTATATCAGGTTATGGACCGATATGGCCCATTTACAATACCAACCGACCTACACTAATAAGAAGTATTTGTGCAAAATTTCAAGCGGCTAGCTTTACTCCTTCGGAAGTTAGCGTGCTTTCGACAGACAGACGGACGGACGGACGGACAGACGGACGGACATGGCTAGATCGACATAAAATTTCACGACGATCAAGAATATATATACTTTATGGGGTCTTAGACGAATATTTCGAGTAGTTACAAACAGAATGACGAAATTAGTATACCCCCCATCTTATGGTGGAGGGTATAATAAACCGATCTGAACCACATACGACACGGATGTCGAAAAGCCTAACATAAATCACTGTATAAAATTTCAGTGAAATCGGATTATAAATGCGCCTTTTAAGGGGCCTCGAGATATCGGTATATATGGCAGATATATCCAAATCTGGACCGATTTGGGCCAAGTTTCAGAAAAATGTCGATGGGCCTAACACAACTTACTGTCCCAAATTGGACAATAAATGCGCCTTTTATGGCCCCAAAACCATAAATCATGAGATCGGCCTATATAGCAGCTATATCCAAATCTGGACCGATCTGAGCCAAATTGCAAAAGTATTTCGAGGGGCTTACTTTAACTCACTGTCCCCAATAACGGCGACATCGGACAATAAATGCACCTTTTATGGGCCCAAAACCTTAAATCGAGAGATCGGTCTATATGGCAGCTATATCCAAATCTGAACCGATCTGAGCCAAATTGCAAAAGTATTTCGAGGGGCTTACTTTAACTCACTGTCCCCAATAACGGCGACATCGGACAATAAATGCACCTTTTATGGGCCCAAAACCTTAAATCGAGAGATCGGTCTATATGGCAGCTATATCCAAATCTGAACCGATCTGAGCCAAATTGCAGAAGTATGTTGAGGGGCTTAACTTAACTCACTGCCCCAAATTTCGGCGACATCGGACAATAAATGCGACTTTTATGGGCCCAAAACCTTAAATCGAGAGATCGGTCTATATGGCAGCTATATCAAAATCTGGACCGATCTGGGCAAAATTGAAGAAGTACGTCGAGGGGCTTAACTAATAAAATACACAACACACTGTGTATGATCAGGCGTGGGCCGGA